>NW_020173731.1:10988888-11088930 GCF_003031525.2 Neophocaena asiaeorientalis asiaeorientalis | reverse complement strand
GGCGCGCGCTCGGGGCGTTCTTCGCCGCGGCCGAGCCTGCCAATCGCTCCGCGGCCGCCGCCACTCTCAAACCCCCCGGCTGCTTTGGGGTCCCTCCCCGACGCCGGAGCTGACGCGCGTCACTTCCGGGGGCGGGAAGGGAGGGGCCAATAGCACAGGGGCTCTGCCAGCCGCCGCCGTAGCAGTTTCCGCCGTCGTCCTCATCCCCGTCCGGGTTTTGGGGGGCCAGGGGTGCGGGCGCGGCGAGGGTGCTGTTTGGGTTTCTCCGCTTTGCACTCTCCGCTGGGTTACTAGCCAGTTGCTGTTTACTGAGGCCCACGACCCGAAACCGCACTCCGAAGCTGCCAGATGGCTCGGGACCTCGGAGGGGCCTGGGGCCCCTCCGTGTCTCCCCCCGCCCGAGGGAAGAGGTGGCGCTCGCCAAGCAGCCTCCAGAGGACCACTTCTGTTGTTGCGAAACTTAAATGTGAGGGCTTCTCCCTCCAGGCCTCCCGTCCTGCCTTCTTGGCTGGGTGTACAGAGAGGTCGGTATTGCCACAGCTTTCTCATTGAAGTGCCAGATCCCAGGGCACTATGAACACTTGACAAACATTAAATCAGCACTGTGGTTCTCTAGTGCCGGAACTGACAAATGGAAACACTGGTGTTCTGGCATTGGAGTCGGAGACCTGGAATCCATCCGTGGCTCTGCCTCTCACTAACTCGTCAGTCTTAAGCAACTTTCTTTACCTCCCAAAACAGTTTCAATATACGTAAAATGGAGAGAACCCAATCTCTTAGAACTGTAATGATTAAAGGAGATAAGGTGCATAATCACCTCGCGGAGTGTCTAGCCCATAGGTTCTCATTAAATAACAATTTTTAAGGAACCAAGTCACACTTGGTACAAGAAACTGCTTGAACAATTTAGCAGCAGAAGGTATAACCTTATGCTGAACAAAACCTCCAAGAAATATACTGTGTATCCCATTTAACGGGAAACCAAGGACAGGCCAGTGTCTTATTAGCTGTGTGTCCTGCAATGAGTTGCTTCACCACTCTGAACCTCAGTCCCCTCATGTAAAATGAAGATAATAATGTGCAGCATTGCTGGGAAGATAAAATGTGATAAAGGCTGTAATGTGCTTAGTGCATTACCTGGCACATAGTAGACACCCAGTAAGTGGTGATGTCATTTATTTTTGCCTCCTCGTCCCCACAGTTGAATTCATGGTTTAAAAAAAATTTTTTTTTTGGCCGCTGTAAGTAGCTTTCAGGGTCTTAGTTCCCTGACCAGGGATTGAACACTGGCCACAGCAGTGGAAGAGCGAGTCCTAACCACTGGACCCCCAGGAGTTCCCCATGGCAAAATTAATTGAACTCACTGAGTGAAATGGGATCATCTCAGGGGGCTCTAGTCAATACTCTGTAATGACCTATATGGGAAAAGAATAAAAAAGAGTGGATAGGGCTTCCCTGGTGGCTCAGTGGTTGAGAGTCCGCCTGCTGATACAGAGGACACGGGTTCGTGTCCCGGTCCGGGAAGATCCCACATGCCGCAGAGCGGCTGGGCCCGTGAGCCATGGCGGCTGAGCCTGCGCGTCCGGAGCCTGTGCTCCGCAACGGGAGAGGCCACAACAGTGAGAGGCCCGTGTACCGAAAAAAAAAAAAAAAAAGATTGGATATTTGTATATGTATAACTGATTCACTTTGCTGTACAGCAGAAACTAACACAATATTTAAATCAACTATACTCCAATAAAAATTAATTTTAAAAAATAACCGATATCATAAATGAAAAAGGAGACATCACCATCCATCCTATAGATATTTAAACATGATAACAAAATACTATGAATAATTTTATGAAGATACATGTGAAAACTTAGTTGAAGGGAAAATTCCTAGAAAAATAATTTAATAAAATGGACAAAAAAGAAATGTGATCCTATCATCCCTTTGAAGGCTTTTGGAAGAGAATCATCACTTTAATTTCCAACCTCCTCCATCATAATACAGAGTAATTATAACACATAGAGGTATTCGTGGAAAAGCAATGCCAGCTAAAGATGTTAGCTTTTCGAAAATAATTTTATGACATATTTTCATTAAGAAATATGTGTTTTATGAGACTGACATGCTGCCTACTGCGCTAAGGAGGCAACTAAGAAATAGGTGTTTTAAAAGGAACGTGCAACATCTGAAAAGCAATAGTGCTCTTGGCCCCCACTACAAGTTTTTTCTTTGAAAAACTTCCATCTTAGAAACCAAGAGGGGGACTTCCCTGGTGGCGCAGTGGTTAAGAATCCGCCTGCAAGGGACACGAGTTCGAGCCCTGGTCCGGGAAGATCCCACATGCCGCGGAGCAACTAAGCCCGTGCGCCACGACTACTGAGCCCGCGTGCCTAGAGCCCGTGAGCCACAACTACTGAGCCCGCGTGCCTAGAGCCCGTGCTCCGCAACAAAGAGAAGCCACCGCAATGAGAATCCTGCACACCACAACAAAGAGTAGCCCTCGCTCGCTGCAACTAGAGAAAGCCCGCACACAGCAACGAAGACCTAACACAGCCAAAAAATTAATTAATTAAAAAAAAAAAAAGAAATCAAGAGGGAAAAAATAAGAATTATTAAGGTAGGCTGCTTAAGGTACACGCATTGGAAACATTTGTTTATGGGAAGATTTCATTTTAAAGCCCCATACCAGGAACAGTTAAGGGTTGTAGAGTTCCTCTGCAAACTACCCTGCTGTGCCCAAACTAGCAGTAAACATCTGATTCAGCCTCAGGGTCTGTAGTTGTATCATAACCCCGGAGACTGAGCTGCCAGTATTGTCAATTGCTATGCCTTTTTGGAAAAGAGCCTACTTTGGGAGTTCTTAAATTAGTCATAGCAAGTCTGTCTGCTTTTAAATTGACTGGGTTTTTGTTTGTTTGTTTGTTTGTTTTTAAACACGGTATATGTTGACAGCAGAGAAACCAGAAGAAAAGTGGATTTCAGATTAGTGAATTGAAAAAAAAGTTTATTAATGTGCCTGTTTTTCCCACTCGGGATTCTATAAATACAGAATCTCTCTCCATGGTTCCTTACACAACAGATGGTTCTGTTTTTGCAAACTCCATGGTGGTTATATTGGTCAACCAAAAAGATTGTGCTTTTTTGTTATCCTGTTTGTCATTTTCCCATCAGATAGATGGGTTCTCATGCTTAGCCTTAGCTACTCAGGGCTATCTCACATATAATTTGCAGATTTTTTGAGTGTTTAAACACATGTTTCCTGCCTGATCTGCCCTAGATTGTATGTTTTAACCTTTACAGTTATCCCAGCCCTGCCATCCCAGTTCCCCCAATTTAATTACATTTCTAAGAAACAATAACAATAAGTTATGATCATTTCTTCTTAAGGCAACTTCCCCTTCCCTCTCTTTTATTTCACTGCCTCATCATTACACCAAGTTAGCACAGTCAGTCCTCTGTATCCAGGGGTTCCACATTCACGGATTCAACTAGCCTTCTGGAAAAAAAATTCCAGAAGGTTCCAGAAAGCAAAACTTGAATTTGCTGCATGCCAACTATTTACATAGAGTTTACATTGCATTAGTAGCACAAGTAATCTAGAGATGATTTAAAGTATATGGGAGGATGTGCTTTATATTCAAATACTACTCCACTTTATGTATGGGACTTGAGCATCCTCAGATTTTGGTATCCTCGGGGGTCCTGGAACCAGCCCTCCACAGATACCGAAGGATGACTGTATCCCTTTTTCCTAAAGAAATATTTCATGCACTCTGACTCATTGAGCAAGCATGGAGCCATCCAGTTGCCTGGTGTGTCTTTCAGGCATGTCTCGCAGCACACGAAATAAAGAAGAGATAACCTTTAAGTCAAAAGGAGCACCAACAACCCCTAGGGATAGATGTGAGACAAAATTCACCATGTCTGAGATGAAAGAAGAAAAATCAGGGATCTTTGGGTTCTAGCCTTTCAGTCTCCCAAAGCTTGATCCTCCTGAGGAAATCCTCTTGAGGAAATCCTAAGGAAATAATATCCTTATCTTTCCTGGGCCTCACTTTCAACATTTTTGAAGATAAAAGGAAGTCATACCTTTCGCTTCTAGTCTGTGGTGCATAGAGTAAAAGAAAAAGATGGTTGATCAGACTATGCCTGGACTCTTGTTAAATGATCCTATAGTTACTATATTTGTGAGAATTGAGATCTTGATAGAGGAAAAGTTATTTGAAAATGAAATACACGCTAGTTGTCTATAGAATTTGGCAGCATTTGCTAAGCCGCACTACCTATCAAGGGCCTAAACTTCACCAAAGACAAACAGTGAAATGATGGTTAGAAATGTCTTTTCACCAAGACTGTTATTCTGGGCAAATACATTTCATCCCCAATAATCAGAGAATATCCAAGGTCCAGAGAAAAATCCCTGAAAAGGTCCTTGAACGAGGTACTCGTGGCCTCTAGACTATGAGGAAAGCTCATGGCAACATCTTTCAGCCCCAGCTGTAATCTTCACACAACACATTGTTTTCCCAGAGAGGGAAACATGACGAGACATGAGTTACTGCAGTTACGTGCCTGGGGCATAGCAACTATCTAATACATTTAATGACCTGTCACAAACATACCTTCATATAATTTTCATCTTTAGAGCCTACACCCGGGCTACTTCTTTCCTCCCCCACTAATATTTTCAACCTAAAATGATTTTATTGGTTTTGGGGGACTTCCCTGGTGGTCCAGTGGTTAAGAATCTGCCTTCCAATACAGGGGATGTGGGTTCAATACCTGGTCAGGGAACTAAGATCCCACATGCCGTGGGGCAACTAAGCCCGTGTTGCACGCCACAACTAGAGAGCCCGCATGCGGCAACTACTGAGCCTGTGCACTCTGGAGCCCTCATGCCACAAAAAGAGAGAAGACTGTGCCCCGCAACGAAGAGCCCGCGCGCCACAACAAAAGATCCCATGTGCCACAACTAAGACCCGACACAGCCAAATAAATAAATAATAATAAATAAAATTTAAAAATAATAATTTTATTGGTCTTTGATAAATGTGCTTTTCTCTAGGCTCATGAAAATTGATATGGAGTATGTTCTAGAGAAAGAGGAGGGAACTTTATTCCTAATTGCCCTTTAGAAAAGATATAACTTAATTGACAAAAGCTCATGAAATCCACCTTGTGTGTAACTGTATGATTCTAGGTGGCTTATCCAACTCCTTGTAGGATACATATTGCTCTGAATTTTAAATTAGAAGTTTTGTTTCCTCTCTTGTATATATTGTGATAACTGGCTGGAAATTTTTTTTTCAATTACAATTAATTCAGGAACCACCCATACTATTATTCAACATAATACTAAGCTGTTTACTGTAGAGGAAACTCAAAGAGGCTTTGTTCTTTTTCCTAGGAACTTTCAGTCTTGGACCAGTGACACTGACACCCTCAGAGACCATCGTTACTATCTACGACTTCCATTGTTTTTAGAGTTCTTTCACATTATCTATGTTGATCCTATTGACATAGACAAAGAATTCAGCAAAGGATCCAGAGATGATGGGAAAAGCAAAGTCAGGCCGACAAATGAAGGGGTAAGTGCAGCTCTAAACAGGGCTTCTTGGGGTGAGGAGGCATTGGGAGAGGGAGTGAAATTACCACCTCCCATCGCATTAAGGAACATTTCCTGAAAGAGGTGGAGTTTGAAAGACATGGTGCCAATTCAAAAATCTGTAATGCCAGCTTTTTTCTTCCTTACTTTATCCAGCTGCAAAACAAAATGAGTTTTGCTGTGCTACAGAACTTAGCTTGTGAGTTGTGTACCCAATTTAGAAGTGTGACACAGCCACCAGCTTCCCTCTCTCGAGGGAAGGAAATTTGAATTCTGTCTTGGCTTCCCCTGTGAAGCGGGAAAATTGTTGGGTCTGGAGGGCTTTTTTTCCTCCCCTCTTTCTCTCAGCTTCTCCCCATTCCTGAGAAAATGCAGCTGTGTTGCATATAACTGATCAAATGTGTCTAGAAGTCAGATTCCAGTGGGAGAACCCTAAAGTAGAGGGAGAATAGGGGGTTCTGCCTGTGACAGTAAAGAATCCAAAGGCAAGGTTCCGTGGAGCAGAGAGTTCTGGTTAGACTTTGGAATTGTATCCCTCGCCACCCTATGTACACTTGATCTTCGTTTCTTTGCTTTCTCCCCACCTCCCACCCCAGCCATCTCTCTCAGCCTTATTCTTCTTCCTATGTCTACTTCTCCTTTCCCTTTATACCTCTATTTGTTAACCTTGCCAGGGGCCCCTTGAAAATGTATTAGCCACGATAGTGGTCCGTGGGCTTGAGAAGATTTCATGTAAAATTTTTTTTAAGCATTAGCCTTGTGCTGAACACTGCGCTAGATGCTTCAGGAGACACACAGACGAGGGGGTAAAAACCACCATGACACAGGAAAGCATGTTAAACGGGGGTAAAAACGGCAGGAGGCTCCTCACGTTCTCCACGGGCATCCAGGGTGTCTAGGATTTACAGAAAACTGGGGACGGGATTTGCAGGAAAAACATTCTGCTTGGAATGCCTTCTCCCCTGCCCTGCCCTGCCCTGCCCCACCTGGCTCTCTTCTACTTTAGGTCTCAGCTCAGATGTCACCTGCTCCAGGGAGCCCTCCCAAACCCCAGGCTGGGTTTGTGACCTCCAGTGTCTCCCATCGTGTCCCATACTGACCCTGTCTGCGGCACTCACCACACCGACCTGAAATTTCTTATTTGTCTCTTTAACCCTTTGGACTGGGTCCTTGAGAGGTCTTGTTCCTCATTGCAGCCCAGCACCCAACACAGTCCCTACCCTGAGAGCTGCTCAATATACTCACGGAACGGCTAGATCATCTGGGCGAAGGGCATGAACATACCTGACGCGGGGAAGTGCACTGGGGTTCAAGCCACCCATCCTAAGGGAACTTCCCCCTTCAATTCTCAGCCTATTTTTTCCTCTCTTTCCTTCCCTTTAGTATCAAGCTTCAAAAAATAATGGTTTATACTTGCCACCTATGCTTTCTCACCTTGCACTCACTCTTCAATCCACTGAATATGTCTATTGGCCCCACCATTGACTCTTCCCTAGTGGAGGCTACAGGCATCCTAATTGCCAGATCTGACCTCCCCTTTCCAGGCATCATCCTGTTCTCCACCTTTAAGACTAATTCAGACATCACCTCCTTAGGTAAACATCCCCTGACTTCCAAAGCAGGCTCAGGTGTCTTCCTGGCACCTTCCCTGAAACACAGTTCTCTCTTGGCTTGCATGATTCTCCTTCTATCTCTCTGGCCAGTTTTTGTCTCTTTGGGGGCTTCTGTTCCACCAGCTCTGAAGAATGGGCTGTATCCTTGCCTTAGAGTTCTGTCTTTGGGCTGTTGTGCCTCCCCACAAGGGACCTCATTCTCTCCAACACTTTGTTCACCACCCAAAGGCTAATGACCCCTAAACTTGATCTCTGACCCTTACTTCTGCCCTGAACTCTGAATCCATGTTTCCTATTTCCTACAGGATTTTTTCACCTGAGGTCCTCATGACCTGCCCTCCATCTCAGAATGTACAACTTGAATTCATTACCAGCGCCTGCCACACCTCCCCAAATCCTCCTTGCCAATTTCAGTTGAAAGCATTACCCAGACATTTCAGTCATCTCTAATGATTCCTTCTTCCTCACCCTCCACAACTGGTCACCGTGGTCTATTGTATCTAATCTTTGGAATATCTCACATCTGTCCCCTCCTCATGCCTGTCCCAAAGGCTCTCACCATCTCTTGCTAGAACTATTTGCAGTAGCCTTCTAACTTCTCTCCTAGTATCCAGGCATTCCAGCCCATCCTCCACATTACCACAAGGAAATTTACTGAAACCCACATTCAATTATGTCACTCATCCATTTTAGAGTGTCCAGTGATTGATTTCTCTGCTGCTTCCAGGATAAAGTCCAAACCCTGGCCTGACAGGCCTGTGAAGAGCAAGGTTTAAAGGCCACATCATCCTTCAATGTTTCCTATTTCGATTAGTGATCCTTTACAGTCTAGCCCTTTTTCAGCCTAATCTCCAGCCTCACACACTAAAGCCCCTCAAACACATCAGGCACTTCCAGGACTTTGTGTATGTAGCTCCTTCAGCCTGGAATGTCTCCTCCATCGCATGGAATTCCTTTAAAGCAAGTACTGTGTCAATCATCTCTATATACCCAGTGTCTCCTAGCCTAGTGCCTGGTACATAATAGGGACTTTAGTAAGTACTGAATGAGGAACTCGCACTTCAAGGAAGGCCCAGCTCTCAAATGTTACTTCTCTATTTCTCCTGACCACTGCCCACTTCCACCCCAATTAGATGTGATTGTTCCCTCCAGCCTTCATCACTTAACAAAAATTTCATGAATTCCTGCTAAGTACCAGGCCCTGAGCTAAGAGAGAGAGCCATAAGGAACCTCAGTCTAGGTAACAGATGGACCAGCAAACGATTAGAACACTGAGATAAGTGCTGCGATGGGGTCCTTCTGTCATACACCTTTCCTGTAGAGAAATTAACATGAAAAGCCAAATCATGACCATCATGCTAAGTGGTGAGCATGGTGTCTGGGCAGAGGAGTGGGCTAAATGAGTCAAATGTTCCATGATGTCTTAGTCCGTTCAGGCTGCTATAACAAAATACCACAGACCGCGTGGCTTATAAACAACAGAAATTTATTTCTCACAGTTCTGAAGGCTGGGAAGCCCAAGATCAAGGCACCAGCATGGTTGCATTCTGGTGAGAGCCTGCTTCCTGGGTCAGAACCAACACCTCTCTGTGTCCTCACAAGATGGAAGGGGCGAGGGAGCTCTGTGAACTTTCTTTTGTAAGAGCACTAATCCCACTCACAAAGGCCCCACCCTCATGACTTAAGCACATCCCAAAGCCCCCACCTCCTAATACCATCATCTTTGGGGATTAGGATTCTAATATACAGATTTTGAGAGGACACCAACATTCAGGCCATGGCACGTGGTAACTAGATATGCCAGCTGCATGGCAGGGTACTGGCAAGGGAGCCCCTTCTGAACAGCATGGGACCGATCACCCCCAACACCTTCCTCATCTGGTCCCCCCTTTCAGCCTCCACGTGGCCATCTCCCTTCTGCTGACACGTTCTCCTTAGCCATCTTAAAACAATCTCCTGGGTGCTAGCCTAACTCTGCCTGCTCATCCAGATTCAGATCTCTAATAGAAGAGAAAGGGAAGTGTGTACCTCTTCACGGCCTATACAGCATTCCACTTCGTATTACAGCCGTTTGTGCCCTTGGGACGGGGACTTCGGTTTCTCATGCTGAACAGACTGCTTCATACACAACAGACCAATATGTTTGGTTGGATGAATGCTCGTAACAAGCTTCTTCAGACTCCTCTATCCGTTACAACTGACCATCATCCATAGCTTCATATCAGAATCTCAGGGTTAGAAAGTGCTTAAAGATAATGTAGACCAACCAACCCTTAATGCTTACCCTGCACCAAGCACTCATCCAGCCCATGCTCCAGTGCCTCCAGTGCAGGGAGCTCCCCACCTCCTGAAGCAGCCCATTTACTCTTGACTATCAAAATCTGTATTCCTGTAACCTTCCTCCAGCCCCCTGGCCTCAGGAGAACACAGAACAACTCCATTCCTTCCTCCACAGAACAGCTCTTTAAATAGCTGAAGACTGCTCTCAAGTCCCCTGAGGAGTCTCTTCCCCAAACTAAACACATCCCCATTTCCTTCACCTTCATTGTGTAATGGGATTTCAAGTATCCTCACCATCTTGCCCGCTGCCCTTGCTCTAAACAGGAAGGACAATTATGATACTGGCCAGATTGACATAACACAGCTTTCTTTTTCAAGCTGTTGACCCAAAGAGAAAACTCAATCAGAAGCTTTATACAAGCAAAAAGCAGAGAAGTTACACATAAGGTTTGAAAATAGGCTTCTGGTCACCTCATGACTCCAAACAGCCTCTGCCCACTCTACCCACAACACATCCTAATGTAGCCAGGAAGGCAGACGCATGCACACAAAATGTTATTTTTTAAAAATTTTATTTATTTAATTAATTTATTTTTGGCTGTGTTGGGTCTTCGCTGCTGCGCGGGCTTTCTCTAGCTGCAGCGAGTTGGGGCCACTCCTCACTGTGGCGCATGGGCCTCCCACCGTGGTGGCCTCTCCTGTTGTGGAGCACGGGCTCAAGGTGCACGGGCTTCAGCATTTGTGGTGCATGGGCTCAGTAGTTGTGGCTTCAAGGCTCAGTAGTTGTGGCATGCGGACTCAGTAGTTGTGGCTCATGGGCTCTAGAATGCAAGCTCAGTAGTTGTGGCGCACAGGCTTAGCTGCTCCGCAGCATGCAGGATCTTCCCGGACCAGGGCTTGAACCCGTGTCCCCTGCACTGGCAGGCAGACTCCCAACCACTGCGCCACTAGGGAAGCCCCAAAATGTTATTTTTTTAAAAAGGCAAGCATTACTGCTAGAAGTCTGTATTTCCAGAAATTTCTTGCGAGCTCACTGAAATTAAGGATTGGGCCAGCTCCAGCCACTCGTGCCCTCAGAAGTGTGAAGTCGCAGCTTCCCAGCACAACATAGACGACAGTGGTCTGGACCAGCTCTCAAGGTCATAAGGAGGTGAAGTCTGTGGGCCTGCCCTGCCCTTCTTGGACCCCACCTCCCACTGTCCCAAATGCCTCCTCCTTTCACTTTTATTTATTTATTTTTTATTATTATTATTTTTTTTGCGGTGCGCGGGCCTCTCACTGTTGTGGCCTCTCCCGTTGCGGAGCACAGACTCCGGACGCGCAGGCCCAGCGGCCATGGCTCACGGTCCTAGCCACTCCACGGCATGTGGGATCTTCCCGGACCGGGGCACGAACCCGTGTCCCCTGCATCGGCAGGCAGACTCTCAACCACTGTGCCACCAGGGAAGCCCCTCCTTTCACTTTTAAAAACCAAACTATGCCCATCGTGCATGGCTTGCTTCTGTCCATCTCTGAAACTCTCATTCATCAAGAACCCCCTTTCTAAGAGGGTTGGAACTATGTCTATCTTTTCACCTTGTACTCTTGCCTTCCCCCACCAAAAATTGCTCTTCAGAAAACATTTCATCAAGTCACTTATATTCTCTTATGAATTCATATCAGTATATTATTCTCCCAGAGATATTTGCATTTTAAGTATTCTTTGTAAATATGGTTTCCAGTTAAGGAGATTCCAAGCATCAGCTAAGTAGTGAACATGGTAGGTGGAGTATGCCACAGGAAGACCCTTCCTTCTTGGGCTGCAGTTTCATCACCCATAAACTGAGGGAGGCGTTTGATGCCCAGCTCTGGCATCTGTGAGTTGATTTACCTGGTGTTAGTAAGACCTCATTCTGTTAGTCACAGTTCTCCAGAGAAACAGAACCAGTAGGATTTATATACAGAGAAAGATTCATTATAAAAAACTGGCTCACACAATTATGGAGACTGACAAGTCCTAAGATCTGCAGGGTTAGTTGGCAAGCTGGAGACCCAAGAGAGCCAGTGGTGCAGTTCCAGTCCAAGTCTGAAGGCCTGAGAACCAGGAGAATGGTGGTGTAGCTCCAATCTGAAGGCCAGCAGGCTCAAGTCCCAGGAAGAGCTGATGTTTCCATCTGAGTCCAAAGGCAGGAAAAAAAGTTGATGTCCCAATTTGAGGGCAGTCAGGAAGAAGGAACTCCGTTTAACTCAGAGGAAGGTCAGCCTTTTTGTTCTATGCAGGCCTTCTACTGATTGGACGAGGCCCACCCACGTTTGCTTTACTCCACCTACCAATTTGTGTTAATCTCATCCCCAGACACCTTCACAAATACACCCATAACAATGTTTGACCAAATATCTGGGCACCCTGTGGCCAGCAAGTTGACACATAAAATTAACCATCACACTCGCAGAAGTAGAGTATGGTCACTCAAAAGGCCTGGCCCTGGTTGTGAACAAGAGAGATATCGGATGGGAAATGGCTTTGAAATCCCGGACATAAAGGCAAGGTCATCCTTGGTATTTAACTCCACCCCTTCCCCATACCTCCTGCCCACTACCCCTACAATTTCCTTCCACTCCCACTTCACAACTTTAATTTTTCTTTTTCTATGTTAAGAAAATTTTACAAGCATTTTAAGAAAAATATTATCCATAAAATTTACAGACATTGATAAATTAAATTAACTACTTCCTTCTATAACATACTGAAATAAAAGTCACAAACTCTCTCCAAAAAAATGTGAAACCACTCACACAGTATGACTAAACTGAATCTAAAGGTCAAAAAGAAGTACTACAATAAACCATGCAAAATGCAAAGGCAAAACACAGCCTTCATCTTCAGACGAACCACCTGATATTTGAAGCAGGGGTGTTAAACTGAGGTTTTCCACTTGCTTAAAAGTAAGATGGCTTTCATTTGCCCATCGATTTTGTTTGCTTAACAATTCATTGAATCAAGCGAGCAAACCTACTGAGGACCCATTGGCTACTATGTGTAGCTACAGACCTAGATATGGGGCAACACAACAATGAATAAGATGCAGCTTTAGCCCTGGAAAAACTTGCTGGGGGAACAGATTGCAAATGCCTGCTTGGGCCCATCTCATTTACCATTGCTTCTCCTGGGAAGCCCTCTCTGACCTGCTACCACCAAGCCTTATCCCAGACCGGGCAAGGGCCCTTCTATGCATTCCCCTAGCCCTGTGCCCCTTGTCATAGCATTGTCACACATTCTGTAATTGCTTCTGTGTATCTCCAAACTCCTCACTGGTTGGGGACCTCCAAGAGGGCAGGGATTGTTCCTATCTTTTCACCCTGCCACAACTCTGGCACATGGTAGCTACTTAAAAATGGTTTGTGAAACAAATTTTTAGATGAATAAGCCAAGTTTCTTTTTTTAATTTTTATTGGAATATAGTTGATTTACAGTGTTGTGTTAGTTTCTGCTGTACAGCAAAGTGAATCAGTTATACATATACATATACATATATCCACTCTTTTTTAGATTCTTTTCCCACATAGGTCATTAGAGTATTGAGTAGAGTACCTACCCTGTGCTATACAGTAGGTCCTTATTAGTTATCTATTTTATATATAGTAGTGTGTATATGTCAATCCCAATCTCCCAATTTATCCCTTCCCCCTTTCCCCCCCCCCAACACCGCGGTAACCATAAGATTGTTTTCTACATCTGTGACTCTATTTCTGTTTTGTAAATAGGTTTATTTGTACTATTTTTTTAGATCTCATATATAAGTGATATCATACAATATTTGTCCTTCTCTCTCTGACTTACTTCACTCAATATGACAATCTCTAGGTCCAACCATGTTGCTGCAAATGGAATTATTTTGTTCTTTTTTATGGTTGAGTAATTTTCCATTGTATATATGTACCACATCTTCTTTATCCATTCCTCTGTCAATGGACATTTAGGTTGCTTCCATGTCCTGGTTATTGTAAAGAATGCTGCATTGAACATTGGGGTGCATGAATCTTTTCAAATTATGTTTTTCTCCAGGTGTACGTGCCCAGGAGTGGGATTGCTAGATCATATGATAGCTCTATTTTTAGTTTTTTTAAGGAACCTCCATACTATTCTCCACGGTGGCTGTACCAATTTACATTCCCAGCAACAGTGCAGAAGGGTTCCCTTTTCTCCACACCCTCTCCAGCATTTATTATTTGTGGATTTTTTGATGATGGCCATTCTGACTGGTGTGAGGTGACACCTCATTATAGTTTTGGTTTGCATTTTTCTAATAATTAGTGATGTTGAGCATCTTTCATGTGCTTTTCGGCCTTCTTTGGAGGTCAATGTATATCTTCTTTGGAGGAATGTCTACTAAGATCTTCCAGGCTTTTTTTTTTAATTTGATTTGATTTTTTTTTTTTTATACAGCAGGTTCTTATTAGTCATCAGTTTTATACACATCAGTGTATACGTGTCAATCCCAATCGCCCAATTCAGCACACCACCAGCCCCACCCCACCCCCACGGCTTTCCCCCCCTTGGTGTCCATACGTTTGTTCCCTACATCTGTGTCTCAATTTCTGCCCGGCAAACCGGTTCATCTGTACCATTTTTCTAGGTTCCACATATATGCGTTAATATACGATATTTGTTTTTCTCTTTCTGACTTACTTCACTCTGTATGACAGTCTCTAGATCCATCCACGTCTCTACAAATGACCCAATTTCATTCCATTTTATGGCTGAGTAATATTCCATTGTATATACGTACCACATCTTCTTTATCCATTCGTCTCTCGATGGGCATTTAGGTTGCTTCCGTGACCTGGCTATCGTAAATAGTGCAGCAATGAACATTGAGGTGCATGTGTCTTTTTGAATTATGGTTTTCGCTGGGTATATGTCCAGTAGTGGGATTGCTGGGTCATATGGTAATTCTATTTTTAGTTTTTTAAGGAACCTCCATACTGTTCTCCATAGTGGCTGTATCAATTTACATTCCCACCAACAGTACAAGAGGGTTCCCTTTTTCTCCACACCCTCTCCAGCATTTCTTGTTGGCAGATTTTCTGATGATGCCCATTCTAACTGGTGTGAGGTGATACTTCATTGTAGTTTTGATTTGCAGTCCTCTAATAATTAGTGATGTTGAGCAGGTTTTCACGTGCTTCTTGGCCATCTGTATGTCTTCTTTGGAGAAATGTCTAGTTAGGTCTTCTGCCCATTTTTGGATTGTGTTGTTTATTTTTTTAACATTGAGCTGCATGAGCTGTTTATATATTTTGGTGATTAATCCTCTGTCTGTTGATTTGTTTGCAAATATTTTCCCCCATTCTGAGGGTTGTCTTTTTGTCTTGTTTGTAGTTTCCTTTGCTTTGCAAAAGCTTTTAAATTTCATTAAACAATTTCATTGTTTATTTTTAATTCCATTACTCTAGGAGGTGGATCAAAAAAGATCTTGCTGTGACTTATGTCAAAGAGTGTTCTTCCTATGTTTTCCTCTAAGAGTTTTATAGTGTCTGGTCTTACATTTAGGTCTCGAATCCATTTTGAGTGTATTTTTTTTTGTTTTTTGTGGTCTTTGTTAAACATTTCTTGCATCTTCTCGATCTTTGCCTCCATTCTTTTTCCGAGGTCCTGGATCATCCTCACTATCATTATTCTGAATTCTTTTTCTGGAAGGTTGCCTATCTCCACTTCATTTAGTTGTTTCTCTGGGGTTTTAGCTTGTTCCTTCATCTGGTACCTAGGCCTCTGCCTTTTCATCTTGTCTCTCTTTCTGTGAATGTGGGTTTTGTTCCACAGGCTGCAGGATTGTAGTTCTTCTTACTTCTGCTGTCTGTCCTCTGGTCCCAGTCATTTTTTGACTGGGTTGTTCTTTTGTTACTGAGCTGTTTGTATATTTTGGAGATGAATCCCTTGTCAGTTGCTTCGTTTGCAAATATCTTCCCCCATCCTGTGGACAAGCCAAGTTTTTGTCCAACATACATGAGTTGCACAGTAGCAGTATGTTATGGGAAGACAGAGAAGGAAGTGATTAACTTCAGGGAACAAGAGAAGGGAATTTTTAAGCTGAGGGTTGGAGAATAACCACGATTCCCATAGGCACAGAAGAGGCAGAGGGCTTTCCACAAAGAGGGTGCAGCAATGGCAAAGGCACTGAGGCTCATAAGAGCAAAGTTTGGTTGAGCAGTGGGAAGAAACTCACTATGGCTGAAGCAGGGTTTGGGGGAACCCCAGCAGGGGCTGGGGGAATGGGGAGGTGGCAATGAAGGGGATAAAGAGGTGGACGGAGCCACATGTGAAGGAGCCATGTTCAGGTGAGTCTCCTGAGGTTCCCCTGCCACCCAAGCATGGGGCTGTCAGCTCAGTGCATGGGAAACTAACTCAGGCTGCAGTACAAGCATGGACCTAATGGTGGCGGGAGTCAGGGTGAGTGGAGATTAGACCAGATAAAGGGAGATGGCTATGGTTAATGAATTGGTCCAGGAGAGGGACAACATGACAGTGGCAGAGAGGTTAGCAGTGAGGCAATCAGTGTGAGGGATATTTAGGATGTAGAATCAATATGACTTGGTGGTTTTCTTTATAACTAATGCAGGAAGCCTGAGAAAATGTATGTACTATCGATTGAAGTGCTCATGTATTTCAAAAGTGTTCATTAAGTCAAAAACACTGAACTTGGGGCTTCCCTGGTGGCGCAGTGCTTAAGAATCCACCTGCCAATGCAGGGGACATGGGTTCGAGCCCTGGTCTGGGAAGATCCCGCATGCCGCGGAGCAACTAAGCCCATGTGCCACAACTACTGAACCCGTGTGCCTAGAGCCCGTGGTCCACAACAAGAGAAGCCACTGCAATGAGAAGCCCACGCACCACAACAAAGAGTAGCCTCCGCTTGCTGCAACTAGAGAAAGCCGGTGCACAGCAACAAAGACCCAACGCAACGAAAAATAAAAAAAAAAAATAGATTAAAAAAAACACTGAACTTGTTTTGTAGAAGGAAATAATCTTTCTCCCTATTAAAAAAAACATCCTCCTAGCAGTGGTTTCTCTCCCCATCTCCCTTGTACTCCTATGTATTGTTGGCACTTATCAAACTGCCTTGTACCATTAGAAATAACTTTTCATTTGAACATGTCTTATTTTTCTATGGGGAAACCTAAGAACTTACAGAGAGCAAGGACCACGTTTGATACATGTTCATTACCCCCTTGGTTATATGTACCATGGAGCCTTATACCTTATACCTACTGTTCAGTGAACAGTAATGGTTGACTAATTGATTTTTTGGTGTATTTCAGAATGTGGTGAGATGGGTAAAAAGACGAAAGAACCTTTTTATTTTGGAATAATATTACATTTACAGAAGAGCTGCAAAGATAACACAGAGGCTTCCTACATACCCCTCACCTCCACCATTTAAAATTGGTGACGGTAGAACAAAAACAGCCCTGAATCAGTGTGCCCTTGGACAAGTCACATCATCTTAGCAAGCCTCAGTTTTGTCACTGGTGAAAG
Organism: Neophocaena asiaeorientalis asiaeorientalis; assembly: GCF_003031525.2. Classification (NCBI taxonomy): domain Eukaryota; kingdom Metazoa; phylum Chordata; class Mammalia; order Artiodactyla; family Phocoenidae; genus Neophocaena; species Neophocaena asiaeorientalis. Next base: position 11,071,922 of record NW_020173731.1, on the reverse strand, counting down.
AAGGATAACAGGGTCCCCTGCCTACCTGCTCTCTCCACGTCACTGGGAGAAATCGTGCCAGACGGTGAGGTGGTCTCAGGGTGCGGGCAGCTGCTCACTGGCGGACCCACATCTTGCTTCACTGGAGCCCGCTTCCTCTCCAGGATGGAGGCCCCTCAGCGGGCAGGAGGCTGCTCCCAGTCTGCTTCCTCACAGCCCCATCTGAGCTGCCAGTGATTGAGTCTTCAGTGCCACAGCCCCAGGGCACACATAGAGTCCAGCATATAGGAAGATAGACAAATATTATTTGATGGAAGGAGGGAAGGGGAGAGCATTAACTGGGGACGATAAAGTGCTAAACAGTGTCCTGGGGAGGGGAACACAGGGCAGGGAACTGTGGAGCATGGAAGTCTAGAGCTGTGTCTGTAGAGATGGTCCATTAACCCCCTCATTGTACACATAGTAGAATGACTTGTTTTTTTTGTTTGTTTTTTAAAATTAATTTATTTATTTTTGGCTGCGTTGGGTCTTCCTTGCTGCGTGCGGGATCTCTCTAGTTGCGGTGAGCGGGGGCTACTCTTCGTTGTGGTGCGTGGGCTTCTCATTGCGGTGGCTTCTCTTGTTGCGGAGCACGGGCTCTAGGCACGCGGGCTTCAGTAGTTGTGGCTCGCAGGCTCTAGAGCTCAGGCTCAGTAGTTGTGGCGCACAGGCTTCATTGCTCCGCAGCATGTGGGAGCTTCCCAGACCAGGGCTTGAACCCATGTCCCCTGCATTGGCAGGCGGATTCTTAACCACTGAGCCACCAGGGAAGCCCTAAAATGACTTGTGGAAGGTCAAATGCTAGGAAGGGGCAAACTGAGGTCAAGTGACCCAGTCGCCAGGGCACACCAAGCAACCTCCTAACGTGTGTGGAGATCTGGTGACAGTGTTGGATGTCAGAAAGTTCCTACTCGGAACAGCCCTCCAGCCAACAGTGACAAAACCGCCAGGCTGCTGTAATCAAATCTGATCCTGGAAACCAAGGGCTTTTTCCGCAGCTGCGCAAGAAGTAACCCGAGATCCAAGCTGCCCGCCCATGGGATGCTTCCACCCCTACTCTTCCTGCTCTCCTTTCTCACTGTAACCGGCTCTGCAGGGAGAGGCACCCAGGCCAGAAAGGAAGACCCATGAATGTACAAAGATGGAGCACTGCCCATCTAACCCCACTCCAACCCCCCTTTCTCCAATTCCTGGGCTCAGACCACAAGCCAGGACCCAAGGCTCCATCCCCCTCTGGGAGGTGGGCAGGATCCAGCATGATGAGGCCAGAGAGCCTTCCTTTCTCCACCACAAAAAAATCATTTTACCTTCTCGAAACTCTGTTAGTATCTTTGGTTCTTGTTCTGAATTTTCCACGTACATCCCACCTGATACATCTATGAACATTTGATTCATCCATGCTTATTCCTTTCCACCTAAATTAAATTTTCCTTAAGGGCACTGGCCAGGTTGCACTCGTCTGAGACCCCACATGGAAAGGACTCTGTAAATGTTATTTGTGACGTCTTTGAGCTTACTTGCAGTTTCCTCCTCCTTTCCAGAGTCCCCTTTCTTCCTGCTTCTTTCCTCCCCTTCTGTACTTCTTAGCAAGTTGGTGTTTCTGTGAAGAATGTAGTTTAAAACTGAGGAACTACCATTGTAAATCAACTATACTCCAATATAAAAAAAAACAAAACTGAGGTGCTACCAACACAAGGCCTCACAGCCTGTGAGCTGGCTTAGCTGGTCCCCAATATTGAAAACTTGTGCTAGAAAAGGCCCTCTGAAGTTAACTGCATCATAGAGAGTGAAATACTTAGGAACAAACCTAACCACAGAGGTAAACGACTTGTATTTGGAAAACTATGACGAAAGAAACTGAAGACAACAAACAGATGAAAAGATATACCGTGATCAGGATTGGAAGAATTAACATTGTTAAAATAACCATACTGGGGCTTCCCTGGTGGCGCAGTGGTTGAGAGTCCGCCTGCCGATGCAGGGGACGCGGGTTCGTGCCCCGGTCCAGGAAGATCCCACATGCCACGGAGCAACTAAGCCCGTGCGCCACAACTACTGAGCCTGTGCTCTAGAGCCCCTCCTCCACAACGAGAAGCCACTGCAACGAGATGCCCGTGCACCACAACAGAGTAGCCCCCGCTCGCCGCAACTAGAGAAAGACCGCGTGCAGCAACGAAGACCCAACGCAGCCAAAACTTTTAAAAAGTATTTAATTAAAAAAAAAACACACACAGTGAGATATCACCTCACACCAGTCAGAATGGCTATTATTAAAAAGACAACAAACAACAAGTGTTGGTAAGGATGTGGAGAAAAGGGAATCCTAGTATATTGTTGGGGATGTAAATTGGTGCAGCCACTATGGAAAACAGTATGGAGGTTCCTCAAAAAATTAAAAATAGAACTGTCATATGATCCAGCAATTTCACTTCTTGGTATTTACCTGAAGATGACAAAAACACTTGAATTACTGATTTTGAATTAAAAGATATATGCACTCCAAGGTGCATTGCAGCATTATTTATAGTAGCCAAGATATGGAAGCAACCTAAGTGTCCATCAATAGAGGAATGGATAAAGAAGATGTGGTGGGAATTCCCTGGCAGTCCAGTGGTTAGGACTCCACGCTTTCACTGCCAAGGGCCCGGGTTTGATCCCTGTTCAGGGAACTAAAATCCTACAAGCCATGCAGTACAGCTCCACACACACACACAAAAAGAAGATATGGTATACATGTACATATGTGCATGCACTCACACACACACACCCCACTGGAATGTTACTCAGCCATAAAATAAAAAAGAAATCTTGCCATTTGTGACAACATGGATGACTCTAGAGGGTATTATGCCAAGCGAAATATCAGACAGGGAAAGACAAACACTGCATGATCTCACTTATACGTGGAATCTAAAAAACAAAACAAAACAAAACCAGACTCACAGACACAGAGAACGATGGATGGTTACAAGAAGGGAAAGAGGGCCAGGGGACAGCCGAAACAGATGAAGGGGATTAAGAGGTACAAATCTCCAGTTATATAATAAATAAGTCATGAGTATGTAATATACAGCATAAGGAATATGGTCAATAATATTGTAATAGCTTTGTATGGGGACAGATGGTCACTAGACTTATTGGGGTGATCACTGCATAATGTATGCAAATATCAAAGCATTATGTAGTACGCTGAAACTAACACAATATTGTATGTCAACTATGTTTCAATTTTAAAAAAAGAAAGAAAAGAAAAGCCTCTCTGAGCCCAAGTTTCCTGTTCCCTAATGATTCCCAGTCTCCTTTTGTGTATTCTGAAACAGTTTGCCCAAGTGTTCATTCTTTCTCCCTTGGATCAGAAGAAAGAATGAACATGGCTTCTGGGCCAGGTTCTACGTTCTGGTGGCACAGACAGGCTGACATTAATGACTGACTGGTGGTTCTTTTTGCTTCTTCTCACACATACACACATACAAGCTGAAAGCCTTGGGCCAGGCCTTCAGCTCTGTTTCAGTGTGGTAGAAATTAGATACAGAAGTAAAATACATATGTATGTAGATATATAAACATATATAATCTATAATCCTGAACTTGAATTGGAAATATCAGCAGAAACTCACCATGTATTTACATTAAAAAATTTTTTTCCTAGCTTTGTCCACTGAAAAGACCTACAACCAATGATCAACCTAGTAACAAGTACTCCCAATGCCGATATTATGGTCTCCATGGGAAAAAACCTTTTTCCATAAAAAGCAATCAGAGACTCTTAGAGAAAATAGCTCATTCCAGGTCTAGGGCAAGAAATATACAAGATGAGCCAGGGCATCTAGTCATGCCAGAAAGCAAAGCAGCGTTCAAAGACCACTTAGAAGTTTGTCAAAAGGACTCAAAGAAATCAACTTGAAGAGGCTCCCACTGGCCAAAGATGGGAAAAATTTGAACATGAATAGCAAATGCAAAGGATTGAAACATATCACATATGTTTAAACACATGAATACATAATGACATTAAAGGGAAAAACCTCTGTCATCACTAGGAGTTAACCAATTCATTATTTTGAAAACTGGTAAATATAAGGAAAGAGTCCAGCATTTGTTTAGGAAATAAAAGAATATCATAATTTTCCAATGCCTATGAAAAAATGGATCTAAGATATCAATGTTACTAACATCAAAAAGGAAGACAAGCAGACAATACATATTCCCTTCTATGGAGGTACACAAACCTATTAAGTATTCTTGCAAAAACAAAAAAAACCAAATCTGAATAGGTCTCTGACTATAATTACCAAAATAGAAGAGCAATTACAGAAAATAGAAGGGCAATAAAAACATGTGAAATATCACTACAGGGATGCAATCAGCAAAATCCAGACGATCTATAGGACAAACAATCTAGTTCCCTTAACAAACAAATCGCAAAGAAAAAGATTAAAATTGAGGAGGTACCTGTGGATTACAAGAGACTTAAGAGACACAGCAACCAACTACAACATAAGGAACTTATTTCAGTTTGAACAAAAACTTTTACAAAAAAATTTATGAGACAGGGAAATGTGAACACTGACTGGATATTTGATTATACTAAGGAATTTTTTTTTTTGGTCTGATAATAGCAAAGTGACTATGTGGTTTTTTTTTAAAATAAGTGCTTATATTTTTGAAATACATCCTGAAATATTTAGGGATGGAATATGATACCTGAAATTTCTTCAAAATTATGTAGGAGTGTACAGAGGTATTAAGTTAAACATTTAAAGGCCTGTGTCCCTCTGATGGGACAATCAAGTCTGAATCTAACCAAGCCTCTAGATCTTATTACCAGATTATGGGGGGAAAGCGGGGAAGAAGGAACATTTTACAGTCAGCCAAACATAGAATGTAGACAATTTTGTAGGAAAAATGGCTGTTTCTTCACCAATGAATGGCATTTTAAAAAAAAAGAGGGAGGGCTTCCCTGGTGGCGCAGTGGTTGAGAGTCTGCCTGCTGATGCAGAGGACACGGGTTCGTGCCCCGGTCCGGGAAGATCCCACATGTCGCAGAGTGGCTGGGCCCGTGAGCCATGGCCGTTGAGCCTGCGCGTCCGGAGCCTGTGCTCCGCAATGGGAGAGGCCCGCGTAAAAAAAAAAAAAAAAAAAAAAAAAAAAAGAGGGAAACTGTTAGAGATTAAGAGAAACCTAAGAAGCATAACCACTAAATGCGAATTAATAGTTGTTTTTCTTCGATCTTGATTTGAACAAACCAGCTGTAAAAAGACATTTTCAAGGCAATTGGGGAAAAATGTACATGGGCTGGGTAATTGATGGTAAGGAATTACTGTTTGTTGAATATATTCATGGTATCGTGATCAAGTTGTTTAAAAGTCCTATTTCTTAAAGATACATTCTGAAGTATTTTCAGGTGAAGTGAAATTGTATCTGCCATATGCTTTAAAAATACCCCCGGGGGGCTGGGTGGGGAAGGGTGGGGGAGGGAAAATAGATGAAATAAAAATGGCAGAATGTTAATAAATGTTGAAGTTGGGTTCATTATCACCAGGCTCATTTCTTGTGTATGTTTGAAAACGAATAGAAAGTTAAATAAAACAGAACATTTAAAAAATAAAGCTAGTCCTTGCCTGGGGTGTTAACTATACTGACCACTTGAATTTAAGGGACAGGAAGGCCGGTGAAGTTTGGAGGGATGAGGAGATGGCAAGGCTGAGAAGACTGAACTTGACCTGAGCCTGGCAGGAAGGGTGAAGGAGGTGGGAAAGGGTGGGAAACGAGGCACAGTGGTGTCGAAGCCTCACCCATACATGCCAGGGGCTTCCTATTGCTGTGGTTGATAATGGGTGCTTGCTCCATCTCCTTGGCCACACCGCGAGCCATTTGAGAAGGAAAATGCCCCCACTCTCTATACTTCTTACTCTCCCGCCCTCTCCCTCACCCTCAAAGGGACTCCCCAATTCTGGGGAAGCACAGCCACACCCAATCGCCAAAGGACAAAAGAGTGTTGGTCTATGGCTCCACCTGCTGGTGGTGCTGGGAACTGAAGCTGCCAAAACGGTCCTGATGAGAAGGAAGCTGAGGATAATTTGAGAGAGATTTGGTCTTTTCCGCTCAGAAAAGACACAAAGACCAATTAAACATATAAGAAGGCTTTAATTTCATCACCATAAACATTATACTCTGATTGCTCACATACAGTATAAAATATTTACTCCACTAAATAAATAAGACATAACATTATTGCAAACGGCACTTAAAGCCCCCGGAGATAAGACCTCCTTAGCCCAGGCAGGGGGTGCTCCTGAGTTTCTGTGCTAGATTCCCCAAGCACAGATATGCCCTGGGGGCTGAGACGGATAAAGGCTCAAGGAGCCACACTCTGTGCTTCTGGTCCCAAAACAGCCCCAAGGAGAGGGCTGTGGAGCCAGTGGGGAAAGGTGGGGTTGGGCAGCTCCTTCGTCAGCCCAGTCCTAGAGGGAGCAGAGGGGAGCTGGGGGGGACGGCAGGGCCAAGAGGGGAGGTGAGGCTACGGAGGCTGCTGAGACCTGAAGCCCCACCCTTCACGTTTCCCCAGCCCTCCCCGCCTTGGGTAACAGGATTTGGGATATCAGTTGGGGTAAGCAGAGCTTCCAGGCTCAGGGTTAGGCAGTTCTGGGGCCAGACCAATCACTCCAGGAGAAGGAGATTCTGACAATTCTCAGCCCAATAACCAATCGTCTCAGGGGACCTAGTCATTAGGGATCTCATCCTACCCAACCCCTAAACACCTTGATTCCCCTTCTACTTAAATAAATAAGTTAATTATTTAAAAACCCGTGTCCCTGTGATGGCAACACAGGGGCCAACAAGCCAAGTCCTAATAAAATGCAGGGGAGGGGGAACAGGAGAGAGGTGGCGCTGTGGGGCTAGGCAGCTTCCCTTCTCCCCTCAGGACCGCGTCCCCCAATAACTTTCATACTTTCAAATCCTGTAGAGGAGCCGTTTCACATTACAAACTCCCATGCAAGAGCAACAACTGGGAGAACCTATGGGATAAGAGGCCTTGGTTGTAGGAGACCAGGTGGCTGAGTTTACTCAGCTCCCCAAATCCCTTCTCTGGGTATTTCTCAACCAGGACACTAGCTGTTAACCCTGAGCCTGGGTGATCCCCCGGCAGAGTCCTGCATTCCAGTGCACAGAGTTAATTAAATGCCCTGCCCTTCTTTCCTTGTGGAAGTCCAGACTGAAGCCTGCTGGAGAGCTTCCAGTCAGCCAGCCCTAAAGACTGAGGAGAGGTGGGAGGGAAGAAGCCCCAGTCCCCTACTTGTGCAGCTATACACCTCACTGCCACAGGGAGGCAGCAGAGAGCCACATCACTTTGGCAGCAATAGAAACTGGAAGGCCAGCCCACAGCCCTACCGGGCCAACGTGGGGGGGGACTGGAATAGGGAGAGCTGGGACCCAGTGAGGCAGGTCCTCCCTCAATGGGTTGGAAGTACTCTACACAGAGTATTTGGCCAAGTCGCTCTTGTCAAATACCACCTGTGTGACAAAGTAAATGGCAACCAGACCCAGACCTGCAGCCGACACCATATAGGCAGTGACAGACTGGCTGAGCTGAACAATGGAGCCCATAAAGAGAGACGGGGCCACCTGGGACAGCAGGAAGGCACTGTCCAGGACGGCAAGGTCCAGGCAGATGCCCCGGCCCGGAACAACCCTGGCCTCCGGTGGCTCGCCCACCACTGCACGCATGGAGACATCGCAGGCAGAGGCCCCGCAGAGTGCTGGTGGAGGAGGGAGCAGGCCGCTGCCTCCAGCACCCGCGTGTCCATTGGGGAAGGGAGATCCGGCCTTAGGGCCCGGCGAGAAGCTGGTCATCAGGCTGTCCTCACTGGCACCACTTCCATCATCTCCGCGGTATTTGGGCAGGAAAACCTGGGGAGAGGGGAACACACAAGGACAGGTATGTACCCAAGCATGGGATCCCCCAACTAGGAGAACAGGCCCTGGCCTTTATCCCAGGGGCTAGAAGAAACCAGGCACGAGGCCTTAATGAAAATCGGGCAGCAGGTCAGAAAACTGAGCAGACCTTGCTTGGTCTGGGTCTAGTGAGGATTCTCCTCAGAAGGGGGGCAGGGGGGCAGGAGGGGACATCTGAAACCAGAAGTCTAGGTCTCCTCTAGCCTCTCCTAGAATCAGTAAGTGACAGACAAACTCAGTACTGCAGGTTAGGAAGAGAACAGAACCCCAAGGAAAAGGAAAGACACAGAAGAATGAAGACAGGTGGGCAGAGAGACATGTCAGAGCAGAGGAACAAAGTCCAAAGGTGGGGCCCCAAAGGCCCCAAAGCCCCACACAGATGCTCCTAACCCTCCTCCTTCTGCCCCTACCACCTCACTACTGGGACACCCTTGTCAACCTCCAGAGAGACCAGAGAGAGACGCTCCCTTCCCACTGTGGGTCTCAGGCCCAGGCTATAGTTGCTGCCCTACTGTGAGGTCTGCAGCCCCAGCCTGGGGCAGGGAGGGTCCTCAGACTGAGCCTAGAGGAAGCGAGGAACAGAAAGAATCGCCCTCTTCCCGACTCCCACGGTCCAGCTGTGCTGAGGCCGAAGCCTTCTTGTTCCTTCTCACTGTCTGCCTTGGATCAGTGTGACCTGCCCCTGCCCTGCCCGCAATGTCCCAGAGCCTCCCTCCTATCTAAGGACGAGGCCAGAACTCATCTGACCACTTTTCCAAGGCCCACTAGTGCCTAACACAGAGCTCTCAGGGTCAGCTGCATTAGCGCTGGGAGCCACAGCAGAGCTCAAGCCTGACACCAGGGAATCCCAAGGCTCGTGGTGCAGCCAGAAGTGGACAAAGCAGACGTAGATGGGGTGCGGGGCCAACCATGCCTGGAACCTCACCTCCTGCCTGCCACCCCACAAAAGATCAGTGTGGCTGAAGCTTGGAGAGGCCCCTGGGGACAGACGTGTTCTTAGCCTGAAGGGAAGACCACCAGCTCAGCACGTTCCCTGGTACATGCCCAAGCCTGGCTTCTGGACAGCAGCCCAACCAGGGCGGGAAAGCGTGGAGGATGATGAAGGTTATCAATGCACTGACAGGGGACTCGGGGACCAGCTTCCCCCAACCCAAAGCCCCACCTCCACCCCCACCCCTGCAGCTACCTATTCACTTAACCAGCCTCCCAGTTACCCCACCCATGTCCTACAAGGGGCAGACTATGTCTTTCCTACAGTCTAGAAGCCCTATGAAGCCAGGCTGCATCTCTTTTTCCTTGGGACACCCCAACTTCTTGCCCTCTGGGCAGAGCTCTGCACCCAGGGCTGTAGCTCAGCGAGGCCAGTGGAGACAACAAAGGTGACCACACAGCCTGGTCAGGAGGCTTCCCAGAGAAGGGGGCCCCTGGAGGGGCTGGTTAGTGTGGGGCTGAGCAGGAAGGAGGCCCCCCAACTTACACAGTGCCCAGGCGAGCGGTGTCAGGCGCATCAGGCTCAGAGATCCGCCATGGGGGTGGGGGGAGGGGACGAGGCAAAGGAGTGAGGCAGGAAAAGAAAAGAGAGAATTAAACAGAAAAGGAAGACAAACCAAAAGAGGGGAAGGGGCGGTAGGGAGCTTTCCCCATCTCCGAGACCAAAGCAAGGTTTGGGTCACTCACAAGGTCCCCCCCGAATAAGGAGAGGCGTGGCCCACACCAGACCTTTCCCACTCACTGGCTGCTGAAGCCGAGTGCCCCAGAGGTCATCTGATCCAGCCCCCTGCCTCTGCACAGAACAACTCAGCCCTGACTGAGGCCTTCTGCTAGCCTGATTCTTCAGGATTTCCAGAGAAGGATTTCACATTTCCTGCAATCATCCACTTTAAGTGCTTTCTAGTCCTGACACCAGGAAGTCATTCCCAGAATCTAATCTACACCCTCCTTCCGCAGCCCAAGTCTCTGGCCCTGGGGCTACAACAGGCTTCCTCTCTGATCAAAGAATTCCTTCTCCAGCTTCTCTTGCCAGACACCGGTCCTGGGCTGGTCAGCTGCCCCTCCACCCCACTCCACTCAGCGGCCAGGGCGAGTACCTGCTTCTCCCGGTGGTAGAGAGACGCTAGCGTGTACGGCAGGATCTGCAGGGCAGAGAAGGTGAACCCAGTGAGGGCAGCCGACGCGGTCACCACCACCACGCTGCGGGACAGGCACGTAGCGCCGGCAGCCACGGGGAAAGCCACCACGCTGGCCAGATAGACTGCCCGGGTGCCGAATCGCTGCACCAGCCGGTCCATGACCAGAGAGAAGAGCAGGGAGATAGCACACTGCAGGAACAGCCCCAGGCTGCCCATCCGGACCCCTGGAGCGGGGAGGGGGAAGAGGCCATCAGACAGGGGGTAGGGCAAAAGGACCCAATACCATGGGGGGGGGGAGGGGTGCTCAGAATTAGGAGCCACAGGCACCTGCTGCCCAAGGCCTGCTGTTTTCCGGACCTGCTCCCCAGCATCCCCTGCCCTACCCATAGCAACGGGAGCGTAAGTTCTTCCACTGACCTCAGGGAACGTGGCCAAAGCCACTGGCTAAGGGCAAAGGAAGATGTTCTAAGGGCTGGCTGTGCTCAGCTTGTCAGGAGAGGTAGAGGGAACACAAAGACATTTCTGCTGTGGGCTCCAAGATAGAATTCCAGACGCCTGAGCTGGAAGGGGCTGGCAAGGCGATTTGGAAAGTCAGTAGGGGAGCAGAGGGCACACTGAAGTTCGGGCCAGGCGAACCCGAGGCCCAGCTTCTGGACCTTAAACAAGCCCGGCCTCGTCCTCCATCAAGTTGGGGCAATGCCTGACCAAACTCTCCGATCCGCCCAAGGCTCTGCTGTGACTGCAGCAAAGCCACGCTGCTCCGTGAGCAGCTGCCCACGCAGCCTGCACACGGGCCCACTGTCCTGATGGGGAAATCGGGGCCCAACGCACAGCTTCCAGCCCAGGCACAGGCTGTGGGCATCTCCCTGCGCCCGAACATCCACTGGAGGGCAGCTCCCACAACAGGGCCCCGGGCTGCCAAGGCCTTACCTTCATCATAGTGTCTCCGGGCCTCGGTGCCTGGCTCAGCCCTGGGCACACCCTGGTACAGCCCCTCGCCCACAAAGTCTGTGTAAAACAGTGTGAAGGTCATGAATGCCATCCAACTGCACAGCTCGGCCACGAAGAGTCGGCGTAGGGTGCGAGGCATGCGGCAACAGAGCTGGTGCAGCCGGGGAAAGAGGGCGCGCAGGTTCCAGAAAGCCAGGCGGGCATGGCACGGGCAGCAGTGGGGTGGTACAGAGGGGACCGACAGCCCTTCCACGGGCTCGGCTGGGCCCAGCGCTGCCTCCTCAGCCACAAACAGTGTGGCTGCCACACAAGTGAGGAAGATGAGAGCAAGCAGGCCGAAGAGGCACTCTTCCTGGGTGCCCAGGTAGGGGGCCAGGGCACTGGCATCCCAGTCGACGGCAGGCAGAAGGTAGCCCAGGCAGCCCCCCAGGCTGATCATGAAGGCGTAGACGGAGAACGCCTGGCGACAGTGGTCTGGGTCCCGGAAGAGGTCAGAGAGGAGGGCCTCCAGCGGAGTGAAGCACACCTGGCCACAGAAGTCCAGCAGCCCCACGCCCAGGATCAGCAGTGCCAGCTCCAGGGGTCTGGTGTCCGGGCACAGCAGCCCCGCCAGCCGGCCGGCTCTCGGGATCAGGAAGAGGCTCAGCAGGACACCCAGGGACAGGGCCCAGATGAAGGGCCTCCGGCGACCATAGCGCCCACGCCAGTGGTCGCTGGCTGAGCCTAGGAGTGGGACCGAGACCAGACCCAGCACTGGACCGATGCCTGCAAGAAGGGCAAGTAGTATGAGCTGGAGGCTGGGGCCCAGAAGGGGCAGAGGGAAGGGTACCAACTGCCTCAAGAAGGATGGAAATGATGATGATATCACATGGAGGGCCAACTGTGTACTGGGGCTGTGCTGAGTACTTCACAGGACCCCAATTTACTGCTCACAACTAGGATCACTAGTGCCCCAACTGACCAGTGATCGCCGTGCACAGGCACGGTTTCAACAGGCAGTCTGACCCCAGAGCCTGTCATCCTGACAGAGCCCCCTCTTCCTGGGAGTCACGTGGTGATGACATTTGCCCTCCGTGGCTTTTACAGAATTCGTCGGCAGTTAGGAGCCCAGCCCCTGCCCTAGAGGCAAGAAAGAGCCCTGGCGGTGGGGGGCTGAGGGTGGTCCCGACCCTGCTAATCAGGAGCTAAGCTAGCTGTCCAGCGGCCTAAGTCACCTGACGGCTTATTAGCTTCCATCATCTCCGCTGTGAAATGGGTAACCTCAAAGCGTTGCTGCAGGAATTAAATGAGACCACAGGTAGGAATTACGAAGGGCAGTTTCTCCAGTGTCTCCTGTGGGCCATGCATGGCGTAGGGACCAGAGATACAGAGGTCACCCCGTACCCTTTTGTTTCTCTCAGACCCCCTCAGCCCAGGGTCACCCCCTCCCCAGCCAGGCTGACCCACCAGGCTCAGGGACAGCAGGCAGCCACCTCTGCCTGCAAGCAGCTCTTTGGGCAGAGGCCCTGTCGCCCTACTTCCCCAGGGGACACATATCTGGAGCAGGAGGGAAGGAGGATGTGGGGACTCACCCAGCACCATGGTCATGAACTTCTCCTCTACCCCCACTTCCAACAGCAGGGGTGGCACGTAGGTGATACCCGCAGCCAGGCACACCTCCAGGCCGAAGGTCAGCAGGTTGACCAGCAGGAGCTGGGCTTTCCGATGCCGCAGCAGGCGGCTCACCCACAGCCTCTGGACCATGATGTGCCAGGCGGGTGGGGCTCCGGCCTGTTCACACACTCCAGGACTGCTCCACCTCAGCCTTGCTCCAGACGCCTAGGCCTCTCCTCCTTGCTGCCACCGACCGCGTAGGACTCAGCCAGAAACCCATTTCTGCGGGCCCTCCGTGCAGGTCTAGTTTCTCAGCCATGCTAACCGCCTGTCTGTCGTCGTGGGGTGCCTCGGTGGGGACATAACTCAACACTCAGATCCTAAAAGAGCTGGGACAATCACACACACAGAGTCTTAAAAGAGCTGGGAGAATCACAGAGTGTTAAAAGAGCTGGGACAATCACACACACAGATTCCTGCGAATCTGATCTCCAGGATTTGCTCTGAATTCTGAATCTTGTTCATTCCCAGGCTGATGGTGTGGCCCTGCCACCCAGGTGTCACTCCCTACTGGCCAATCAGGAAGTGCATGTTAATACTAGCCTAAGGTTGACGTATTAATAAGGTAAATATGATTTTTAAACCTCAGTACACTCCAGAGCCAACTAGATGTCAGTAATTCTCTGTTTTGGAATATCTTTGCAACTGCCCTTGTTTCCTAGTATTGAAGGAAAAAAAAAAATCAAACCAGCTGAATTCCCAGTTCCCGAGGCACTGTTTACCAAGGTGTCCCCTGGAGACCCTCTGCCAGGCCTGGTTTGTTCGCTTTTCTCTCTCTACTTCCCAAAGCTGGGCTGTTCAATTCCCCTTCGTTAAGAGTCACACTTCCTCTTCCATACTACCTGGCCACAAGCCGTGTTGCACCATAACTCCACCCCAAGGACGGGGGCAAGGAGGAAGACCAGAGAGGCTGTGGTTTGTCGGGGTGGGTTTTAACCTCTCACTGAAACCATTTAAAAAGCGCTCCCTGGGCTTCCCTGGTGGCACAGTGGTTGAGAGTCCGCCTGCCGATGCAGGGGACATGGGTTCGTGCCCCGGTCCGGGAGGATCCCACATGCCACAGAGCGGCTGGGCCCGTGAGCCATGGCCGCTGAGCCTGCGTCACTGGAGCCTGTGCTCCGCAACGGGAGAGGCCACAACAGTGAGAGACCCGCGTTCCGCAAAAAAAAAAAAAAGCGCTCCCCTGGAAGAACCTAGGCCTGAAAACCTCTACCTTGAGTTTCTCTCCATGCTCAACGTCCATGGGGAGGACATATTCCCACACGCGCTGCTCAACTGTCAGGGGACAGTGGGGCTGGTCCCAGGTTCCAGCCTCACAGGGGCATGACAACACACCACCTGGCGGCCACTGCGATGATGCCAGTGACCCCCGGGCAGACTTCCTCTCTCCCCACCTGGCTCCACTCTCAGCAGACGTCCCCACAGCCCTTCCTGCTAGGCCTCCTGTGCAGACACCTCCCACCAGGGGAGTACCCACCCTGGGTCCTCCACCCACAGGCAGTGGGCCTCCAGGTCTCGCTTCCTGACTGGGGCACCCACTGTAGTCCGCTGTTTACAAGTGACCACAAAAGAGGGGAAATCAAGCCAGCTATGCAGAGAAGGTATAGAGGGTGGGCCCTAGTCCCCCAACCTGTCTTCCATCCCATGGCGGCGTAGACGGGTGGACAGAGCTTCACGCCACTTATGACTAGAGTCTGGAGTGCCTTCCCCGGCCTCACCGACTCAACCCCATTGACACTGTTGAAGAGCACTGGTCCTGTGCAAGGTTTACTGCCAAGGGCCTGGGCCCACCCGAGAGCCTTCCTGGAGCACCCCCGGCCCTCACTCATGCCCTCTTCCAATCTCAGCAGCTCATGACTTGGTGCTTCAACTTCTTTTATCGTTTCAAATATCACTAAGCCCCGCAGGGACTTTTGTGTTACGAAGCATGTTGTAGGTTGCTCTCTGAGCTGTGCCACAAAGAAAACAGACGGCCATCAATCCTGGATAAGATGTGTCCGTTCCGTAACTGCCTTCCAGGGCTTTGCAGCTTGTAGACCAAGGAAGGGACTTCAGACAAGGCTAGGCAGCCGCCTCCCCCAAGTTCCACCAAGTCTGGGAGGGCCTTGGAGACCCACCTGCCCTGGGTTTTAAAGGGACCAGGTCCTCCCTGAGTAAACAGACTTTATCAGACTCAGCCTCTCCTACAACATGCACCCAAGCCCTGGTTGCTCCCTGAGGTTTAAATAAATTGCAGCTCTCCAGCAAACATTAATCACCCCACCTGACTTACTCCCTCCCTTAATCCAGCTCCCCACTCCCAGCACCAAGCAGGACCTCCACAGCCCACAAGGGAGAAAGGCAAAATCCTCCTACAGCCCAGCGCCTCCCCCGCCCAGCTGCTTCCCCCTCCCAGCCCCTCTCTCCACCCCCAGAGGTGCTCTACCCAGTGACCAGGGGCTGGGCCAGGTAAGGAATTCCTTGAAAGGAGTTGGGTAGGAAGTGGGCGGGCTCCAGCCCTGCTCTGCACCCCTCTCCTCTTAGGTTGCTGAGCCCGTCCTCCCTCTTTTGGGCACTCTCGCCACCACAGACTTGACTCTTCCCAGCCCAGAAGTGCCCGAGAAAAGTCCAAGCCCATAAGAATACTCTCCCTTCCAAAGTCCCCCCTTTCTCCTCCTTACACCTTCCTCAGTGCCCCAGCCTCCCCCACTGCATCCCCACCCCAGCCCTCACGTGGAAGAAACTACAGAGGACACCCACAGCACAAGCTCAAGTCACCAGCAGCCCCTCCAGGGCCTTCTTCCCAAGGACCCAAACAGAAAAGCCCAGGCCCCAGGGTCCCAGGTTCAGAGGGGAACAGGAAGCAGTTTGTCACACCCACTCCAATCCACAGCCCCAGGGCACACTTCTTCCCAAAGCTTGAAAGTGACAGATCCCCGTTGGGTCCCTCTGATTCAGGGGCTCCCCTGCCTCTTCAGGAATACAGACGGGGAAACAGGATCCAACCCTCCCCTCCAGCCTCAGAGATGCTTCTGACTCAGATCCTCCTGCCCCACTGCTCCTGGAGCGCCCGGTCCGGCAAACAGAAGCTCAACCAGAAGAGCCAGCCCCCGAGTGCTCACCTGGTGGGGAGGGGGCGGGAAGAGGAGGGAAGTGGAGGTACACGAAAGGGGGAGTCTGGCCTAACCTTGTGAATAGCAGCCTTCTAAGGAGGACAAGTCCCTCTCAAGGTCCAAATATCTCCCCCCTTTTCTGGGCCCCCTGATAACGGGACAGCAGGAAAGCTAGAGGAAGCCCAAGATTTCTGGGAACCTTTAGGGAGCTCTGCTCCAGGCCATCTTCCCTCACCCTTGGGGGAGCAGAGCTCCAGCCCTGGGAGACTGAGAGCCGTGGGTGCGTTCGGGCGGGGAACCTGCATTTTACCTACCCAGCTCCAGACACCGGGAGACTTCGAGTGCACCCCCAGAGCAGGCTGTAGGCTGCACTGCAACTCTCCAGCACCCACCCTAGCATGAGAAGGGGCCTGGGAAATGCTTACCTACAGAATAAATGGCTGAAAGCAGCCTGGGAGTGGGAGGTGGAAGAGATAGGAAAGACCTAAGTGCCTACCCCCATCCCCCCACGCACCAAGGAAATTCCAGCCCCACCCCCAGAGGGGGCAGCTCTCCTAAGGGTTCAAAGGTGGTGAGTGGATGGGACAGAGCCTCCCAGGCTGGAATGCCCCATCCCTGCCCACCCCCCTACCTCAGGTTAGGCCCCAGCAGGGAGCACAGGGAAATGAAACTGAGCAACAGGAACAAACTTGGCCTGAACTTTCTCCAAAATTCAAGAGTGGAGGAGGCAGGAGGAAAGGCACCTCCTGGTAGGTCCTCTGGGAAGGGAGTGTCAGAGGGATATATAAAGAGGCCTTTGAGGGCTTTCAAAGGGGCTCCTGCCACCCCTCGCGGCTGAGGTGGAGCTGGGGGAGCAGATTCCCTCCGCTGAAGGACAGAGGTCAGAGGGAGCCGGGCTGGGGGCAGCCCCGCAGCGGGCCAGTGTGAGGCAGCAATTCTATGGCCTCTTTATGCGGGCCAGCGTCCCCACAGCCGGCCAGGCACATCAAACGGCCGCACCCTGACCCCGCGAGCCGGCGACCCTGCGTCCTCCCTCCACGCTCACAAAGACTGTGCTCTTTCTCACGCGGCCACTGGGAAGCCCCTCCCAGCAGAGAAGGAAACTGGGGATGGGGTAGGCCAGCCACGAGGAATAATGACTCAGCTGCAGAAAGGGGTGGGGTCACTCCAGGCCAATCTCCCTAAGGCACACCCCAGCCCAGGCCATCTGGCCCAGGCCAGGACTGCAGGTGGGGAGAAGCCCACAGGTAGAGGACGGAGACTGCACGGGAAGGGGGACCCCTGTTCCTCCACAGCGGGCTGGACCCCAGAATCTCATTCCAAGTTGCGCTCTCCCAGATCCTCTAGGTTGGGGGCACAGAAGAAGTCCTAGGGGACCAGTGCCCTTGGCCTTACCTCACAAATCCCAGCATACCGCACTCCCAAAATGAGCTCTGCCCTCACGGCAGGTCCACAGGAGTCTTGGGACAGCCCAGAAAGAGCCTGTGCTGGCCAGACAGCAGACGGGAAATGAACATCCTTGTGAGGCAATGAGCTCTCCACCGTGACAGACCCCCTCATCAGGGATGCTGAGCTGTGGGAATTTCTGCCTGGGCAGCTAGGGAGAGGGGGACACAGGACTAGTCTAAGCACGGCTTCCATGCCTTCCAACACATATTTAGTCTTTGATTCTCTGAGCTCAAACGCGTACTTCCAAAGAAGCAAGGGTCTGCTCCCCCCAAGCCTACCCTACCGAAGGCAACAGTGATTTGCACGAGAAGCGAAGACCCACAACCTCCCAGTGCTCCCACAGACACCTGAGAACCCCACTCAGAGTGCAGCCTTTCCACCCCGACATCAGCAGAGAGAAGGCCCCACCCCCATCCAGACTTGCTCCCTAGCTCCTGCCTCCCCAGGGCCCAGAGGCCAGGGATTTAGAGTCCGCCCTGCTGCGCTGCCTTTTCTTCACTCGGACTGGAAGGCTTCTGCTTAGCAGCCTGTCAGAGAGAGTGAGGGGCCTGCAGGCCGGAACACAAAGGAGGATTAGGGAGAAACCTCTCGGCCTGCAGAGTAATCCATCAAACTCCCTCCCGGCTGCCAGCACCGGCCCCTTCCCGCTCAATTCCCCTTCCAGCTGCTGCAGGCCCCCACCCCCTCCAGCTCCTGAGCCCCGCCACACCGGGCAGCAAAGAGAATCCCAGTCCCTGGGGACGCAGAGGGGGCACACTGCAGACACTGGGAAAAGGGCAGCGGCTCCCTCCCCCCGCTCACCCCCAATGTATGAAAACCCAACAGGTGGCAGTGGCTCGGAGGAAAGTTGCTTTTGTTGCCCCGTCTGAGAGCCCCAGCCCCGCTTCTGAAAGGAAACACATGCCAGAGGAGGTTGGGGGAAGGGGAGGGGAAAGGACAGCGGGCAGTCCCTGGAGCCTGCTCTGATCTCGCCTCCCCTCTCCAGTCCAGCGACAGGAATTCTGGGGCTGGCCTGACCCTCACCTTGGCTGGTCTAGGCGAAGCACCCCTCCCAGAATCACGTGGCAACCCCCTGCGGGTGGTCAAAACAGACACACATCTGACTCCAGGCCACTGTGTCTCCCAATCAGACTTCCTTTCCGCAAACAGCTACGACCCAAGGTCACTCGGGGTCACCTTGACCAAGTGCCCTCCAAACCAAGACAATCAGTATTCTTCAACCTGGAGCTCTCTTCCACCGCAGGTGTCACAGGCCTCTGAGCCCAGACATTCCCGAACCTAGTGCATTCTATAGGGTGACCGAGGTCTGGCGTGGGTTTGCATGCCATCTCCATATGTCACTGTAACTATGTGACCTTGTTACCTGACCTCCCTCAGCCTCAGTTTCCTCATCTGCAATTACTAACAGCAGCTAACACTGAGGTTTACTGCATGCTAGGCCCTCTTCCAAGCGTTTTAATCTTCCAACCGCCTGACGAGGCGGGTACAATGAGTATCCCATTTGACAGGCGAGGCAACTTAGCTTAATACCACCAATTCACAGTCGTGTAGTGTGTTTGGAGGAAGTATGTGGAAGTTTCTGGCAACCACTCCTTCAGTTGTCTGGGCTTCCTCAGCCGAGAAACTTGGGAGGGGGTTTCTCATTCCCAACGGGAGCAGCAGAGGTCGGAGGGGGACCAACACTGATTCTCTTCTCAGCTTCCATCCCCCTCACCCACGTGCCTCCCACCCGGGCACTAGTGCCTCTTTCAGCCCCCAAAGGCAAGAGGAATGCCAAGAATGTAAATGCCTCCCCAGGTGCCGGCCCGGCAGGTGAGCAGAGGTCACTCAGCAGACCTGCCTGGTGCTGGAGGCTGCAAAGGGAAAGGGAGGGTGGGATAAACAACCCCAGTTAGGAGACAGGGTGGTTCCCAGCCACAGGGAAAATAATCACAGCGGCTGACACCTGCTAACCGTCCAGGAGGTGTCTGCATGTACCTGCCAAACCTTCTCTAATTCATACCATTTGTATAATCCTACAAATTATTTAATATTCCTATTTCACAAGGATGAAAATGGAGTCTCAGAAATTCATTAACACACCCAAAGTTGCACAGGTAAAAAGGGCTGAATGGAAAATTCAAACCATTCGAAAATTCTAGAAAGTGCACTGAAGTAGGAGCCTGGACAATGTAGTCCAGTTTCAGCAACTCTTGTAACTGTGTAGCCTAGAATAAGCCACTCTACCTCTCTGGGACTCAGCTCCTGCACCTGTAAAACGAGAGCTAGTCTAGATGCTGTCTAAGATGCTTTACAACTGTGCAGCTTTGTGACCTCACACCCGCGCCCCCAGCCCCAGGCAGGGTGCTCACCAGGGACAGGTGCCCACTGAGTGCTCACTGACAAGGCCACATGGCACTGGTGGGGAGGGGGGGCCGTTATAGCCTTCCACCAATGAGAGCCAAGGAGAACCAGGTAGAGAAGGGCTCCCCAGCTGCGCTTACCCCATCCTTTACCTGCCTACACATTGCTCCAGTACAACAGAGTGCCAAGGGTCAGCGGTCACCTGAAACTGATCTGAGTAACCAAGACATCTGGGGGCAGAATTGCCCTCTTCCCTACTCCCTCCCAGAGCTGGACTCTGTTCCTGGCAGAAATCAGTAACTAAATTCTTTCTCTACTTGGGCCACAATAAACAGTCTCCTACAAGGTGGGGGTAGTGGTACCAAGAAATCCCTTGGCCCAGGGTGGGGGCAGAGGAACGCAGGAGGAGAATGGGGAGCTTGGCACGGAATGGGGAGCTTGGCACATTCAGGCCACTGGGAAGTTCCCCCCGCCCCTTGCTCCCTACAGCTCCTGCAAAGTGAAACCTGAACAGCCTCCCTCCTAGTGAACTTGAACTTTGCCAGTCAGCCAGACCAGGCAGCTCTCCCCAGCCATGCACATCCTTGTCCCCTCCCTTAGAGGGAGGCTGCCTGGCCTCCCTTAGAAGGTGACAGATACAGGAAGGAGGCCAGGCTCTCTCAGCGCTGCTGCCTTAAGGTCTGTGACCAGCCCCATTTATCATCGGAGGGCTCTGGGCCGGACTCAGTCCTAGGGATGTGTTCTCCAAAACAGTCCACTCAGTGGTGAGCAGGGCGTGAGGGGCCTCCAAAAAAGATGTGGTTTTTTTGTTGTTGTTAAAGAGCCCTACTTTGCCCACCCTTGAAGAGAGTGTACCTCAGTGCATTACAATCTCACCTTCCCCAGAGAAATGTCAAAGAGACTAAAGCCTACCAACCCCCCGCTACTGAGCTCCGGGCGTGTGCAAGCCCGCTGTGAAGGGGCTGGGGATTCAGAAACAACAGACTTCAGCCCCTTCAGAAGAAGGGCCGAGGTGCAGCCAGAGCACCATGAGATGGCGCAGGGGCTGAGACCCAAGTCCTTACTGTGGGACATCTTCAGTGCCTCCAGAGCTTCCTAGAGGAGGCTGAGCCGTGAGAGACCAGTAGGTAGGAACTATGCAAAGGGTAGATGTCTGCAAAACACAGCTGCTGGAGCCTGGGATTTCTATATGCACCCACCTCTCCTTTTAGCCCCTCCCCAGTCAGGGGTGGTGCAAAGAATACCAGACCCCAAATCATGAGACATGGGCCCAAGACGGGGCCATTCATCAGCACTGGGCCTATTTTTGCTTTCAAAGTAGTTCCAGTGACCTCCCCTGGACCTCCTCTCCCTTTCACCTGAACCCTGTCCAGCTGAAGTCCTCCACCTCCTCCAGGGCTGCCTGGACCTCGAGCTGTCAAGGACCCCTTTCTCCCAAACCTTGACTAGTCTTCAACCTCCTTCTTGCTGGCTCATCCCAGCTTCCCAGAGACAGTGATCTCCAGAATTAACAATGAAGGGGAAAGCAACAAACTTGTACTGAGCACCTGGTCTATGCAGGCTCCTTGCTAAATATGGCGATCTCATTTAATCCTCACCGTAACTTTGCAAGGTGAATATTATCATCTACATTTTACAGACACAGAAACCAAGGCCAACAGGTGAGGTATAGGCCTGTCTCCAACATCGGACGCAAGACGTGGCGACCCACAAGTCGTTCAGGGTCAGTGACAAAACTGTGGACTTCTTCCCATGGAGGAGGAAACACAGACCACGTAGCAGAAAAAGGGATTAAACAGGAAGCTCTGGCCAGACATCAGGACCATCCTGTGATGGCTCTGTCACCAGCCCCTGCCCCCAAGCAGGGACACTTAATACACTGGACAAAGCTCCACACTCCAGCTCTATTTGCTGGGAGTCAAGTGGCATCAGCGTTCAAGACACTGGGCCTGGTACCAACTGGTCCAGCCTCCACCCTTGCTGTCCAACAAACAGGGCCACTGACTGTTCACAGAAAGCCAGGCTGGGTTTTTCTTCTTGACACCAGAAAGCAGTGCAAAGTAGCCTAAGGGTTGGGTGGGGGTGGGGAGGACAGAGCAGAACACTCCCTCCCTCTCATACAATTTCTCCAAAACTCAGAACAAATAACCTTTTCTGCATAGAAGGCACTCAACCTTTCAGGATATATATTCACCTCCATCACTTCATAGCACTTTCTTCCATCTTGAGGGAACAGGCAGGGCAGGGGTCTCTGGACTGATTAAAAAACAAACCACACACAGTACTGACAGGGGAGAGACCAGGACATCAAGTCCTGGTGTGTTCTTTGCACCAGACCATAAGTTCAACTGCAATTGTGTCATTCACAGTTTATGTATAGTTGTATATGGTATAATTCCCTTGCTAAGAAACTTTGGTTCCTGAGTGTAAACCACAATGATTGCCTCCATTGTTACCGAATGACAGCAGCTGACATTTATCAAGCTCTT
Source organism: Neophocaena asiaeorientalis asiaeorientalis (assembly GCF_003031525.2). Classification (NCBI taxonomy): domain Eukaryota; kingdom Metazoa; phylum Chordata; class Mammalia; order Artiodactyla; family Phocoenidae; genus Neophocaena; species Neophocaena asiaeorientalis. The sequence continues at coordinate 11,049,845 of NW_020173731.1, read as the reverse complement.
TTTACTTGCAGCTGCTGGGCTCAGAGCTTTAATCAGCTCGTTTAATCCTCACGATACTGTGAGGTAGGTACTGTTATCCTCATTTTACAGAGGAGGAAGTTGAAGCACAGAGAGGTGGAGTAACTTGTGCAAGAGGAAATGGGATTCAGACCCAGGCATCTGAGTGCTAGAGGCCAGTCTCAACGAGTCATACCTACTCCCCGAAGTCCAGGAGGCCTTGGTCCCAAAGAAACAAAGGTCTACAGGAGAACCCAAGAACAGATGCCCAGGCTGGGTGCTGCTGTCCACTGGGTCACAGGTGTAGATATAGTAGATATAGTTAATACCAGCTAATATTTACTGAGCACTTGTTACCTATCAGGCACGCAGTCCAGTGCTCTATATGTATGGTTTAATAAAGCTAGTGTTTTTTTTACGTTTTAGATATATATAATTATATATTTACATATAGATTTGTTCTATTTATTATTTAATAAATAACAAAGCTACAGAGTAGATATTATCATGATTACTATCAACCCCATTTTGCAGCCAGGGATACTGAGACTTAAAAGAGGTTAAGTAACTTGCCCTTTGTCCCACAGCCAGTTCGGAGCAGCCAGGATATGAACACCTGACAGTCTGGGTTGTTATCCATAATGCTGTGTTATCAGGCTCCAATGGTCCAAATGACATAGCTTAATTTCACTTTTGGATTCCTGAGATGATCCCTGCCTCTCTGCCTCCAGAGCCCTACCCAGGCTGAGAGAGGGGAATCCATGCCATCCTCCCACCACCCAGTGGCCTGGAGGTACCTCACTGGGCCACCAAGGATCACTGTCCAGCTCCTCCTTCGGGACACCTCAGAGCCAGGAGGAACAGGCGAGTTCACTATACACCCCGTGAGTACGAAGGAAAACTCCCCCCACCCCGCCCCAGTCACATCTCCACTAAGGTGGGGCCTGAATGTCCACAGCTGTACGTTCACCCACAACTGTATCTGTACCTTCAGATTCATCCTGCTGACTCGAGCTCCATTTTTCTGAGCACTTTTAGAACAACAGAGTCCCAGCTCCAGACAAGCTTGTGGGGAGGAGATAAGGGAGGCATGAGAGGATGAGACCCATCCAACAAAAAGGACTGTGACCTCAAATAACTTTGTATTCATTCACACCCTAGAAGTTGCTCTGTAGGGAAGCCTGAGGAAATCATCAGCCTACACTTCCTGGCCCTGCCCTCCCCACCCCCATATGCCAGCCTGTTCCCCAGGCCTTGGGCAGGTGAGTCCAACACCAAGGCTGTCCCGCTCTGAAGTGCTAAGTACATCATGAAAGGCAGCCAGAAGCCCCCAGGGCCTCACCCCAACCCCTGAGCAACGCTTTCAGGAACCCAGCAAGGGTAACTCTAGGCCCCGGTCCACTGGCTGTGCCCGGCTGCAGACTCCAGGGCAGCAAGACAGCAGCTGGGCTATTCTTAGTCCCTGCTCCACTGGGATCGGGTCCGTGTAACAGCTGAAGGGCAAGTCCTCAGCAGGTACCCACCATGCCAAACCCCTCCCTACCCTCAACTCTGGCCCCTTGGGAAAAACGAAAGGGGAAGGTGTGGCCCTGGGGAGCGGGGAAAAGCTGAGCAGGTCAAGGGTGTCTGTCAGGAAGAGGAAACTGATTCAGAGGTCAAGGGCAAGATCAACTGACAGGGCTGCAGCGCCTGGGGAGAACAGGAGACTATAGGAAGGACTGACCCTCACTCAGGAGCAACCCTGCGGGTCCCTGGGGCCTTCTCCAGCAGGCCTGCCATGCCTAAGCCCAGAGCCCTGAGAAGCTGTAGTGGGTGCCCAGATATCACCTCATCACACGTGTCTGCCGATCTCAGGATTCTCACCATCCCTACCTGAGCCCGGGAGGCAAGGATAAAGACACCCTCTCTTTTTCCTCCTCCCATGAGGGATAACCGAGGCGCAGGACAGGGCACACACTCCAGCCCAACTCTCTGCCCAGAGCCAAGCCCCAAGACTAACGTCCGAAAGGGCTCAGCCACCTTTCCCTCCTTAACAACCCCTCACTCCTCCCCAAGCAAGTTGGCCCGCGCCCGAGCACCCCGCGTCGTCCCGACCGCCGACCCCTTTCCCGGCTCCCAGGTCCCGGACTGTGCGCGCCACGGTGACTCATCCTGCCCCTTTCCGGTGAAGCCGAGACAAGGGAAGAAAATAAATGCAACTTTCCAAAGAAAACTCTGACGCGGGAGGCGGCAACAGGAGCGAGCGGCCGCTGTGCCCGCCGTCTGCCCGACCCGGGGCTCCGGGGAGGCGCCTCTCCCCGCCCACCCCGCCGCCCGGCCCGGGACGCAGGGGACCCGGCGCCTCCAGACCGGCCCGCCTCCGCGGAGACCCGAGCACCCCGCTAAGGGAAGAAAGCGGGAGGTCTCCAAGCTGTCTTTGTAGCCGCGACCGCGACAGGCAGCCTCCGCGTGGCTCCCAGACTGCCCTATCATTACCTAGGGCAGTGCGCCGCCCCCTCGCCACCAAAACATTTAGGTGAAAGCTGCCCGGCTCCGCGGGGCGCCTCTCCTCCCCTGAGCCAGTCTGCGACCATTACCCCCACGCGCTATTCCGGCCATCCCCCTGTCCCCGGTCCGAGAGCAGCACCCCACCCATCCAGGACCAGCCTTGAAAGGAGATGTCACATTCTCCCAGAGTTACTCTTCCTACTGTTTGCTGTTCTCTGAGGCATAAAGAGCTTCCTGATAGCTAACTCAACCCTTCTTCCTGAAGTTAAAAGCCAAATTTCAATTTTTTTTTTCCTTAAGGATGTGTATGGGGAAAGGAGGTGGTACATTGACAGTAAAATGTTCCCTTTGTCAGCTGTTGAGCAAGGTCCCAAAAGATACCTGTTTCCAGAATGCCTTGACAAGAGTGAACAATGCAAGTGGGAGATCACTGGGGGCCCAGGCTGGCCTTGGGGTGGGAGGCCCAGCTGTGTCTTTCTTCCTCCGTGGAGTTTTATTAGAGTGGGGAGAACTCCAATTTGTGTGCATTGTTGACTTGAATGCTACAAAAATCGGAGGAAGATGGCTTTGAAGGGGAGGACCTCATTGACTGGAGCCATGGACTGCGCACTGGGGCACTGAGCTCCAGTGCTGGCCCTGCCACCAACCGGCTGTGATGTTGGGCAAGTCCCTTCCATATTCTGAACCTTGGTAAGAAGGACTTGGCCAGATGGTCTCTAACGGCACCTCCAACTGGAGGCAGAGAAGAATGGGAAATCTAGAAAGGAGGGGGGAATAGTGGAGCCCTGATGGCCGTGGGGAAGAGAGAGTGGGTGCAGGAGAGAGCAGAGGGAGAAAAACCAAGAATCTACCTTCTGGGTCACTGAATAAGTTTAACTTGAAAACGGTCTCAGCATTGCGTCTCTGGGCACACTCGCCCCCCCACCTGCCAGCAGGTGACCGTCCTGTGCCCCAGTGGCTTTCCAAAGCCTTTGGCACACCCATTTGTGGACAGCAGAGAGACTTGGGTGGAGTCCTGGGTCCCTGAGCTGGTGTCTTCTTTGCCCCAGGAAAGGGGGCAGGAGTCAGAGGGAATTCCAGGTCAGCTGGAAAATTACTGAGCCAGGAGAGAGTGGATGGTGGTATTTTCCAGGCTTGGGGAAGGAGCACTGGGGGAGCAGGCGGGAGTTGTCCCACCTCAGAGGAATAGGAACCCTCCCTCCCACACGAGGAAAGGGGAGCAGGGCTTAGGACAGTGAGCATACAGCCTACTGTGAGATACTGGACTCCACCCAGCGGGTCTGGCCACCTGAATAAGTGCCAGGGCTCAGCCACCTTTCCCTCCTTAATAACTCCTCACTCCTCCCCAAGCAAGTTGGCCTGCGCCCGAGCACCCCGCGTCGTCCTGGCCGGCCACCGACCCCTTTCCTGGCTCACCCCTCCCCAACGCAGGTGACCCTTCTTTACCAAGCCAGTTGGATGTAGTCTCCAGGCCCCACCCAGCACAGGGTGCTGTAGGGGCTTCTGCTGGGAAGATGCTCCCTCCCCTTTTTCTGCTGGTGTAGCCTCATGTAGTAATAGTTAACTTTTACTGATTGTGCCAGGCACTGTTCTAAATGCATCTCATGTATTAACTCATTCAATCCTTGTGACAACTCAAGAGATGGGTACCATTTTCAGATAAAGAAACTGAAGCAATCCCTCAGTCCAGTTACTACTACTACTACCACTGCAGCTACCACTAATACAAACACACACACACTCACACACAGAGTCTTTGGGCCCCAGAAACAAGGCAGAGGCAGCAATCCCTCATCTATCCTGACCAGTGACTTCCAAGCCTTAATGAAAGTCCTAACACCCAAACTATTCCCCACAATGCTGGGTCGTTCTGGATTAGTAACATCTTCTCTGGGTTTCAGTTCCCCACTAAGTCAGCTGTAGGAAAACCACCATGTCCCTTTCCCTTCATCCCCGCTCCCTCCCCCACCACACACGCACACACCCTACTCCCTAGCCACTTCCCATTTATAGGAAATGGGGGATGACGTGAGGAGCAAGGCCATCCTTGGGGAACTGCTAATAGTCTGGCTGGATATTGGAGAAACCAAAGATGCTGGCAAAAATGCATTAGCAGCTTCTGCTCCACCCCCCACCCATAGCCCCTTCCCATTATCCTTGGGCTCAGAGCGATCATGGTCCTCTTTCTACGGAGATAAGATACCCATCTGGGGCTGGGTAGCCTGGAAAAAGCCCGAGAAGCCATGAAGAACCTGGAGTTCCCTTGATGTTTCCTCCTCCTCTTGCTATCTCTACCACCCAAAGGTGGTGGTTCCCTTTGAGAGGGTTCTTTGCTTCTTCCCCTGCCTGTCTCAGGATGAGGGGTCAACAGTCTCTTTAGGCATAAAGGCCATCAACAGGCCCAAATCCTCACCGTGGACTTAGAAGGGGGAAGGATCGGTCCCCTGGACACAGGAATTCCATTTCTGGGATTTCTCTTATGGCAAAATAACTAGCGATACGTATATCAGAAGTATGTACAAGATGTTCATCTCATCATTCTTTTTTTTTGAAAAAATAAATTTATTTATTTTTGGCTGCACTGGGTCTTCGTTGCTGCATGCGGGCTTTCTCTAGTTGCGGCAAGCGGGGGCCACCCCTCTATTGTGGTGTGCGGGCTTCTCATTGCAGTGGCTTCTCTTGTTGCAGAGCACAGGCTCTAGGTGTGCAGGCTTCAGTAGTTGTGGCACATGGGCTCAGTAGTTGTGGTGCATGGGCCTCGTTGCTCTGCGGCATGTAGGATCTTCCTGGACCAGGGCTCGAACCCATGTCCCCTGCCTTGGCAGGCAGATTCTTAACCACTGCGCCACCAGGGAAGCCCTCATCATTCTTTATAAGAGTGAAAAATTAGAAACAATTTAAATGTGGAATAATAAGCCATTGGCTATAAGCAAATTACGGCAGATCCATGTAATGGAACATTTTGCTGCCATAATGACTGTAGAGAAGGGACGTGAGGACCCGGGGAGGGAGGGGAAGCTGGGACGAGGTGAGAGAGAGGCATGGACATATATACACTACCAAACGCAAAATAGAGAGCTAGTGGGAAGCAGCCGCATAGCACAGGGAGATCAGCTCGGTGCTCTGTGACCACCTAGAGGGGTGGGATAGGGAGAGTGGGAGGGAGACGCAAGAGGGAGGAGATATGGGGACATACGTATATGTATAGCTGATTCACTTTGTTATAAAGCAGAAACTAACACACCATTGTAGAGCAATTATACTCCAATAAGTATGTTTACAAAAAATGGTAATGACATAGAGGAATTTTAACTGAATGGGGAAATGCTTATGGTATATTACCAACAAAAATAGCTGGGTACAAAATAGTGCACATAGTGGGATACACATTTTAAAAATTAGTTATAGGGGCTTCCCTGGTGGCGCAGTGGTTGAGAGTCCGCCTGCCGATGCAGGGGACGCGGGTTCGTGCCCTGGTCCGGGAGGATCCCACGTGCTGCGGAGCGGCTGGGCCCGTGAGCCATGGTCGCTGAGCCTGCGCGTCCGGAGCCTGTGCTCCACAACGGGAGAGGCCACAACGGTGAGAGGCCCGCGTACCGCAAAAAAAAAAAAAAAAAAATTAGGTATATACTAATGCAATGTGATATTCTGGATTGGATCTTGGGACAGAAAAGGGACATAAGTGGAAAAACTGGTGGAATCCGAATAAAATCTGCAGTTTAGTGAATGGTACTCCACCAGTATTAATTCTCAGTTTCGATTATTGTACTATGATGTTAACATCAGGGAAAACTTGTTGAAGGGTATATGGGAACTCTATTGTCTTTGCAACTTTTCTGTAAATCTGAAATTATTACAAACTAAAGAGTTTTAAAATTAGGTGAATATCTATAGAAAAGAAATGATTTAAAAAAGACATAACCAAAAGCTGAATACTGGTTTTCAATGAACAGAACGGATGATTTTGAGGGGAGGGGGCACTAGGGAAATTTTTCTGTATCTCCAAATCTATATGGATCATAAATTGCTTTCGTAAACAGAAGAAAAAGAATCAATAAATATTATTTTTTAAAGGAAAAACTAAATAAAATGAAGGAGGAAGAAAGGAATGAGAAATCACCCCTGGGCTGCTCCCCAGTGTGGACTCTCGCACCTCATTTCTGTTCAGAGGGTTAGGGGTTGGGGAGATCAGGGACCAGAGGAGGAAAACCATCCCCAGGGCCTCCTTAACTGAGACCTTTAGAACGGATTGGGTGAAGAAATAAGATGAAGCAGCTTGAGAAGGGTGGAGGGGGTCTACCCTCGCACTTGGACGGTATTTCCACCATCACCAGCACTCCGTGGGCACAGTGAGGAGGATATTGAAACCACTGAAAGAACTGGACAGCTGCATCTTCCCTCTCAAACCTCAAGCTTAGGAATGACCATGGCCTCTAGGTCCTGAGGTCCTCCATGCTCCCCCCTGACTATCACTGCTAGAAGGCAGAGCCTTAAAATTGCTGTCGAATGAGGTCCCCCACCTTGCAGCTGGGGACAGTCCAATCTGAGTGGTACCCCACGCAGGGAAGTTTTTAAAACAACAAACACCTTCAAGGGTACTTTCTTCAGGAAACTTCCCTCTGACCGTGAAAAAACAGAAATTCTTTTACGAAGAGAACTTTCCTCTGGATTTAAACCTCCTTCTAAGTCCTCCCCGTGCCCCACCCAGGTCCATGGGGAACTGGGGGAGAGACCAAAATTATCTCCAAAGCAGAGAAATCCAGCTGAGTGGGGAGCAGAGGGAGGGAAATGCTGAGCCTGTTCTTCCATGGAAAGGTGTTGGCTTTTCCAGGCAACAGCAAAGTCACTGTCAAAAGGGAACGGCTTCAGGGCTTCCCTGGTGGCGCAGTGGTTGAGAGTCTGCCTGCCGATGCAGGGGACACGGGTTCGTGCCGCGGAGCGGCTGGGCCCATGACCCATGGCCGCTGAGCCTGCCCGTCCGGAGCCTGTGCTCCGCAACGGGAGAGAGACCCGCGTACCGCAAAAAAAGAAAAAAAAAGGGAATGGCGTCAGAGGACCAGCCAGCCTAGACCAGCGGAGAGAGTCACGGGGAGTCAGATCATAGGTGAGTTCACAAAGGAGCAGGACCCAAGCCGCTTTCAACAGATTAAGCGTGGCGGGGACATTTGCAGGGCTCTCAGGCACCAGGTAAGGCGTGAGCCTGGATGAGCACAATAGCCCTTTCCAGCTCTAAGAACCAATGAAACCCGTCCCACTTTCCTCTCAACTGAGTCCTTTAGCTTCTTAGATTTTCCTGGGGCATCAGCAGAAAGCTCCCAGTCAAGGAGCCTAGAACTGGAGCCGCGACGGCTTAGTTTTAGAAACCTAAGTAACAGGAAGGATTGGAACTGGGGGTGGAACGCTTCACGGGACTTGCTCAGGGCAGTGAGGCAGAGGCAAAATGATAATGCTGTCTCCTTCCCCTTAAGGGTTCAGGAGTGAAGCAGAGGACTCCCCTATAAGTCTTTAGTGGGAAAGACAATTAGTTAACTGGGCTGTGTTCTAAAATGCCTGGAGCAAGGAGGTGATTATGTCACTGTGAATACCCAGGATTTGACTCCAGAGCTCAGAGTGCCTGAGGGGCTACTGGGCTGGGTTTGGTTGGAGAATGGGGAGGGACAGCCAGATGTGACAGAGCTCTGCCAGCTCCACGCCCCCATGGAGATCTTGCACCAGCTAGCCCCTGAGAAGCTCTACGCTCCAGTGGAAAAAATGTGGGCTCTGGAATCAGACAGATCCAGTGCTATTTACTACGCATCCAGGCATTCATTTCTCATTCAACAAACATTTGTTAAATAACAATTACGAATCAGGCTCAGTGCTAAGGTATAGTAACTTTATGCCTGTGAGCAAGTCATTTAATCTGAGTCTTAATTCTTATGCAGGAAGCTTGTTGGGAAGAATGCAAGGATACTGCATAAATAATGTATTTAGAGGAGAATCTCAACCCATGTTTGTACATGCTGTCTTTTTTTTTTCTTTTTAAACTATTTTATTTATCTATTTATTTGGTTGCACAGGGTCTTTGTTGAGGTAGTCAGGCTCCTTAGTTGCGACATGCGAACTCTTAGTTGTGGCAGGCATGTGGGATCTAGTTCCCTGACCAAGGATTGAACCCAGGCCCCTGGCACTGGGAGCACGAAATCTTATCCACTGTGCCACCAGGGAAGTCCCGTACATGCTGTCTTATGTACAGAATCCTAAATGCAATTTAGGAGATGGGAAGGACATATGAGGTACCTCATGGAGGTTAGTCTTCTCTGGGAACTAGAAAGTGGTGGGACACATCAGCAAGTGCAAAAATGTCAAGGCCATAAACCAGTTCCAGAGGTCAAACATGATCGGAGTTCATTTATCCCATGTATCCCTGGGATAAATCCAGGGAAGCAGGGAAGTTCCAAGCTGGGTTTTTCAGGCCAGCAGGCTGGTGAAGGTGAGGGATAATTACTTGCTTCTGTGCTACACTTAAGGATTTACAAACACTTTCACTGACATCAGCAGGTTTGATTCTTACAAGTACCTCTAAGGTAGGCAGGTGCCACCTCCTTTTATGGATGGGGAAACTGAGGTCAAGTCACTTGCCCAAGGTGGCAGAGCTGAAGCAAGGGAGGGCCTGAGGCTCCTCATCTGGGTGAATCCAAGTCCTGGTTGCCTGCCCAGCAGCAGAGGGCAGAGCTCGGCGCTTACTCACTCAGCTGCGTTCCAGCAGCAGCAGGTGGACAGAGTCCAGATCAGGAGGCCGAGGAGCTCAAAGGGGATTTAGTTGCCAGCTGTGACTCCACAGTCTCCAGAGTGGGGAAGATAGAGGGGTCATGTGAGGGGCAGGAGGGCACAAGGGAAGAGGCCTCAAGGTCTTGTTCCCATTCTCCCGGTAGGGCTGACTTTTCCACTGCAAGGCAGGAATAAAAGGAGACTGCTATCCCCACTGATAGGTGCTCTCACAGTCTTTACTCAACCAGAGACAAGGAGGGCCAGACAAGAGGGAAAACACTAGAACTGCAGCAAGAGGGTTGGGAGTCAGACTGGAGGAGGGACTTCCCCGGGCATCTGAGGTAAGATGTGAAATCTCTAACCTCCTTTCCTTAAGTGACCCCCCCCCAAGCTCTCCAAGTCCAGTGCAGTGCACAGCCCACGCATCAGGGTGAGGTGACCTGCAGCTGGCCCCATCTCCAGGGGCTGCTGTGGGGATCCTGCTGGCTAGGCAGCATTTCCCATTCTGGCAGGGATGGCCTGAATGTGCCCGGAGCTGTGGGCAATAGGCTGAGGCTGGAGTGACTTTTGGCAGGATTTACTGCTGTACCCGGACCTGTGTGTGTGTCTGGGGGGAGAGGGGAGCTGATACTAATGTAAGTGTCTATAAAGCCATTCTCACGGTCCTGATGCAATGCTCAAGATAATAAGCAAGTGCGTAATTAATAACTAGATGGTGAACTAACCTCTTGCCTTAGGTTATGGTGCCAGTTTTGCACAATCTATCCCCAGGCCTGTGGGGAAGAGAGGCACAGGCCTGGTTCAGGTGTCTGGGCAGGGCTACCAGCCCCCAGACTCTGGAGCTCCAGAGGAAAGAAGGAATTGGTGGGAGGGGCCCATCTGCTGGGCTCCCAGGCCAGGAAATGGAGGGTAACAAGCCACAAAACCTATATCCTGGATTTTGTTTGGTTTTTCTTTTCTTTAATTAATTTCAGAGTCCCTCCCAGGGCTACAAGGTGCAGTTGTAGAGATACATGCTATTCACTTCACAAGCACAACTAGGCAAGGCTCATGGCTGCATCTACCTTTCCCTAATTTGCGTGAAAGCACTTTCGGGGCTGGCAGTAGCCCTGGCACCTATGATGGACCAGGACCAGGTACTTGGTGGGGTACACAGATCATGGACTCTGGAGTTAGGCTTGGGCTTGCTGGCCTCACTAGGGGTAAACTTGGGGCAAATGACTTTGCTGAGCCTAGGCCGCCCCCAATAAATGGGGATGCTGGTACCCATCCCACAGAGCTGTGTGAGAATAAGAGTGCTGAGTTTCATGCTTGTCACAGAGCAGTAAATAATCACTACCCTGGCCCATCCCCCCACCACTGCCCCTGCCTCCAACCCCAGGCTCAGGGCCGTGGCCTGTCCCCAACGCCCTGCCCGTCTTCCCTATCTCCCCCATCCCTCATTCCATGGCAATAGGAGTCCTGTTTTCAAAGCACCTGCACAGACATCTTCCATGTGTTCCTCACTACTCTGAGCAGTGGACAGCAAGGCGTCAATTCTGCACTTTATAGGACGAGGACACAGCCCTGGAGAGGGTGTGTCCTTGCCAAGGGTGATGTGGCTACAGGGTGGCAGAACCGGACTAGAACCCAAGGCCCACACCCTTGGTGCTGAGCTCCCCAGTGGTCACACAGGGTAGCGGGTGAGGGCTCTAGGATTTTACCAACACCTTCCCAGAATAAAGGAGGGGAAGGCGGGTGTCTCATGAAATCCACACACCAACAACCTATTCTCCACCCTTCCAGCCCTGAGCAGAGAGCAGCAGAGGACCGGGAGAAGCCGTTGCACCAGCCTTGGCAAGAGCAGACCGCCATCTCTGCCTAACTGCTGCGGCTGCCCCAGGAAGGCTGGGCCCAACCAGAGAGATGCTGAGATCAGACCACAGGCAGGGGCCTGACTGTGATGTGAGGCTGTGATAGCATCTCCAGGGCCTCCCAGCTCTGGGATCGGCCCTCCTCCCTCATTAATCAAGGCCTCCAGCCCCCCTAACTCTGCTCAGGGCATGTTATGTTTAGGTTATTTCCAAGTCACTCAGCCACTTGGGCCCTGTCTCACCGTTAGTGTAACGGTAGGATCACCCTGTCTGTTGGGTGGTGTGGGCACAAAGACCACAGCTTGTTCCCCTGAACACTCCTTCCTGGGCTTCGTGGTTTTCAAAGTGGTTTCGTGTGCAGCGTGTCATTTGGTTCTCACGATGACCTTGGGAGACAGGTAAAGGACTGAAACGTAAACTTGGAGAAATAGAAAGTGACTTGCTAGGGCCACACAGCCATACGAGCTGGAGCCTGGCCTGACCCCTGGCCCTCTGGCCATGACTGCTTCTAAGGAAGGTGAGCCACAGGCGCACAGGCTGCTGGGTGCTGGGACCGGAGCGCAGGGAGACAGACACGCTCTGTTTCTGCTCCCCGAGAAGTCTTTGGTAAAATGGACCTTTTCTTCCTTGGAAGGAGCAGAGCAGTGGGGGGTCTGGCCCCGCCCTCCCAACCCCCCAGAGATGGTGGAGGAAGGACCAGGAGAGGGACCGGGTGTCACCCTCTGCACGGAGCCCCCACCTTGACCTTAGGACGGCAGCCCGACCCCTCCTGCTCTTGGCTTCCTGTTCACCACAGCACCCCAGCTTTTTTGAGGCCTGAGCCTTTGCATTTGCATTTTGACTCGTCACTTCCCTCCACAGCCCGCCCCCAAGGCCACACAGCAGCCTCCTTGATCTTGAGGCTCCATCAGCCCTGAGTCTCTGCCAAGAAGGGGGAGCCTCCCAAGGTGATTATAAGCTCCCTGGAGAGAGAGGCCTGTCATTAAGAGCAGACTTTCCACATCCTCGAAGCAGCTAGCTCTCCTGTTTTTTTCTAAGAAGAATCTATCAGAGCTCTTGCAGGCTGCTCTACGGGGACTGGCAGTGCGGACGTGGAACAGCTTCTGGGAGGAAAGAGGGTGCCTAGGGTTCCTCCCTTGGGTAGGTTACCTTTGTCTTTGAGAGCTGATGTCCCAGAAGTTAAGCCACTTAACCTCCCTCCGCAGGATTCTAGAAGTAAAGCAAAAGGAGGTCCGAGGAGCTGCAGCCCGGCAAGGGGCTCCGTGGGGCACCCCCGTGGGGGGCCTTCTTCAGAGGCTTACAGATGCACGGCTGCCCCCAGTGCCTCTCTGGACTCGGGGAAGTTGGTGCTGCCTCCATGACCAGGGCTTTCCACAGCGAGCAACAGAGAGCCCTGAAAGAGGAGCGGTCCCCAGGGGCCACGCTGTCCCTCTCCTTGTCTCCAAGCAGCCTCTCAGACCTGCCCTTTCACTTTTTAAAATCAGCCAGGGGTCTGCATACATTTTCTTTAAAGGGTCAAATAGTAAATATTTTAGGGACCATCAGGTGGCCTCTGTCACAGCTCCACTCCGCCCTCGTAGCACAAAAACAACCACAGACAACACATAAATGAGTGGGCATGGCTGTGTTCTGATAAGCTTTATTTATGGACCCTGAAATTTGAATCTTTCGTACAATTTTCATGTGTCAGGAAATAGTCTTCTTTTGGTTTTTTTTTAACCACTTAAGAATGCAAAAACCGTTCATCATTCATGGGCCATACAAAAACTGGCAATGCCCTGGACTTGGCCTGCGGGTGGCAGTTTTCTGTTTAGCTTCCCATTAGAGTTGTCCTGTGTGCCAGCCTCCTTAAATAAAAATGATAAAGCTGATTAAAGAAGTGAAGAGGTTAGTGTGAAAGAGTACCTAGGCTCTATTTTACTATCTTTGGATAACCCTGTAGATTTATTTTTAATTTTTTTAGATTTATTTTTAAACCAGGACTCATTCCATATCTATTTTGTGCTTTCATGTAATTCTCTCATCCTCACCACAACCTTATGACGCCAAGTGGTAGCATTTCTATTTTACAGATGAGGAAAATTAAATGCAAAGCGGTAAAGCAACTTGTCTGGGGCTGCACAGGTAATACGTGGCAAAGCTGAGCTGCAAACTTATACTTGGTTTTCTAGTCTCTGCAGCCAGCGTTCTGCCCACACTATGGGCCTCTCTCAGCCCAGCTACAACCTCAGAGGATCCATCTGTCATCCAACAAAATATTGGCTAAGCCCCTTCTAGATGCTGGGGACACACTATAGGTCCTTACATCTTGCAGTATACATTCCAGAGGGAAACCACACAGACTCGTAGCTAAATAACTTCAGATGGCTATGAAGGAAGTAAAACAAGATGATGAGTTAGAGGGCCTGTGGGGAGGAGATGGGGAGGGAGGTCAAGGAAGAGAGGACCCTCTGAGGTGTTAACATATGAGCTAGATCCAGAAAATTAAGGAGGAGCCCACTCCAGGAAGATCTGAGAGAAAAGGACTAGGAAAATAGAAGAGCAAATGCAAAGGCCCTGAGGCAGGACCAGCCTATGAGGCAGATGAGTGCAGGAATGGAGAGAGAGCCAGGGGAAGAGAAGGGAGGCAGAGATGGGGTTGGGTAAGTGAGCAGAAACCAGACTGTGTGGATTTCATTCTTGGGCAACAGGAGGACTCTAGAAGGAGCCAGGCAGAGGAGTGAGGTGATCTCATTTATGTTTTTAAAGAACACTTCGGGTGGTCTGAGTTTGGCAGGGAGAAGTATCAATAACTCCAGAGAAAAGAGTGATGATGGTGCGAAGACGTTTGGAACAGGACCGGACTTTTGCTGTGACCACGGGAGCGGCCTGGAGGGCCCTGAACGGGGTGGGAAGGGCTCCTTGGGACCGGCCACACCCAAGGGGAGCTCTGCCTCCATCTCCCCTCTCCTGTCTCCACCCCCACCCCCACATTTGAGGAGACCCAAAGGGTCAGGGGAGAGAGAACTGGTAGAGTGAGACCAAGGCAATTGGAAGGACCGTGGCCTGTTACCCCCTGCCCCCCAACTACCGGTTTCAAAGGCCAGCGGCTCTTCCCGGCGCACCTCTGGACCCAGCCTGGTCCTGGGCGGCGCCAGAGGCAGGATGGGAACAGGGAACGGGGTGTCAAGAGCCTGTAATCTCCTTCTCTTCCTTGTTCAAAAGAAACAAGAGTAGGAACAAGGAAAGGAGGGTTCTCTTTCTCCCTTTCTGGTGGCCTAGGGCTGGGGATAGTCCCATGATGGGATCAAAAGGTTAAGCATTTTTGTCAGATCAAAGGCCAGACTGGGAGGAGGGCTGTGCAGGGGCCAGGCAGTTTCTGGAAGACGTTGGAGGCACCAAGGACTTTGGCTGCTTGGGGTTTGGAATTTGAAGGGAGGGGTAGGTTAGTGGACAATTTGCAAGGGTTTGGCGGGGAAGTCATTCTATCCAGTAGCCATTCCAAAGAAGGATGCCCACTGTTCATCTCAGGCCTTTAATAAAGCAAGGATAAGCTCACCTTAAAAGTGGAAACAACCAGCATGCTGTATCCAGCCAAGTGGTAGTGAAACTGACGATCCCTTGGGCCAAGTACCATTTGCCGGCTCCTGCTCTGCTTGGAGTCAACGCTGATGCTGAAGAGAGGCGCCTCATCTAACCCAGTCCACTGCTGGGTCCAACGTCCCTACCTTTGCTCAGATCTTCCCTGTTCCTCTTATGCCCCCCAACAGGCTTCCTTTAAGCCAGACTCCTCTGAGGTCTCTCCGATTAAACCCCGCTCCAATATCTATTTCCCCTTACCTCTCTTTAGGGAGTGGAGGGAGGAAGGAAATGAACATTTATTCAGGGGCTGCTGTGAGTCAAGAACTTTATATACCCTGTTTTTCTTTACTCCTATTACTCTTTTTTTTGTTTTGTTTTGCGGTACGCGGGCCTCTCACTGTTGTGGCCTCTCCCGCTGCGGAGCACAGGCTCCGGACGCGCAGGCTCAGCGGCCATGTCTCACGGGCCCAGCCGCTCCACGGCATATGGGATCTTCCCAGACCAGGGCACGAACCCGCGTCCCCTGCATCGGCAGGCAGACTCTCAACCACTGCGCCACCAGGGAAGCCCTACTCCTATTACTCTTATGAGAAAGATATTTATCTTCATCTTACTGATTGGGAAGTGGAGTCTCAGAGACATTTAATTACCTTGCCCAGAACACCACAGCTAAAAAATGGTGATGGCAGGATATGAATCAGGTCTGCTTCCCAAGCCCCTCTTCTCTTCACTCTTAGAGCTGCCTCAGCATCCCCGTGACTTCCTTGTATATCGTTTCACACTGTCATAGGCTGCTTGTCAATTGTTCTCATCCTCACCACAGTCTTATGAAGCCTTTTGTTTCTCTATAGAATCTTGCCCTCCTTGTCCCAACTGCTTAATGCCAATGATGACCGTGTGTCTTTTGGTCAATTCTTTCTTCAGACGGTGCCTTGATTTTTGGTTCGTTGTTGAGGGTAACTCCTCTCATGCACCATAATCCTCCCGTCCTCCCTCACTCTCTCCTGGACGAAGTGCTATAGCAGAATGTCCTCAGTCTCCAAGGAGCATTGACTGAGGATCCACTGTGTGCCCACTCGATGCTGTCACTGGATAGAAAATCCACATGATGTTCACATAAAACCTGGTCCCAAAAGTCCATAGCAGCCTCATTTGTAATAGCTCCAAACCGGAAACAACCCGAATGTCCTTCCAAAGGTGAATGGTTAAATAAACTCTAGTAACAACATACCATGGATTACTACTCACCAATAAAAAGGATAAAAAGGGATGAATTACTGAGGCACACAACAACTTGGATGGATCTTCAGGGAATTATGCTGAGAGAAAAGCAAATCCCCAAAAGACACATGCTATGTGATTCCTTTTATACAACATTTTTTGAAATAAAACTTTAGAAATGGAGCACAGAATAGGAGCTGCCAGGAATGGGGGAGAAGGAGGGTTATAAAAGGGTGACACAAAGGATCCTTGCTCCCTGTCATGTTGTAACGTCAGAATCTGGATTGTGACAGCTCAAACGTACACAGGCGATAAGATTGTATAAAACTAAACACACACACACACACACGCACATGCAAGCACAGGCACAAGTAACATGGAAAATCTAGATAAGTTTGGTGGATTGTATCAGGGTCAATATCCTGGTTGTGATATTACACTGTAGGTTTGCAAAATGTTACCTTTGGGGAAAACTGGGCAAAGTGTACAAGGAACCTTATTGTTGTAACTGCATGTGAATTTGCAATGATCTCAATAAAAATTTCAAATATGGGAGAGAGAGAGAGATCTCCTGCCTTCAAGGGGCTTACAGTCTCTACCGTGTCCTCTGTGTCTTTTCTCTGCCTCTTTATCGCACTCTGCGTTGAATGTAGTTGAGGCAAAATAAATGAGTGGGCTGATCTTCTTCACAGAGGAGATTGCTGAATGGTCTTTGAAAGGCCACAAATTCAGGTTAATCTTCACTCCTCTTCCTGATTTCCCCATTCCCAATTTCCTCACACAACATCGTCGACCACGAATCGAACCCGTGGCCCCTGCAATGGAAGCGTGGAGTCTTAACCACTGGACCACCAGGGAACTCCAACTTTGACATTTTTTAAAAGGAGAATTGGGACTTCCCTGGTGGCGCAGTGGTTAAGAATATGCCTGCCAAGGCAGGGGACACAGGTTCGAGCCCTGGTCCGGGAAGATCCCACATGCTGCAGAGCAACTAAGCTCGTGCTACTGAGCCTGCGCTCTAGAGCCCGTGAGCCACAACTACTGAGCCCGTGAGCCACAACTTCTGAGCCCGTGAGCCACAACTACTGAAGCCCACGTGCCTAGAGCCCATGCTCTGCAACAAGAGAAGCCACCGCAATGAGAAGCCCGTGTACCGCAATGAAGATCCAATGCAGCCAAAAATAAATAAATGAAAAAATAAAATAATAAAAATAAAAGGAGAATTGGAGGGAGAGGCTCTTGGAACCTTGGGGGTAGCCCTGAGATTAAACGGTCAGAGAAAGGCGACAGAGAAGAGGTGGAGAGATGGTCTCTCCTGAGGTTCGGCACGGCCCGGCTCTCTCCCAGCTGAGCAGCTTCCTCCATCTCACTGCAGGTCTTGCAGAGACTGTGGCTCTCGTGATCTTTCCTCTCTCTGTCTCTCTGCGCCCGTCCGTCTGTCTGTCTGTCTCTCCAGTGGTGGAAAGAGGAAAGGTGCCCGTAACCCTCACATCCTGGAATCTGCCTCATGAGTAACCTTTGCAGGGAAGCAGCAGCCCAGCTGTTTCCTGCTCCCATAACTGCGCCTCTGCATCCCTCGCACAGAGAGTCCCACCAGGGGCTATTTTCTAAAACCACCTCCCAGGGACTGTGCTGACAGGAGGGCCTCGGGGAGAGGAAGATCTTGCAGCCCTGTCCTGTGACCTCAGCCAACCTCCCTCTCCCCCGCACCCCCTCCCCCAGCCAAGCTTGAAGCAGCCTCCCCAGCAGCTGTACACAGCCGGGGTGGGGACAGCCACACTCCCTCTCACTCCCAGGCAGCAGCTGAGGGGCTGTGAAGAAACAACTCAACTTCCTTAGGGTCCTTTCTACACACAGCCTGTATCCACCACCTAATCACGTCCTCTGCTTGGGTTTCCTCAGAGCATCCATGTCACATCACAGCCAGGCCCAGTGGCAGTTGCAGGAGCTTCTGCGGGGAGGAGACAGTCCGTGTCTCCGGGCTGGGCTGGGCGCTCCTGGAGAGGCCAGGGAAGGCAGGGAAGACTGCAAGCAGCTGCTTCCTTTCTTGTCCTTCCCATGATACCCATGAAGAGGGGGCACCAGAGACCTGGGTTTCCCAGCTCGGTGGAGAAACTATTTCCTTTCATAAAGAGGCATGTAATTAGCCCGGGGAAATGGGAGGACCCCGCAGTCAACGGGTCCTTTGGCTACATTGACAAGAGAGGAGGGGCTCCAGAGGGATGAGAAGCCCCCGCCTTCCAGCCTCCCAGCATCCAGAACACACAAACACTTGAGGCTCTGCCTGTTTCTCTCTTATACATACACACACTCAAAAAAAGAAATACTAGGTGTCCTAGAATATATGGAATACCTTTGAAATCTAGTTGAATTAGGAGCACGCCATGATGGATTCAGGAGGCAGGCAGACGCAGGGCCTGCCAGCCATAAACAACTTCCTAGAGGATGCTGCTACCTTGGGGTCTTTACCTCCCCACTTCCTGTTTCGTGTCGCTTTCCGCTCACCACCAGCGCTTCCCCCAAGACTGAGACCCCACAGGCCTGCGCTAGGCTGGCAGTTGTAGCCTGTCCACCGAGGTATGGCTGAAACTCCAGGCCTCCCCACCCCAGCCCTCCTCCTCTATAGGAGCTGCAGCATCGGAGGGGGAGGGCTGAGTGGGAACTCACACCCCTCCCAACCATCCCCCCTCCTCCCCAGCCCACACTGTTATTGTCCCCTTTCCTAGTCAGAGCAGGGATATTAGATGTTTCTCTATGTTTCCACCATGCACCACCCCCACTGCCTAACCAAGGAGATCTGACCAGCCAAGAGAATGCTGTTCTGAGGCAGGCCTGGCCTGTGCCCTTCCTGGATGTTAGGGCATTCCAACAGAGACCCCTGTCTGGCTCCATCCACAAGTACCAAAATGTACATAAGAAGCCTGTTGTTTGCCAGCTATTTCACAAGACAAGTATAAATAAACAGACAGTGCCTGAAGCAAGGCACTTGGGAGGCACAGAGGATAGGCAGCCAGGAGCCTTGAGACAAGTTGGCTGGGTGGTTCCCAGCCCTTCCTCCCATCCCCTCATTCACCTGGACTGCACCATCATCCCACCTGCAAGAGAAAACACAGAGAAATGTAACGCCCCTCTGCAGCACGCATGAAGGGCTGTCCCGTTCTCGGCAACTGAGGCTGCTTCTTGTTCGTGCTAGTGATGCATTATTAGCGTCCCATCCCACGCCCCGCCCCCCGCAGCCCCGCCCCCCCGGGGGGAAATACCACCATGAGGCCTCTTGCTGGGCAGTTTCACTTATGGTCCACATAACAACCCTGAGAAGTAGATGTTACTGACATAGGTAACAGTCTGAGAAAACTGAGACTCCGGGAAAGTAAGTGTCTGGTTGGTGGAGAACGAGAGCTCAAACCCGGATCCCTGACTTTCTGTCTAAAGTTGTTATTTTTCTTCATTATATCACTCTTGTTCATCTATTTTTGGTCAATTCATCGCTTCCTGATATTTGGGCTACAGGCTGGGTATTCTGGGGAATAGCCTAATGCAATTGATCAATGTTGGCCTTAGTCAATAAAAAAGTAGCAGAAAAATAAAAGTAGCAGAATGCTGTGTTTGTCAGGAGATGTGATCTGGAGCACATTGCTTAACCATCTCTAGACCTCAGTTTCTTCCTCTGTAAATTGGGGATAGTGATACTACCTGGACCTCATGGGACTGTTGTGAGGATTCAATGATAGAAGGGATGATAAACATTCAAGAGGATTCCTTACACATAAGCACTTAAAAACAAGAGGGGTCACTCTTCGTGGCAGTGCGCGGCCTTCTCATTGCGGTGGCTTCTCTTGTTGCGGAGCACGAGCTCTAAGCGCGCGGGCTTCAGTAGCGGAACATGGGCTCAGTAGTTGTGGCTTGTGGGCTCTAGAGCTCAGGCTCAAACGCGGCACGTGGGATCTTCCCGGACCAGGGCTCGAACCCGTGTCCCCTGCATTGGCAGGCAGATTCTTAACCGCTGCACCACCAGGGAAGTCCTAGTTACTAGTCATTTAACTCTATTACACTGATAAGAAAATGAATATGTGTATTCTCAATTAAGAATTTCATGTGGAAAACAGGAAAAGAAGCAAACATCCCATAACAAATAAATCTCTTCTGAAAGTCTGATTGACACACGCAAGAACTGACTTGGTCTGCCAAGTGATTAGAGAAATGGGGCTCAGGAAGGCGGGCTCCTTATTCTTCATGCTGGCCCTTCACCATTGGATGCTTTCCTATTGAGAACCTGCCTTGTTTGTCTGCCCCCAGCCCACATTCTGACTCTACAAGAATGTGTGTGTGTGTGTGTGTGTGTGTGTGAGAGAGAGAGAGAGAGAGAGCGAGAGAGAGAGAGAGAGAGAGAGCGAGAGAGAGAGAGAAGGAGAGAGCTATCCCAGTGTTCAGCTAAGTTTTCTTAATATCATACTCTTAAGAGGGAACAAAATTCCAGTTCTCATGACCTTAAATGCTGACACTTATCCAAAGCCTAATGAGGAGGAAGCATGTGTCATGCACGTTAACAGAGCTCAGAGATGCTAACTGGGTTGAGAAAAGTGAAAATTTTACTAAAGCCCCGATAACCAGTTTTATCTCCTTAGGCAAGATAGCATGACAAGGGGGACTTTCAACTTCTGGGAGTTATCTTATCTACACAAGAAGCACAAATGGTGTTCTTAAAAATCTGATGGAAGAGAGTATTACAAGATAACAGGCTGCTGACCAGAATTTCAGTATTTGTACAGTCCAACTGTTACTCAACTTATACAAATTGAACTTTTTAAAAAAGGTCTCTGGACTTCCCTGGTGGCGCAGTGGTTAAGAATCCGCCTGCCAATGCAGGAGACATGGGTTCAATCCCTGGTCCGGGAAGATCCCACATGCTGCGGAGCAACTAAGCCCGTGCACCACAACTACTGAGCCTGTGTTCTAGACCCCCGGAGCCACAACTACTGAGCCCACATGCCACAACTATTGAAGTCCTCGCACCTAGAGCCCGTGCTCCGCAACAAGAGAAGCCACCGCACCGCCACGAAGAGTAGCCCCTGGCTCACCTCAACTAGAGAAAGCCCACGCACAGCAACAAAGACCCAATGCAGCCAAATCAATAAATAAATACATTAAAACAAATAAAATAAAAAAAGGCCTCTTCCCTATCTGTTGAAATTGGGTCTTTTTCCCCCACAGACTGAAGAGAATTTGTGGGGGAAGAGGGAGGCATCCATCTTGCAGTTCATCCCTGGGGTTTGGTTGCAAGATGCTCTTCATCTGTAAAGATGAAACAGTAAAAGAAATAAACATCAGGGTCTCCTGATCCCGGCCCTCCACAGAAAGCGTCCTAGTGAGGCTCCAGGATCATGAGAACACAGGCTATCACACTACAACAGTGAAACAGTTCAGTTGAGCCCTGGGGTTCTGTCCCTGCTGATGGCTACTATAGATAGTGCTGTGGCTTCCTTTCTGGTATTAAACTTGAAAAACCAAAGATACAAAAATATAGTGATTTCATACACCAGAAATATGCTCTTGACAAGTATTTCTAATCAGTTTTCCAGTGAAAACGAGTGTTCCCTCATTTGAAATGTATGTCCCGTGACTAGGAATATAGTTTGTAACCACTGGGTGGAACTTTTTTTCCTATGAGAAGCTGAAGAAACACTTGAACGCCAATCAGTTCTGTGTACCTCCACTATTAAAAAACCCTTTCACTAGAGTAGGTGATGTGGGAATTACTATCACTCTTCCTTCCCCTCTAAAGCCACCCTACATTATGGACTGGTTAAAGTTTACCCTTTGGCAAGAGTGTTCTCACTAATAAATAACTCATTTGTACTTCAAAGACAAAGCTAAAGGGATTTCAGTTCTGCAGGAATAAGGGTTTCACCGGCCCTGTACCTTGCCTAGAGGTACTTTGCTGCTTTTGAGGCTGGTTAGTCTACAAAGCCAGCCGCAACTTAGGTTCCAGGTGTTACGTGCACACAGCCTCATTCATGCTCACAGCGTCCCTTTGAAGAAGAGGAAAGTCAGTCTCTTATTATCCCCATTTTATAAAAAGGAGAAACAGGCATGGGGTGTGGAGAGATGGGGGGCTGGGTGGGTAAGTGACTAGCCCAAGATCACTCTAAACAGATCTGCTTCATCCACAACCAGCCACAAAACTTCCCTTAAAGCAGGTCTCAAGATGAGGAAAGGCGATGGGGGGCTTCAGTAAAACAAACTCATGCTTTAGTAGGTGTTACGTGCTATTCTCAACTCTGCTGTTAACACCTGTTACACTTTTTTTTTTGGCGGTACGCGGGCCTCTCACTGCTGTGTCCTCTCCCGTTGCGGAGCACAGGCTCCGGACGCGCAGGCTCAGCGGCCATGGCTCACGGGCCCAGCCGCTCCGCAACATGTGGGATCTTCCCGGACCGGGGCACGAACCCGTGTCCCCTGCATCGGCAGGCGGACTCTCAACAACTGCGCCACCAGGGAAGCCCTGTTACACTTTTTATACAGGTCACATGCATTTCCTGGAGTAATCCCATTTTAAATATTTCACGCTTTAGTTCCTTAAACTATAAAAGTATCACAGAAATGCTAATACTTTGAGATCCAGACTGTATCTTAGACTTTTTTCCTAATGAGGAGTAGGACAAAACTCTTCATCATACCACAGTTCCCAATTTTGGGTTCGGAATATAGTCACCATAATTTTCATTATTGAAAATGGCTGGCTAATTCAGAGGTGAGCTCTAGAAGCAACAGATGTAGTAGGAACTCCCTTTTCTACTGTCTGGCATTAGGAGTGTGTCCGCGCTTGGACTTGGATCTCCCAGAGCAGGGCATCTGCTTCTCAGCGACTGCTCAGTGCTGTTGACTTTGGAGTGAGTGGCCCCTGAGCCAAATATTAGGTCTTATTACTTCACTTGAGGGCATGAGAAGAGAATGAGGGAAAGCAAGATGAGGAAAGGAGTGACCTGCTTTGTGATAACCCAAGAGTGGCCCATTGTGCAAGGTCTAGGGCAGCAAGCACTCTCTTTGACTAGGCACCGTGTATATCCTGCATACCTGAGGTCACAGCAGCAGCGCCCTACAGTGGAGCTTTGGAGTCTAAGTTCTGCATTGGTCCAGGTTTACCAGGAAGTGCTATTTATCTTGTACTTGGGCCAACTGTGTGACTCTCTACAGGACAGCTGGTTCCCCAACCACTTCTAGGGCTATCTGGTTCATGTATAAACAATATATTTACCTCAGAAACACTAACGCCATAGAAACTGTTCATTCACAAAAATAAAAAAAAGGAAAAGAGAGATAGTGGTGTATTAGGTCAGAGGCAGGAGGAAAAGACCAAAGAGGAGGAGCTTGGAGTTTGTAACTGAGATGTGGCATGCATTAGATATGAAGTTAGGTTACTGAAGCCCCAGATTATGTTCCAAGATCTAAACAGAATGTTAGCTGAGTCCTCTATGACTCCTAAAGACATTTAGTGTCTTTGAAAAGAGCTTTGCTATTTCATTCTTAACTACTTTAGATGTAAAACCGTATTTTTTAAATGATCAGTACCTTATTCCATTAAGTCGTATTAGAGAACCAATTTATAGTCACAAAGTGAGGACCCAGTGTATGTGACTGTCCCTATACACTTTTTGGGTAAAGACAACTGTTTTACGACCGACTTTTTATTAATTATATCACTATACACATTGAGTTCATTGATGAGAATCAATTTTTTTTTTTTTTTCTGTACGCGGGCCTCTCACTCTTGTGGCTTCTCCCACTGCGGAGCACATGCTCCGGATGCGCAGGCTCAGCGGTCATGGCTCACGGGCCCAGCCGCTCCGCGGCACGTGGGATCTTCCCGGACCGGGGCACGAACCCGCGCCCCCTGCATCGGCAGGCGGACTCTCGACCACTGCGCCACCAGGGAAGCCCGAGAATCAATTTTTATCACATAACCAATCATCTAGAGTTACCAAATTGTTATTTCCCCCAAAATTTAGGCCATCGTTTTTCTTGTTCCAGTGACTTTCTACCTCCTTCAGAGCCTTACCTAACTCATCCGCCCTAATCTCATGTAGTCAGGAGAGCCTTATGTATTCTTGTTCCTAGTCAAGGTGGAAAAAGTGTCATCCATTAGACACATTACATTCCACATTGGCCAAGGAAGTGGTCTCGCACATTTTATTAAAAGGGTTTTTTTGTGTGTGTATGCCTATCTCTCTCTACATATGTATTCAGCTTAATAGCTAAAACATTACCAATAATAATAATATATATGTGATCTTCCTTGATCTACTACTTATTTCTTAAAGATAGATTTTAATTTTTATTTATTTTAAAATTAATTAGCTTATTTATTTTTGGCTGTGTTGGGTCTTCGTTGCTGCACGCGGGCTTTCTCTAGTTGAGGCGAGCGGGGGCTACTCTTCGTTGCAGTGCGCAGGCTTCTCGCTGCGGTGGCTTCTCTTGCTGCGGAGCACAGGCTCTAGGCACGCAGGCTTCAGTAGTTGTGGCACGCAGGCTCAGTAGTTGTGTCTCAATGGCTCTCGAGCGCAGGCTCAGTAGTTGTGGCGCACGGGCTTAGTTGCTCCAAGGCATGTGGGATCTTCCCGGGCCAGGGCTCGAACCCATGTCCCCTGCATGGGCAGGTGGATTCTTAACCACTGTGCCACCAGGGAAGCCCCCAAAGTTAGATTTTTAAACAAATCACTTCTGGGTGCCAACTTAGAGCTAAATCAAGGCAAACTATTACTTTTTAACATTTTATATTATCGTATTTTTAAGTAATTATTTTCTTTACTAGGATGTAAACTCTGGCTGCACTCTCATTCTCTGACCTCAGAATCAACACAGCATTTATTTCACTATATTTGTCCAGGACTTTAATATTGAAACAGGGGTTACACCCACGAGCAATACTGATTTCTCCTCACGGTGGCCCAGCCAAAAGCATCTCGAATGGGTACCTGTCCATTCTACTAAAATAATGGAGGGAAAGAGAAGCATGCCAGCAAGATAAAGGAATACAAGGCACCATGTTACCTTGAAAAGAAGTCTCAGTATTGCTGTACACGAACATGTTACCAGTGCTGCCTGTGCAAGAAATGAGGCTTTTGAGCTGGAGGGCAATTCCAAAAGGCAACACCTGTTTCCAAACGGGGCCAAGAGTTCACAGATGCATCTTTTTTTTAACATCTTTATTGGAGTATAATTGCTTTACAATGTTGTGTTAGTTTCTGCTTTATAACAAAGTGAAATCAGCTATACGTATACATATATCCCCGTATCTCCTCCCTCTTGCGTCTCCCTCCCACCCTCCCTATCCCACCCCTCTAGATGGTCACAAAACACAGAGCTGATCTCCCTGTGCTATGCAGCTGCTTCCCACTAGCTATCTATTTTACGTTTTGTAGTGTATATATTGTCAATGCCACTCTCTCACTTCGTCCACAGATGCATTTTTGAAATCTCAACATACACTTTCATCTTTTAGAACTGTTAAAAGGGAACACAAGCAGACAGATGTGCATGAATTGAGATCCTATTTTTGCACTTGAAATCAGAAAATATTGCTGCTGCATATACTAGGATGATAAGTGGGCACACTGATCACAGAACATCTCTAACCCAAGCAGGTGGTAGAGTGTCCCGATAACCTGTGGTCGCTGAGCCCAGGAGCCGGTATCTAAAGATGAGATGGGGTAAGCAATGGTCCCAGTAGCTAAGTATATGGAGGACAAATACCGCCCTCTACTGGCAAAGGATAAGGGCGGTGCAGTCAAGATGACATATGTTCCTCTGTATAGCCATTACCTTAAAACATAATCAAAAATAAAAAGAAATGAAAGCTTTTACATAAGTTGAAGCTTCGTATGCAGGGACCACAGGGATTTTCAAGTAAATTTAAGTATTTAATGAGAAATTTTCCTATCTCATTGAAAAGACATTTTTCCCATTAAATCTTTGATGTAACTCATTGGACTGGTTCAAGTATCACTGTTACTTAGTGATACTGAACAACAGCAATATGTTCAAAAGTTTATTATCAGTAGGAATCCCCAAGGGACACATTTACATAAGATAATGGGAGCTGGTTTTAGAACAGCTGTGACAATTTAAAGAACGACCTGATTCAAGCCTTGTACCACATACTAGCCACGTCAAATCACATCCTGAGCCAGTTTATTTTCTACAGAATTGGAGGAACAACACCTGAGCAGTCACAGTTGCTGGGAAAACTGAAAAAGGTACTATGTAAATAAAAAAGCTTCATAAACTGCAAAGTGCTACACAGCTAGTGTTAAGTTACTGTAGAGTAATGCTCATGGATAGGAGTCGAGTGAGGGAGTTCTGAATTTTTTTTTACCAAACCCAACCTCTATGAGTCTGTTTGTCTACCTGATGGTTTTTTCTTTTTTTTAATTTATTTACTTTTTACTTTATTTTTGGCTGAGTTCGGTCTTTGTTGCTGAGCGTGGGCTTTCTCTAGTTGCAGCGAGCGGGGGCTACTCTTCGTTGCAGTGCACGGGCCTCTCATTGCGGTGGCTTCTCTTGTTGCGGAACACGGGCTCTAGGCACGCAGGTTTCAGTAGTTGTGGCTCGCGGGCTCTAGAGCGCAGGCTCAGTAGTTGTGGTACATGGGCTTCGCTGCTCCATGGCATGTGGGATCTTCCCGTACCAGGGCTTGAACCCATGTCTCCTGCATTGGCAGGTGGATTCTTAACCACTGTGCCACCAGGGAAGCCCTACCTGATGGTTTTTGAAGTCCTTTAAACCAGACTCTATTTCTTCAGCATTGTACTGAAACAGAAATTTGATACTGTTAATCATAAAACACCTGAAGATTATGAGGAAAAGTGGCTGGTTAACGTTCTTCTGAAGTAAACTTTGACCTGGGACAAACAACAATGTAAGAAATAAATGCCAAGTTAGCTAGTCACTAAAGGGTAACAGCATGCAAAAAGCACTTAATTTCAAAGCCAAGGTGAGTTTGTATGTTAATTACAATATTCAGATGACAAGGCAAGAATGTAAACAAGGGGAAAGGTTGAAAAGGATAAAATCCCTAATAGCTACAGTATCTTGTACCATATTCTCCATCTAAGAGACAATACTTAACTATAAATTGCAAGATAGTGTAATTTTTATAGGTATTTGAAATGGAACGCAGATGTCTGTTTTATGAGTATGAACACTATCCTTTATTACATATGATTATTTAAAGAATTTTTCCCTCCATAAGACTTCATAACCTGGACATGAACACAAGAAACAATGTTAACTAGGGATCCTCATGCACCAAGCCCAGTGCTCCCTTGATTAATCAAAAGTTAACGAATACACTGCCTCTCTTGATTCCTTACTCCGAAGTACTAATTAAGACAAGGCATACTTTTCTTGTTACCAGCACCAGTGATGGTCACTGCTAATTTCTAAAGAATCCATTCAGATAGTGGGTTCCCCCTAAAGTCAGGCTGGACTGGGAGCTGACAGACCAAGGTGATCAACTGTATAGTAAGTCAGTGTATTTGCTTGAGAGTATTACAAGAAGTACACAGAGCACGCATCTGGGTTACAAAAGCCCTTTTATAAAGCCATTTTTAAACAAAACAAAAAAAAGTTTACAAAAGAAAAAAAGATACAGAAAAAGAATAACTTGCTTCATGTGTCCCAAAAAGAGAAAAAAATAAAAGGGACAATGCCAACATGCTCAACAATAAAGGGTTCTTTTTCTTATTTTTTAATACAAAATACAAGCAAAGGATACACATACTTAAAACAGAGCTCAGGAACAGACACGCAGTCCTGGAAACCCTTCAATAAGAGAAAGCAGGAATTTGTTTTTTTCTTTGTCTATGTAGATACATACAGAGACTGGGATATGTAAAAATTAAGTATCACAAAAGACCATCACACAAGTCTACCAATGCATGTTGCATCTAGAATTCACGAACATGGTCAACAAAATCATGTTCACTTCAACCCCTTTTCATTTAAATTAAAAAAAAATTTTTTTTAAATAAAGTGGTTACATTCAAACTTTAACTTCCTTAGTACCACGCTGCAGATTTCAGCACTGTTAAGGTATTGCAAGAATGCCCAACCCTCGGTGTCTGATCACATGTACCCAGCAACACTGCAGTATTAAGGGATGCCCTGGTCTCAGCCCAAGGACAATTAAATACATTTAAGCAGGTTCTTCTCTTTTACCCTTCCTGCTCAGAACGTAAAAGGTTAAGGACTACAATTAAGGAAGACTGGGAATTTTAGAGCTGGCAAAATGAAGTCTGAAAGATGAATTAAGGTGAACAATTACTGAGAACCTGGCTGCTGCTTAACCTGGCAAGTCTTAAGTCTTTCCTTCAACCTTGAGGGAATCAGGTGTAGAAGGTTTGCTGCAACATGTTCTTGGTAAACAAACTAAGTAGAGCTCTTATTTACAAATCTTGTAACAAATAATTCTGGAGGAAAAAAAGAAAAGAATTCACTAATTTCCAGAAGACAAAGGTTTAACTGCCAGACATGTAACACACACACACACACACCCACACAATACTTCAGGGGTTTTTATACAAGTTATTTAGGTCATAAGCTGAGTACTATACCCCTACACCCCACCAAAAAAGAACAACAAAAAAAAATCCCAATTTTACCCTCCCCCCATAATCTAGAAAACCCTCCCTTCACCCCTGATGTACAAAGTGTATGCACAATGGTGGCATTCCACCAGCCACAAAGCATGCTCAAACAGATGTCACCGGTTCAGTCACTCCATTGGCATGGCAACAGGCAGGTTTACAAGATTTTTCCCAATAGTGGTTAATACACAGCACCACTGTGAATTTTGTGAATTAGGCTTTGAAAAAAAGTGTAGTTTAGGGATTTGGGACTCAAAAAGACTCATTTTGTATCAAGCTTATCTCAAGAAAAAGGGAAAATGAGTTGCACATTGAAATTTGGCTATGGGTAGTTTGATATCCCAATATTCAAATAAACTAACTCCCTTTTCAAATAAATCCAGCTCCACGCACAGAGAAAAGGACAACTCTCCAACCTCAAGAGCTATCCCGTGACAGAAAGTGTCACTCCTTCTAAGTATCTGTCTCTATGCCACAAAAACCACAGGCTAGGTTTCTTCCTTTCCAAACTCCTAAAGTGATAGTTTCTTCTCCTCAGCATAGCTCCTGGCGATGCACGCACAGAAAGAACTGCTCAAATCAAAACTCCCTTTCTTCATAAAAGCCACAACGGCCACATGACCTTTAATAAAGCTTTCCCTGTTGCTCCTGCCTTTCTAACACTCTCAAAACATCTCCTAGGGAAAGGGAAAAAAGCACTATTCCCTTTCCTCAACCACTAGTCTAAAAGCCACTTGTTACTGAATGTTCATGGATTAAAAAAAAATAAAACATTAAAAAAAGTGTCAAGTTCAGTTTAGTTGATCATATCCACAAGAATGTCAAAAACTACTGGATTGTAACCTCAAATTCCACTCTTGATTAGTTACCTGTAAGAAAATGCTGTGAACCAGTACCAAGAGTAAGTATTGAACTGAGGGTTGAACCTGGAGCAAACCAGTTATTGTGAGAAAAAAAAAAAGTATCAAAGCTCCAACATGGGAAATCAACTACTATTCTTCCAGATTTAAAGATTTTTCACTCACTACCTCCATAAAGGAGGACACAGCCATTAATTTTCCTACATGGACTCAATAGGGCATGGAGAGATGAAAGGGAGAGATGTGTTAGAAAGCAGGACAGATATACCATTACTGAAATTAAAAGGTATCCTTTGGGCCCACTCCATTGATTATAATCTGAGGTGGGGAAGGCTAAAAGCAGCAGCAGGCTACAGATAGGTTTAATACCATGGAAGCTACCCATTTCTGGGGGTGTATGGTGTGTGTGTGTGTATGTGTGTGTGTGTGTGTGTGTGTGCGCGCGTGCATGTGCGTGTTGGGGAGGTCTCAAAAAAAGAATCTTAAGTACTAGAACGTAGTGTCAGTTAGCATAGCTGCCGAAATCCATGTTCCAGAGGTAAACCTAACAGAGCTAACATAGAGAATTGAGATAATACAAACAAGCACGTTCAAAGTGAATGTCCCACTTCCTGAGCACTGCAAGACAGTGAATGCTGCCACCTCACCATAGGCACACTAGAGAAAGAGGGCATTTAGTCAAGGGTGGTGCCAATGGCCAGTCGCTATCAGCTTATCGCTTGTAACCTGTTCTGACATCACTATCAAGCCTGACTACTGAGCACCTGTTTCCAGTTGAGACACCACAACTGTCCTATTGGCATGCATGATTTGAGGGGAAGACCAGAGTGTTTTAAATCATTAGCAGAAAGTGGAGAAAACAAAGGTCATTCAGAGCCTGTCTTTCTTGGGGACACAGATCCTTTGTCCAGTCTATTAGAAATATATAATACATTTTTCAATCTCATGAATTAATCTTTAAAAAAGGGATCCCAAACAAAAAGCCCAACCAAATGCACACAAATAACCTAGAAGATGTGATTACCCCTAAAGGATGTGCATATATCACAGAGATGTTAGTGCAGATTAATATATTACAGAGACTGTGTTACATAAAATACCAAGGCTAAAGTTTTAAAAGACACTTGCCCCCAATCTTCACGAAATATAATCTAAGGAAAGCACAAATGTTACTAGGAATGTAAGACTCAAAGTTATAAACCCCTACAAATAGAAGTGCATGGTGGAAACACTGATAGGTTTTTTCAGTACGTGAACACAAACCTTCTTGTTAAAATACCTGAACAAACCCATATAGCAAATAGAATAATCTTTAACACCTCATTACAAAGTTCACAACTATAAAGTTAACCTTCACAAAAGATAATAATCCAATTGCTACTTAATGTTCAAGTTTTACATTTTTGGCCGAGTACTAAAATCTCCAAATTCATTCTTTAACACGCATAGTGCAACAGTGAAATGACTCTCTGCCACTGGGAGCTTTCTTAAAAAAAAAAAAAGAAAAAAAATCACAGAATAAGGATATTCCTTACACTGTCTTAAAAATCAGAGTAAAAATATTCCTTAAATAACCTTTGTTCTATGAACATCTGTAAGAACCAGGTTGTATGAGAGAAAACTATGCTGTAACTCAATAGGTAAAAGAAAACTGTGCAGTAAATATTGAGGAAGCAAATCTAGATAAAAAGGCAGAGGTTAAATTTCACTGATTTTTCGACTTATTAGCACACTAAGACCCCCTAAACCTTGTTCCCATTAGCTCATGGTATCAGAATGTGGAGGAGCAAACCTACAGATCTGTCTTGTGACTGCCTTCATAAGGCATCTAACAAGGCTGTTATCAACTACACACAGACCTCCTGAATATATGGTTTCTCCAGCCCCTCAGAGCCCCTTAAACTCCTGCTTTAAGCAACATGAGCAGTGAGCAAGGGCACCAGTAAAAAGATAACTGCTGACTGAATAGCGTTGGAGCAGCATTTAACATACTCCCCGTCAAGCACAGGATGTAACGTAAGTGAAGAACAGAGCCAGGAGAACTCATGTCCTAGAGCAGGGCTGGTACACATTAGTGGTGGGGCTGTGCAGTAGTGCCCTATGTCCTAGCAGGAACCCAAGAGATGACTTCATACCATGTTCCTACGAAGAAACGGGAAGACAGGGGTATGAAAAGGAAAACGCTCTATCCCCAGATAAAAACAGAGCATGGTTCATGGGATCTGAATGCACATTTATGGCATACAAGAATTTCAATTCTCTGTTTTCATAAACCAAAAATGTCAAGTCTTTGTGATTGAGTTTCACATTAACTGGTGCTTTATTTGCTTAAAACTTAAACATTGTCAGTTTGAGAAGAAATCCACTGTGATATATAGATCTCCCCATTTAAATTCTAGGGTTTCTTCTTTTGATCCTTGGTAAAATTTTATCCAAGAAACAGAATAGATACATATATATATTTTAAAACATGAACCATTAGAGAATGAAATAGAAAATCAAGAAAGATTTAAGTTTTGGCGGCCCTTGCTTTTTTTTTTTTTCTTTAAAGTTCCTTAAAGACTGTAGCAGGATAAAGGATCACTGGCTCCGAGTCTCTTAGAGATAACAAGTGATGAAATTAAAAAAAAAAAAATAACCCACACCCTCAAACAAGGTCAGGTAACCTCAATTCCCTGTGCTGCCCCAGGATAAAAAAACATGAATACTTTTAGTAACAATTCTGAATTCATCTTTATCTCCTACCTACCCCATCAGTGGAAGCTTAAAGTCATGATTTTTCTAGACATCCATATTTTTGTATATAGAATATAAACTTGTATTAGATGACAACTGTTTTCTTAAAAAGTTCAGGTAGAGAAACAATCATTTTTAACTAAAACCTTCTATGTTTTCTAATTACTGTTTAACTTGCTACCATTTAGCAAAAAGCAAAATTTCCATAGTGTTCACCTCAAATCTTATTGCTTTACAACTGTGGCATACCCTCCATTAAAAATAAAAAGATGAAGCAGTCAATCCAGTGATTAATTTAACATGGCTTTCATTGGGAAAGAGGGGGAGGGAAAAGAGGGGGTCGTGACAAAGAGACCCATAGACAAAAAAGGTAAATTAAACATACAATGGTTTTCTTAAAAAAAAAAAAAAAAAAGGAAAGAAAAAGAAAAAGTTATTTTCAACAAAAGGAAAAAAAAAAGCATTGAAAGCCCATGAGTCAAGCCATAGCCAAAACCATATTCTATCTTAAGTAGGTTTTCTTTTTTTTTTCCCCTCTTTTTTTCTTTTTTCTTTTTTTTTTCTCTTTTTTTAATAAAATCTCTCCCCAAACCATCATCACTTTTAATCCTCCCCAGACTGGGCTTCATCTTCAGACCCTTCATCCCCAGATTTCTCAGGTGGAGGGCTTGCAGATGTTTTCTTTTCAGGAGGGCTTTCTGGTTCCTCGTCTTCTTCTTTGGGAGAAGGAGTCTTTTCCTTTGATGCCTTTGAAGCTGTGGGGCGACCCACTTTCCCTTTGCCTTTCACAGGGCTTGGCGTCACTGAAAGAAGAAAAATACCAATTTGGGGAAGGGAAGAAAGCATCTTTAACAAAATCAGCTACTAAAGAAAATAATCTGTAAGAAAAAAATCTATAAAGACAACACCCTAACTTACTAAAAATGAAGGTGGGTACTGGTTTCCAAACCCTTTTAACCAACACTGTAATGTTACGTTAGCAGTAATGTTTACAATAGAGAAACAGGATGCTATAGAAACTGCACATCATCCTTAGTGGCTTGTGAAACTAAAAATTGTTTATGTTTAAAACTTGGGTGAAGAAGAGGGGATGCAACTTAACCTGAATAGAAACTAAAGCCATCAAATAACTTTTAACAGTTCCATCATTACTAACAGTAACTGACATGATGAGTAAAAGTTCTATTTGCTAAAATAAAGAAAAAGCAAATCCAGCTTTCTGATTTAATCACAAACTAGCTTCAAATAGGAGAATACCTGGTAGAAACCACAAGGGCCTAAAGAAAATGAATCTTTGCTGTCAAGTGTGGTTTTATTTTGCTAGCACAGAGGATGGTGTAGGGATCAGAACACAGAACTTAAATGTATTACTGTAGGTGTGTATTTTCACAATTTCAAGTCTTTACTAGCTGCTGGGATTGTGATATCAGTGGGGAAAAAGGGCAGTAACAGCTATGCTGGTGGGGTGTTTCTACCACTGTACCTGACACTAATAGGTCATTCCCAAATCTTGCCTCTCGTATGGCAGTAGTTGAAGAACAGGGCTAAGCCACCAGAATTTCAGAGGGGCTGGAGTCCTTATTAATAAATAAGTGATACTTCCAGGTATAGAACACAGGATCCTTTTATTTTTGTTAAGTACGTGGTCAATGCCAAGCCCTAATGAAGAACTTCTGTAGAGGTTTATTGGTTCTTCACATTTTTCAAAGCAGTAATTTAATCTGACTTCTGCAGAGCTCACCTGTGGCCTTTAGCCTGGGTTTGGGCATTTTCTTTTCTTTTCTCTCAGGTTTGGACTTCTTAACCATCTTTTTGTTTTTCTTTTTTGAACTGCCATAGTCACTATCATCATCGTCTTCCATTAGGAAATCCTCATCACTGCCGGAATCTTCTGAGAGGAAAGAAGAATTTCAACGTCCAACTTAATGTATACAGCCTTCCAAGTGAACAAAGGGAGAGAGTGCTAAGAATGGAGAATGGATTTGGAAGTCAAACACTCTTGGATTCTATTTGCAGATACTACCAATCTGGTTGGAGCTGTCACTGGCCCCACCTGTAAAATGGTTTAGCACGCACCATGAGGGTTACATGACTGACTTGTTTGAAGAGTACGTTGAAAACAGGAAAAGATAAGACTTAATCTGGATAAAAACTGAAGCCATCAAGTAACTTTTGGTAGTTCCATCACTCCTATATAGTCCTGATGAGACTAGGGAAATGAAACAACTGATTTGGTGTGTTTGGCCCAAGTATAAACAAATGAAGTAAGAAAACTACATAAAAAGCAGATATACATGTAATTAATTAATCTGAGTAACCTGTGAAACATCTAAATTTAGTTAACACCTTTTTTTGCAAGGAGAGGTCTACACCCTTCTCCACCAAGCCAAAATACAAATCTTAATCACAATACCCACCATGTAACTGTTAGTCTAACAACTGTTCATTCAGTATTTGACTAGAAATGATGGACATAATGATCATGGGAATCTCTGAACCTTTTAAAATATACATAGATATCAAAACAGTCATCTCTTTTAATAGTTAGTATCTAATTTAAGCAACTGATTTTAACACTGAGCATCCACAAAAACGTGGAAGTAATCGAGGTCACAAACTACAACCATGACCAAAGTAACAAGGCAGCTTTACGTACTCTCCTGGAATGGCACCTCATCCTCTTCTTCTTGTTCTTCTTCACTGCCCACATCTTCCATGAGCATCTCCCTCTGTTTAGAGGCTGCTTTAGAGGCTGCCTGCCGTTGCTGGCGCACATTTTTATGATCTTCTTTTTCATCTTCACTGTCCTCTGCAATATCCAAGTTATAATGCAATGATCAAAGAGTTTTGGGTTTGACAGCTGACTAGAAAAGCCGATATGAGATATAACCTGCAGCTTTATTTCATTCAAAAAGGGTAAATTTTATCCCTAAAAATTTCTACAAAATACACAAAAGAGCTAAAATTCAAAGAATGAGCTTGAATAAGACTATGCACCCACTAGCACATATGAAATAACTTAGGCATGTAGTTCTAAGTAATAATAAAGCTGAATTAAGGTGTGAGCACATGTTTCCTATAACATACTTTAAACTTGTATCATTGCTTTGCCCTGAAATTCGCAATCACATTCAAACCTATCTACACAGTTTTTAGAAACTAGTTAGAAAAATATTTTTAAATAGTAGAACGGGGAACATTGTCTTCCAATGATATTTATTCTAAGATACAAAACATACAGAATCTAAAATAATGCCAAACTACTATCCTTTTCAATGAATGAGGTGTGGCCATTTCAGTTTAGAGGAGATTGAGGGAAATCTTTAAAACACATATTAAAATCAATTAGATCTCAGTACAATTTTATAAAACAATTACTTTCATATACTATAGTTTATTAATTAAAAGTTCTTTTCAACACACAGTTGTGGTTGTGCATAAATCTGGTTAAACAACAGGATGCCAGCCTACTGGCTCTAGATCAAGTTATATTTTTATTAGTCTCTACCTACAGCCCTTCTCCTGGACTCTGAGGCTCTCTTATTCTGTTAAGGTTTAGCTGTTACTCTTCCAGAAACTCTCGAGTCTTATAAGCTTTGCCATGGTCAGTGTTCAAGTCATCACTTTCACTACCCAAAACCTCACCTGAAGACAAACAGACACACGGAACGGAACTGACTTTGGTAGACTCAAAAGTAAACGCACCTC
The DNA here is from genome assembly GCF_003031525.2 of Neophocaena asiaeorientalis asiaeorientalis. Lineage (NCBI taxonomy): Eukaryota > Metazoa > Chordata > Mammalia > Artiodactyla > Phocoenidae > Neophocaena > Neophocaena asiaeorientalis. Next base: position 11,014,028 of record NW_020173731.1, on the reverse strand, counting down.
ACAGCAGCTTAACCCTAGTACAGAGTTATTCATCTTGAATTGCTCGAGTGCTTACAAATGTAAGAGATTCAACTTAGGATTCACAAGGCAGATGAATAAAAGTGTACGTTACGTTATCACAACAGCACTAGTGCAAAAGGTTAATATAATTTATTTTCAGACAATTAGCAGACTTGAGAAAAAAACGAACGCAAAATAGCTCAGTGGAGTGAATCCAGTGGAACTCTGTCTACCCTCTCTACATATTATCTAAATAGCAGTCTCTCTTTTTTTTTTTTTAATGTCGGTTCATTGGTTTGTTTATTTATTTATTTTTGGCTGTGTTGGGTCCCCATTTCTGTGCAAGGGCTTTCTCCAGTTGTGGCAAGCGGGGGTCACTCTTCATCACGGTGCGCGGGCCTCTCACTGTCGCGGCCTCTCTTGTTGCGGAGCATAGGCTCCAGACGCGCAGGCTCAGTAGTTGTGGCTCACGGGCCTAGCCGCTCTGCGGCATGTGGGATCTTCCCAGACGAGGGCTCGAACCCGTGTCCCCTGCATTGGCAGGCAGGTTCTCAAGCACTGCGCCACCAGGAAAGCCCAGCAGTCTCATTTAAAGGGGGATCCAGGAAGGCAAAAGCAGGGGAATATAGACCACAACTAAAATGGTTGGGAGCAAGATGGGATAAACTCTCAATTCTTTTAAGAGTTACATTTTAAAAAATAAATACCAATGAGTAATCAGGATTTAACATTTAATTTAGTCAGTTCCTCGTTAATTCTTTTTTTTTTTTTTGCGGTACGCGGGCCTCTCACTGTTGTGGCCTCTCCCGTTGCGGAGCACAGGCTCCAGACGCACAGGCTCAGCAGCCACGGCTCACGGGCCCAGCCGCTCCGTGGCATGTGGGATCTTCCCAGACTGGGGCACGAACCTGTGTCCCCTGCATTGGCAGGCAGACTCCCAACCACTGCGCCACCAGAGAAGCCCCTCATTAATTCTTTTAATTTAGAATTCTTACAAAAAACTTTCTCTGTGGCTACTGTTTCAAAGGTCTACTTCCCAGCTAAAAAGAGTCAGATTGAAACTAATCGTTGTTTGCTTTCCAACCTGGAGTCATCACTCCCCCTTATTCTTATTATTCTATTTAGTTTGATATCTTTTATTTGTTCATGTAAATGGTTTTCAATTTTGACTATGCATGAGAATAATCTGTAAATACTTATACAAAACAAAGCCCCAACATCCCACCTAGACCTTACTGAATGAGAAGTCCTGGGATGGGATGGATATTAAGTACATTATAAAAACCTTCATATCAGACTTCCCTGGTGGCGCAGTGGTTAAGAATCCGCCTGCCAATGCAGGGGACACGGGTTCAAGCCCTGGTCCGGGAAAATCCCACACGCCGCAGAGCAACTAAGCCGGTGTGCCACAACTACTGAGCCTGTGTGCCACAACTACTGAGGCTTGCGTGCCTAGAGCCTGTGCTCCGTTAACAGGAGAAGCCACTGCAGTGAGAAGCCCACACACGGCAGCGAAGAGTTGCCCCCGCTCGCCACAACTAGAGAAAGCCCGCGTGCAGCAATGAAGGCCCAATGCAGCCAAAAACAAATTAATTAATTAATTAGAAAAACCAAAAGAACCCAAAAAAAACCTTCATAGGTACTTCCCTGGTGGTCCAGCGCTTAAGACTCTGCACTCCCAATCCAGGTCACGGGAGAGAACACAGCAGTGAGAGGCCCGCGTACCGCAAAAAAAAAAACCCAAAAACAAAACAAAACAAAACAAAACAAACCTCCTTCATAGGAAACTGTAATAAGCCACCAGGATTGAGAACCACTGTGAGCTCTTTGAAGATGAAAACACATAATGTTTGTAATGCAGCATTTACCACAGAGCCTGGCATTGTAATAAAACCACTTATTAAAATGCCCAATAAATAAATATATAAATAGAATTACACCTATTACATTAAAAATTCTTTACTACCTGCTGAGTGAGAATCATCCTTCTTGGTCTTCACATCTTTTTCTTCTGAGTCCTCACTGTAAGCGGAAGGGGGAAAAGATTAAAAATCTTAGATCAAAATCCAAGTGAACGTAAATCTCTGGTATCTGACTGGAGAAGAATGCCGAAGAAAACCTCTTTTATATATAAAATATTCAAACAGATGCTGAGGAGTGGAACTGCTTGCTTGCATTATTTCCCTACTTCATAGGAATGCTGGTGATTAAGAACAATTTTATCTACTTTTAGAAAACACTGCTCCCTCTGAAGACCCAAAGGGAAAAAAGAAGGTATCTCAACACAGGCTAAAAACTTTTCACCTATGGATAAGACCTGGTTCAGGAGAACATTTACTAAGAAAAATTTTTTGTTGTCAGAGGCAAAGTATGAATATACTGAAAATAAATTATATAATGTATCAAATGGTGGTAAAGTAGGCAAGTAAATGGATAGCCCCAAATATAGATGTAGAAAACACCTTTATAATTATTAAAGGAAACTGGAGTTTAGTTATATAAATTACAATATGCCTAAAAAAATTATCTAAAACAAAATGAAAACAAATCAATTAATTAATTACCTCCTAATATTAGTATTTAGGATCCAATATTTCTATACATCAGAAACCTCAACACATAGGCCTGCCTTGTATCATGGAGAAAATAAAAGTGAGCTAAAGGTCACTGCAGAGTAAAATAAGAAGTTAATGAGCTTCAATGGAAAGTTTTATAAAATAACTTTTTAGGTCACAAAGATGCACATTTTATATCTTCACAAATCTTAAATTGGAAATCTGGGTTCTAGTGTTCTGTCTTTGTCATGAATTATTTAGTTGTATGATCTTAGGCAAATCACTTGTACTCTTCAGCGCTAAAATTTTATGATTCCGTGAGAAATTCTGACAAACAAAAAAAGAAAGTCACATAAAAGTTGATAGCTTTCTTTTCTCAAACAGCAGATCCTGTAAATCTCTTTTGGTATTCCTGTAATTTAGACCACACTCAAATGACCACCTATTGAACCCAAGATTCCTAAGCAAAAAGAAAAACCGAACACATTTCTTTACTAAGTAATCTGATCCAAATATACTATAATTCTGAAACCTATGACTGTTCTATATAAATATCTTATGCAGTGTAAGCATTTAATTCACAAGTCTATTACAATGATGAAGAATGGTATCATTTCCTCTAGTTCTTTTATTATTGAGTTTATAGAGACCATTAATCCTTGAGCACCATTACAGTGAAGTCAAGTAAAAGCTAAATTTTTAAGTAGAGACCAACACAAAAAGCAACATAATATTGGTCTAAGGGAATAAACGTACAAGGCACTTAATACAAATGCCAACAAAAGCTATATTTATTTCAACCATTCCTGGACACTTAGCATTGAGTAATAAAGCCAGATGACTGCAACAAGGAAAAATTTAGGCTAGATATCAATTATATTGATGAGACATTACAAGAGGCCATGAAGATGCTCATTCCTAGGAGAAATAAAATAAATATAATGAAAGATAGTTCTAAGTTGGGCTGCTATATAAAACTGGATTAGAGAGATATATTATGAAACTATGGAAAATGTGTCTCCCTACAGTATAATTTTGTCTTATTTTTCCTCAAAATTTCTCCAGATTTCTGAAATTCTCCAGGAAAGAAAATACTAGATGTTAGCGATTCAAGCAAACAGAAAATACTTAGGTACATTTATTAATTAGTATTATTTTTACAAACTTAGTGTTCTGTGAATTCAGAATGGAAAGATTTCTGCCTAGGAATTATAGTGGTTTTAGTGCTCAAAAGTAAATAACTTAGAAGAACTAGTGAGAATTATTATTTCATTTCTTTGAACTGCTCATACTTAATAATATTGTTTGGAAGTGGTATAGCCTAATGGTTAAAAAAATGGACTTTGGAGTCCAACAGACATGGTTTCAAAACCTACTGGTCTATTTGCTGGTCCTTGGATAAATCACTGACCCCTCTAAGTTAATATTACTTACCCTAATAAAGGTTTTGTGAGAATTAAATGATAATGGATATAAATCAGCATATAATAGATACTGGCACATAATAATCATAAACGGTAACTATCATCATCACCCCCACCACCACCACCACCATCAAGGAGGTCTTAAAGTTATGCTACACTGAGTACGAGAGTGAATCAATGTGTATAGCTGTAAGAGCAGAGATGAAAGCTACAATACCCTTGTCTCATGAGGCAATTACAGTTAAAAATACAACTCATCTGAATTCATTTATAAAACTAAGGGAAAGGAAACAGCCCAAAATGATTAAATTATTTAAACAAAGTAGAATTGACTATAGATAGTAAAACTTGGCAGGCAATGCAACATTCTATAAGCTTTAGTTATGATTCTGCCAATGATTTGTGACTGAATAGGAAAGGCCACTTATTCTTTGCCATTTCTACAATGAAAATGCCAATACTAACCTTGGGCAACAAATTATATACTTAAACAATCTTTCTGCCTGTGTTCAGAGGTTTGAAGTAGCACCAAAGTCATTCTGGCATACTTGCAGCTCACCTTGGATTCCATGACCTTAAAGAGGCTAACCTCTAGACTCAGAAGCACTGTCTGAGATGACATGAAACATGCAAAACAACATTAAGTGAACAATAAGCACTTTCCCAAAGTAACTGAAGATTCTACCAATTTAGAGACCAGACACTATCCTCATCTGAGTGGTGACAGGGTAAGAAGAATCAGACTTATGCCTCTTACCTATCTTCCTGTGAATTCTTTCCAGATCGCCTCTTATTTTTAGCTTCTCGGGGAGATGATCGAATTTTCTTAGCTGGAGGGCCCGAATCTCTTCCATAATCTTCATCTAAACAAAGTATTTTTCAAATTCAATGAACTATATTATGATTTTTACATGTCAAAATTACCACTCTATTTACTGATAATTCTCTCATGCTATTTAAAAGGTGAGAGGGTAGAATTTCCTAAATAATTTTCTTTCATTAAAAAAAAAAAATCTTTCTACTCCAGTTCCACCTTAACTCAATCATTTCCATTTTTGCATATCACTCTCTAGTCCTCATGTGTATATTTTAATATACCCACAGTCAAATATCTTACTTTATATTCTAGCCCTTTTTTTTTTAGCCTTTTAATTTGTTAAAGACTTTTACATGTTTCCACATCTTCATATTTATTTGGAAACTATTATAGTAATATGGTTATATTACAAGCATTTTAGACTGTAAAGAACCCACAATTCTACAATCCTAACACAATTACTGTTATCAAGTAAATTACTTTTAAACTAAAGTATTATATATAGCACACTCTGGCACTTGAGGAAAATACCTCCAATTTAAAAAGTCCTATAAAACCTTAAAAAGTGACTATTCCAAAACTGTTTACTACACCATCATATATAATCGTGAGTATCTAGAATAGTCTGAAGCTTCAGCAATTATTAAATGGTTGGATAATTATAAATTATGGAATACCATACAACCATTAACCAACATAAACTTTTAGTAACACAAGAAAGATACGTAGGGGTGGGGTGGGAGGGGCACAGAACTCAAAATTCTATAGCAAGATGTCAACTATATTTTTAAAAGGAAAAAAAGGACAAAAAAGTTAAAATGGCCATCTGCTGGCTAAAGGACTTTGAATAATATTTCTGCCTCAGTTTCCTTATCTGTAAAATGGAAATAAAAATAGTATAATCCCATTTTAACAGGAATGATCTAAGGATTAAATGAGTAAGTGCAAACATTTAGTAAGCATTTAATAAATGTTAGTATTACCTCTGGGAGGGTGGATTATGTTTTTATTCTTCTTTATACATTGCTGCATTTTCTAGGTTTTCCCAAGGTACATAATATTATGTTTATAAAGTAAAATTAGATTTTAAAAAAATAAAGGAAAAAGAATAGTAAACACATCTGGAAAATGAGAGTAAGGACATACTCTAAAAAGACCTTTTATGGCTACAATTTAAGATGCACTACTCACTCTGAGTTAGTTCACAAATCAAAGGTATTTCATAAAATACTCTCATCGTACTTTATTATGCAAAAAATTTACATACTCCCTATTATAATGTATGAGTTTTACCGTGATTATAGCAGGAGATATATTAAACTAATAAACACTGCATCAGAATTATCACACATTTAAACTTTGGACTCCAAAACCAGATAAGAAAAAAAATTATTCAAGTGTTTATTTTCAATGATTTACTAAGGAAAAGTTAAAATCCATGCAAGTTCAACGTTTGTTTTGAGTGACACAGATTGACATAATTTATATACACCAACAGTCTAAAAATAAAAAATGAAACCTATTTCAAAAGAATAATAAGAATGTACACAAACTGGGTATTCTTCCACTAGTCAGTTGAATTTACAACTTATTGAAATCACAAAACTTACCAGCATCATCAGATTCCTGAAATTGTGAATAATCAACGACCTTCCTATTTCTGTAGAAAGAAGAGACTCTAATTAAGATCACAAAAATGTAGGACTTTTCTAAGATATCAGAACCCACATTTCTACTTCACAAACAGAATTAGAACTAGCTCTCTGAAATTTATTTTTCAACAAGCCCCTAACTCAGCCAAAAAATGTCACATTTTCTTATAGGAAAGTATAGCTTAAACCAAAAGTATTTCAAATGACAATTCTCATATTGCTCATCTGAGGCATAGCCCAAATACTATCCTTTCCTACAAAACAACCTCCCACCTCCCACAAGTACATAAAACAGCAAAATAAGCCAAACTACCATAAATATTCATTATGCACACAAACCAAAACTGTAAATGTTACTTTATTCTTACTGATATACACACGTGTACACCTGATAAATAAGGTTAGTACTGAGTTTTTTTCACGGCAAAGTGACTTTTAATTATAATAGTTAATTATATTTAATTAACTTACCGTCACTATGGTGACGGTAAGTTAAGCCTTACATAGGAAGGGATGGGAAAAAATGGATTCATTCAAAAGATGCTCGTTATTAAAGACCTTTTTTCTTTTTTCTGGCCATGCCGCGCAGCTTGCAGGATCTTAGTTCCCTGACCAGGGATTGAACCCGGGCCACAGCAGTGAAAAACCTGGAATCCTAACCACTAGGCTACATGGAACTCCCTAAAAAGCATTTATTAAAGATACAAATTTATGTATTTACTTGACTCAGTGATTATTTTTTGACTCAGTGATTTTTAAGTACTTCTTACTAGGTAAGGCATCTTTAATATCTCAAACAAATTTGATTTCCATTTTCCTACTTCATATTCTACACTTAAGAGTTTAAAATTCCTCTTAGAGAGATATAAGAGCTTCCATGTTAGTATCCAAACAGCCTGGAACTTGAGCCTTAGATGTACTGTAACTAAATGGAAACTGAACAAGTGAACCGAAAGAACTATAAGGGAAACATGCCACTAACTACACTTAAACCTAAGTTGAGGACTATTCCTGGTTTTATAGATTAAGACACCATTTAAATGCAAGAACAGGAGAGTCAGAATTCAAGTGCAGGCAGAACCTCTATATAATATGCAAAAAATGATAGGGTGGGGTGAATTCTGAACACATGTTTGGGGCTTAGATGTGGAGGAAGGTATAGCCACATCCTTGATTTCAGAGAAAGAAAGAAAGAAAAAAAAAAAGAAAGGCTCTTAAGGAATTTTGTATTCTGTTTTTCTTTAGTCTACCAACAATGAATTATCTTCTGACTTTACTGCCTCAATGAATCAAGATGCAAAACTATAAAATATGTTGTAACTATATTTTGTTATAAGAAACTGAGTTTATTTATTAAAGATACCATTCTATGAGTAAAGTTAATTTCAAAAATATTGCTATTAGTTCCACTTACATGAGTTACCTAATCAAATTCATAGAGATAGGAAGTAAAATGGTGGTTGCCAGGGGTGGGGGTAGTGGAGGATGGGGAGTCAATGGTATGTACAGTTTCAGTTTTGCAAGAGGAAGAATTCTGGAAATTGAGTGCCCAAAAATGTGAATGTATTTAATGCTACTGAACTGTACATTTAAAAATGGTTAAAATGGTAAATATGTTATTTTACCACAATTTTAAAAAAAAGAATAAAAATATTTTTTCTTAAAAAAAACCCTATTTGGGGGGGCGCTAGTTACCAAATGCTTATCATGTTCCAGGAAATAGGGATTTTTAATGACAGATGCCATGAAAAACTGTATTATGAACACAGTGCAAAGATGACCATTTTCTGCATTACTTAGGATCAAGGAAAATGGGACATGGAACTAGGGAGAAAGGATCCAGAAGAGGGAGTTTTAAATCTTTATCTCTAACAATTAGGTACAGGTTCTGAAATCGCGGGCATAATAATTTTAGGTTAGCTGGTGGAATTGCAGCTAAAATACTGGTACAATTTCCGGTATCAATTTCTGATATCAATAGATACATCCTACGAGACTATATAAAGGAGGGTAACCATATGGCAAAGGATCATATGAACAACTACTGAATAAACTGGGATTTTTAACCTGCAAAAGGGAAAACATGTTAGCTTTGGTGATCAGATTAAGTGTGGGTTCAATATAAAGAACTTCCTAACAGTTTACTAATGATACTTCCTTAGTCTATCGCTAGAAACACTCCAAAAAGGAATTAAATAGTACAAGATAAAGAATCTGTTAGTAGGAATCCTGGATTCTAGAATTTCAAGCAAATCACTTACTTCTCTGGGCCTCAGTTCCTCATCTGTTGGAACTGATGACCTAAGTTGCTTGACAGATCTAAAAAGCTGCTCTATAAAATTAAATAAAATTATCAAAGTTTAATGAAAAAGATGACTTTTTCAATTGTAAATGGTCAACTATCCTTTTGCACACCATACATCTTAACATGTACCACTGTACCATTTGTTTTCTTCACTAATCTAAGCTTCTTGAAAGTAACAATCATGCCTTATATCCACATTTCTGGTACAGAACAAGGTAAAAAGTAGGCATTCAAATGTTTTCTGAACTTTTTGCTCTTAGGACCAAATTTTAAGAGCTCTGTTAGAAACCTAATTTTAGAAAATACTCTAGAGGATAATATCCAATCTCCTTAAAGATTTTTAAGATCTAATCTCTTGCCACTTAACAAGCAAGCAACCCCAGGAGGCTTAATTCCACCAATCAGGTTGTTTTTTTACCACTTGGTCATGCAGCTCCCTTGCTTAGAATGCTATTCATATCACTCTCACTCAGATCAGATATAACCTCACCTCTCAACAACTTTACTCCCTTACTGATACTACATAAACTACTAAATGTCTGTCTTCCCTATTAAATGTGAACATCTTGAGGACAGGGGTTGTCTCTCCTTCATCTGGAACACCAAATTCAAGGAAGGCTTGATGAGTGAATGGACTTGGACTTGGCATCTGCAAAGGATTAGTGTGGGAAAGGGAATCAGTAGAGGGGATGCATGTACCACTGGAGTGTTCAACTTATCAGACATTTAATCCCACTGCCAACGACAAAAGAAAATTTAGTTTTCTCCAAACTGAAAAACTTGTTATTTAAAATCTAAGAGATTTAAAAGGGGAATTCCCTGGAGGTCCAGTTGTCAGGACTCGGCACTTCCACTGCGGTGGCCTGGTTTAATCCCTGGTTAGGGAACTAAGATCCTGCAAGCTGCACAGTGCAGCCAAAAAAAAAAAAAGAAAGATTTAAAAGGCAATTATTTAGCACATTTTTTTCTATCCTAGTTTTCAACAGAGGAAAACTACAAAAATGTAACATAGACTATACTGACATTATATAAGCAATTAAATTAAAAAATTTCAAAACTAAATTGAAAGACTACTGCTTCCCTTGAAACACAAAATATTTTAACTTTCAATTATGTGAAAATGGCCAGAATTATCTTACATAATAAATGTTATTTATCACAAAAACTAAAACCTGAGTAAAGCAAAATATGAATATAGAAGCACTCTTGCCTTAAGGGTAACTGGTCAAAAAAAAATCCATCTATAAATGCTAAAGAGGGGAAAAGAAAAAATAATTTAAATGAAAGGGGCTTCCCTTGGCGCAGTGGTTGAGAATCTGCCTGCCAATGCAGGGGACACGGGTTCGAGCCCTGGTCTGGGAAGATCCCACATGTCGCGGAGCAACTAGGCCCATGAGCCACAACTACTGAGCCTGCACGTCTGGAGCTTGTGCTCCGCAACAAGAGAGGCCACAACAGTGAGAGGCCCGCGCACCGCGATGAAGAGTGGCCCCCGCTTGCCACAACTAGAGAAAGCCCTCACACAGAAACAAAGACCCAACACAGCCAAAAATAAATAAATAATTTAAATGAAAGATCTATGATAACAAGGGTCATTCACAAAAACTCATTATAATGATTTATAATAATAGCTTGGTTCATTTTCTGCTTTCTGAAGATGCTTATTCAAAACATACTGTTTTCCACTACTTAGAGATTTACCTTATTCAGGGTTGATATACATTTTTGATGAACTTATTCCTATGCAAAGTTGAAATTAAGAAGTCAATATTTAAGTCTAAAGGCATAGGAAGTCCTACCTCTAGCTAAAAACAAAGAAACATTCTCATTTTTATTACTTAAATTAAATTCCAAAGCTAAACCAACTCTTCAGTGTAAAATGAGCATCAAAAACTGGAACTGGGAGGACAACACAAAATTTCAATATAGCATAAAAGTTAAAAACACAGATTTTTAAAACTGGGTTGAAATCCTGGCTCTGCCAGTTACTTGCCCTCACTGAACTTCAGTTTCCTCACCTGTAAAATAGGAATAACAATACCTATCTCTCAAGATTGTTTCGAGGGCCAGGTACACAATTATCCAATAAATAGCAGCCATTATTTCTTGTAAGCGCTTACTTGTTCCATCCAGAATACTACTGCAATCTTGAACCCATGTAAATACACAAGTAACACTCTTATTTATTAGAACAGCACGATTAAGCTGCTCCTTTTAAAACCATTGTCTTAAAAAATAAAATAAAATAAAAACGTTATGTCTTAGAGTATTGATTCTAGTGCTACTTAGAAAGATTGTCTTTAAGAGTTTGTTGCTCATTTCATTAAAATGCAATATCAAAATACCCCCCTATTTTTATATTATTTCCAACTTTATGATAAAGTTTTCAGTTGCCATTTAGGCCAGAGAAAGTAGCAACAGTAGCTATTTTAAGTCCACCATTTAAGTTAGATCGATTTCTATCACTCAGATCAACTGGAGTTCCATCTAAGTCAGTCTAAAAGTTTGCACTAGAAAAGAGAACTGTAACCCAGTAAGGAAAACAAATGTTTAAAATAGAAACTATAAGAACACAAAAACTTCAATTAAGGGGCTTCCCTGGTGGCGCAGTGGATGAGAATCTGCCTGCCAATGTAGGGGGCACAGGTTCGATCCCTGGTCCGGGAAGATCCCACATGCCACGGAGCAACTAAGCCTGTGCGCCACAACTACTGAAGCCCGTGCACCTAAGAGCCCGTGCTCTGCAACAAGAGAAGAACCGCAATGAGAAGCCCACACACGCACCACAACGAAGAGTAGCCCCCACTCACTGAAAGCCCGCACACAGCAATGAAGACCCAACGCAGCCAAAAAAAAATAAATAAGTTTAAAAAAAAGAAAAAGAAAAACTTCAATTATGTGCCTGCTCTTACTTTAAAAGCTGATATAATCGCTATATTTAGATTCTAAGGGTACCTTGGTCACAAATGAACCAATTCCTGGATGATCACCAGAGGGCTTTGAGATAAGCCCTTACTTTCGCATCAAAGTGCAAAAATGAAAGGTAAAGTTGGAAGCTAGACAAAGAACACTAAAAGATCCATTTTTGGCACCAAATGTGGATAACTCAAGCAATAGGATTTTTTTTTCTTCCATTCTCTTAATCATCAACTTCTTTTTACTAAATACTGGTAAGTCTACCCCCCAAAATGCCTTTTCTTTCTTACAGCAGCAACCATCCAAGACCAAATCAATAATATTCCTGAAATGTGAGGTATGTAAAACTAACATTCTAAAGAATCAAGGATCAACAGTATTTCAGAGATGGAAACTACCACATTTTTTGAGATGATCTCATCTAACCCTTTGAAACTTAAACATGAGAAAACAACTTAAAACCACAAAATTCAGTGCTACTCTTTAACAAACCTGCACATCAAAATATGGAGAAACAATTAAGTTCCAGGTGAGGAAGCAGAACTTTAAAATAGAAACCCACATTTAATTATTGACACCCTAAGCTTTGTATTAAAGAACACAAAATCATTTTCTCAAGGCAAATCAGAGAGACTTTTAGACAATTTACTACATTATTTAGCTCAATCAAGCTATCTTCCATTTTTACCCTGAAGAAGTCCTATTGTTCTGACCAATGCAGGGAAGGAGAAGAAACACCTAGCTAATTTTCTAGAATTCAGCAATTTTCTCATTAGGCACTTAAAAGTGCACTTGAAATCTGAGTTTTGAGAAACCCAAAATAGCTAACATAGCTCTTTTCACTAATCACCTAAGTGATAAACATCTAGAACAATGTTTCTCAGTCTATTGGTCACAACCCACTATTGGGTCCTGAAATCAATTTACTGATGTATAACCAGCACTTTATTTTCTTGGCTGCGGCTCGCGTGGGATCTTACTTCCTGACCATGGATCGAACCCAGGCCCCTGGTAATGAGGGCACTGAACCCTAACCACTGGACTGCCAGGGAATTCCCTATAACCAGCATTTTAAAAGAAAAAGAAGCAAATAGAAAATATCAGAGAAAATTACACCTAAATAACTGGCAAGTTCCTGAAACTTGTTTCAGGTATTTGTATTCTTGTGTGTAGCAAATTGTAATGTAAAATGTATATCTTATAGGAACTTCATATCAAAAAAGTCTGAGCCACTGCTATAGAATAAAAAATGATTTCCAAAGTAGTTTTTAGTTTCACCTTTACAAAAAACGATTTGTTATTAATCCACGGCCACAAAAGTATAACATCTCTTCCTATTTTAATTCATTGTTTTAAGAAAACCACTTTTTTGGGGCTTCCCTGGTGGTGCAGTGGTTGAGAATCTGCCTGCTAATGCAGGGGACACGGGTTCAAGCCCTGGTCTGGAAGATCCCACATGCCGCGGAGCAACTAGGCCCGTGAGCCACAACTACTGAGCCTGCGCGTCTGGAGCCCGTGCTCGGCAACTAGAGAGGCCACAATAGTGAGAGGCCCGCGCACCACGATGAAGAGTGGCCCCCCGCTCGCCGCAACTAGACAAAGCCCTCGCACAGAAACGAAGACCCAACGCAGCCAATCACATGCCGCGGAGCAACTAGGCCCGTGAGCCACAACTACTGAGCCTGCGCGTCTGGAGCCCGTGCTCGGCAACTAGAGAGGCCACAATAGTGAGAGGCCCGCGCACCACGATGAAGAGTGGCCCCCCGCTCGCCGCAACTAGACAAAGCCCTCGCACAGAAACGAAGACCCAACGCAGCCAAAAATAAATAAATAAATATTAAAAAAAAAAAAAAAAAAAGAAAGAAAACCACTTTTTTTAAACTTAAGCACTCATAACACCTATCAAAGTTTGGTGGCCCGTGGGGGACAGAGGGAAGGGTGATACACCACCAGGTGTATTACAGCTACTGGACCTTAGACAATCTAATCCAATCTTACCCAAAATGTGTTATCCTATCAACAAATGTCCCTGGAAGGGCGACTGAGAACCTTTCATGATCTCCCAAGGCAAATAATTCCAAGAAAACCGGATAATGAGACAGTTCTTCTCAGCGAGGTGAAATCTGCCTCTAAAGTCCACTGACCAATTCTGTCTTGTCTAGCTCTTGGGATCACCATGGTCTAAATCTAAACCCTCTTGCATAGAGCAGCCCTTAAAATTTGTGCGACAGTTTCCACTTTTTTCTTCAAGGCTAAATACTAAAGTTTCTGCATATCAAACGTCCTTAAAACTTAGGACATTTACCTCTCTCCATTCTTTTATCCCTCAAGATTCTTCATATGCCAAGTTTTCTCAGGATATAAGAAAATTAGTTCATAGAAGCCGGGATACCTAAACTCAATTCAGGTTAATTTCTCACAGTTGCTTATTTTGAGCTTCACATTCCTTTTGGCTAAGATATATATTGTTTTGACAGCATCTTATATCATTCTGCTTTTTACAATTAAATAGAATTCAAAAACAGTCACAAGATACAAGAAAGCAAAAATTTTTAAGTAAATATTTAAAATCAAGAACATTACAGGAAATAGCTCTTTAAAGTTTTTCAAATGGAAAAAGTAAATTTCTGCACAAAAGGGGAATAAAGGAGTTCTGAATGATGAGCCAGGTATATGTTTGATGAGCCAGGTATATGTTTGATGAGCCAGGTATATGCCCTCCTAAATTTGTTTATCAACTTGCTAATATTTCAGTCCAGATGAATAAATATGAATATGAATAAATATGAACTCTTATATGGCACTCCTTATTCCCAAAATACATTCAGTTCCACCATACTCTCTCCATATAGTATACTATTTTATTTAAAAGTCACACACAAATTTCTCAGCATAACAAAGTATTGTGTAAATAAAATGGGCTAGGTTTTTCCCAACAGAAGTTTAGTGCAAAAACTATGCAATTAGGAACAGAGTAAACCTCAAGCAGGTGAGATTAAAGGGGTCTCAGGTAAGCACATTACCAAGTAGTCCTGTCTGCAGCAAGTCTTGGGACTCTCAGTGGACTCTTCCAATTGTCTTAACCCAACTACCAGGGACAAATCTGTAGCCTGAAAAAGATTTACTGACTCATTACAATAAAGGTGATGGAACATCAGAAGTGTGGAGCATCTCACCAAACAGAGGAAAACTTAAAAAGGATTTGGGGAAGGGTACAATTTAGGTGAAACTTAAATGAAGCAGTGCTTGATAGGCTCAAAGCACAGCAGACTGTGTGAAAAGGGGTCTACATCAGGTCTAGACAGTGAAGTGGGTCCTGTTTCTTGGCAAAGAAGTTTAGATAGATGTGAATTTTGTGCCCAGCAACCCCTCATTTGAAGCTCTAAAAATGTTAAATCAAGGATAGCTCTCCGTGTCAAAAGGAGTTAGATTTTCCTGACAAAAGTGTGATGTTTCACTCTGATTGATATAATTTCAAATTGCGTAAGTTTCTGACAGTCTGATTTTAGAGAATCTTTTCGTAGCAGGAAAGCAGTAGTCAAAGAAGCATTGTTATAAATCTTGCCAGTTGTAGCATATCTGTGGAAGATAGTCTGTTATCCCAGCCCCATGAATAGCCAGCTGGATTTTTACTTCTCAGTGGAGCTAAGTTTTAGTTTCTCAAGTAATTCATCTTCTGGGCCATTTTATCTTGACACATGAAATCTCCCTGAAGATCACCCTGCTTTGCAGGTAACTGAACAGGTGCACAGTTCAATAAGTAGATAGGCACTAAGAAGCACCTGAAAACATGCTATAGCCAGTTGAAACACTCTTTGGCAACCTGTGGTCTCTTCACCAAAAATATTTTAAAGACCTATAATTATGACTATTTAGATACTATTTTAAAATATGGCAATGTAATTCTGTAACAATCAGTTCCAGTTCCTAGAACCTAGATAGTAATATTTTTTAAACAAAACACAGGGATGCCCCATTTTGACCAAAGTGGTCATATACTAAATCAAATGTTTTCTCTTATTGACCACAACACCGCAGTCTCTAAGAGCCAGAGGGGCACTATTCACATGGACTATAATGTGGATGTAACACAGATGGTGTCCCAGAGTTACACAGAATGGTGGCCTTGTTTTTATATTTCTGGGGAAAACAGACCAAAAACATAAATAAAATCAATCTCCCTTTCTTTATTCAAAACTTTCTCCTTATTATCTAACTAGTTGTATTGCAATGATTTCAAACACTAAAACTCAACCATTTATGTTGGTAACTTTTGTCAAGTTAAATCAACCCCAATTTATTAATCTTAATTTCCTTCTAATTGTAATATACAGACGAATTTTATAATAGGTACTGAATCTTTTCAAATGCTATGGTTTTTCTCCTTTGGTCTTTTAATATGAATCAGTGACAGATTTTAAGTTTTATTCCCGGCACAAATGCTACTTGATCATATGTATTTTTAACACATACTGGATTCAGTTAGCTAATACTGTTTGGCATTCTTGCATCTATACATGTACGTAAAATGAGCCCATTAATTTTCTGTGGTGTCCTTTAGGTGGCTTTGGAATCTATTCACTTATTTTGGTCAGGGGGAAATGTCCCTGATTATGTATACACTTAAATGCCACTTATCTAACATTCATGTTTCCTCCCACTTTTAAAGCCTCACACTACTTCAGTGCTTTTTCCTCTACGTTCAGGTGTCTTTTCCTTTAATTAACCCCTTCTCATATTCTTATTCCTTCGAAAAAATTTTCATTTCCTCTACCCACCCCGCCCCCCCCAGCTCACTTTAAAGTTGGTCTTCCCCACCAAAGTCCTGCTATGAACCATAACCCCCAAATGTGCTACTACCACGAGAAAGAGTTAACACCCCGTGGCAGTGTCTGATTGGAAAGACCACACTGGCCACAACTTCTATTTGAATTCCTGCTTCCTCTTTAATGGTTAGGTGAACTGGATCAGTTACTTAATTTAAGCCTCAGCCCTCTCACATATGAAACAAGGGATAATATATACCTTGCTCAGAGTTGTTCAAGATTTTGAAAAACATGAGGAGTATCTGGCAGAATTGGCACAAAAAGTGTTGCTCATTAAGTGATGGCTCTATTGAGTTTCGAGTAATTTTATTCTTTCTAAAATTGAAGATTGAGAAAGGAACTGTGCTGTTAAAGGTCTAGTCTTCATATCTACAATTTAGAAATTCAAAAAGTTCTGACAACCAAGTCTTTTCGTAATTTATATGGTGGTAAACATATGTGGGGCAAACAAGAGGGGCTTTTTAGGATTTTCTTTTAGTGTGAAAATTCCTAGGTTTTACCACAGAGATTAATATGTTTGATTATAGGAGCACTACTGCAGACTTGGTGATGGTACATTATATATACAGTATAGGCACCCTGTTACCTTTTAAAATTTTTTTTTTTTTTTTTTTAATGGTACGCGGGCCTCTCACTGTTGTGGCCTCTCCCGTTTCTGAGCACAGCCTCCGGACGCGCAGGCTCAGGGGCCATGGCTCACGGGCCTAGCCGCGGTCCCCGACCGGGGCATGACCGTGTCCCCTGCATCGGCAGGTGGACTCTCAACTACTGCGCCACCAGGGAATCCCCCATTTTTTAAATTTTTGAAAAAATTTGAACTTCTGAACACATATAGTCCCCAATGGTTTCAAACTAAGGATTGTTTACCTGTAAAACATTCTACGTGAATCAAATGTATATAATAAATGTAAATCTAATGGAGAGTTAAATAGGTAAGACTCATGCAATCTAAATCCAACTTTACTGTGATTTCTACGCCTTAGCTCCTAGGCTTAAAAGTCATCAGTAGTCAATTGAAGGAACTGGACTTAATCTCAGTTCTTTCTAGTTAAAAAAAAAATGCTTTTAATTAAAACTTATTCTGAGAATTGTTTTGAAGAGTAAGTTGAAAAAACTGCTATTTAAAATATTTTGGCCATGTATTTCCCCTCAAATATTTTCTACATAGAGCTTAAAAACCAGTGCATACAGAATGCACTCACCATTATTTGGAGATTACAAAATAAAATAGCATTTGACCATCTTCATGCCAAACACTAGGAAGGGAAGAGTGTTACCACAGAAAGAATGCCAGCATTGTATTCAGAAAATCTAGGTTCAAATCTTGGCTGTTTCACAGTTCTGTGACCTTGAGTAACATATTATTTAAGCTTATTTCATCATCTACTATATGGGAATTAAAAAAAAATCCTCTATTACAGGGTTGTAATAAGGATAATACAAGATAAAGTGAAATCCTCTGTACCTGACTCTGCACTTACTCTTCATAAATGTTTATTTGGTAATTACTCCAAAAAAAAAAAAAAAAAAAATCAAACTTTAAAGTCTTTTTTTTTTTTTTTGGCATTTTATTTATTTTTTGGCCTCGCCGCACACTGGATCTTAGTTTCCCAACCAGGGATTGAACCCTGGGCCCCGGCAGTGAAAGTGCTGAGTCCTAACCACTGGCCCGCCAGGGAATTCCCAACATTGTCTTCTTGTAATTTTCAGATTAAAGACATATATGTTGGGAAATGTTGAATACTTAAGTGTTGTTATAAAATTAACTCCCCCATTATTCAGGCTTTCCAAGTTATTATGTGAGATATCTTTGAAGGTAAAGTCTACAGAAGAGTTTATGTCTTTTTAGAAGTGACATGAAAGTAATAATAAATGTAAAGATCAAAGGTTAATAAAATCACTCTTCTTTCACACACACACACACACACACACACACACGACCTGGACATAGAGAATAAGATCAGATACAAGGAACCAGGCTCATCTAAAACCACATTTACTAGTATACTAAATCTTAAGTGTCTTCCTGTGTATCATTAATTCCAAGCTACCTTGAATTTTCAGGTTTCCAAGTTTTTCCCTTTAACCGAGGGCTTCTTGAAACTAATTTTCTGGTAAGAGAAAATATCAATTTTTTTTTTAGAAATCCACACACATTCCAACCGAATTCTCTTTGAAAAGAAAACAATCTGGAATCTTGGGGAAGCTGATTCTCAACATAAATAAAAAACGACCAAAAAAATTTTATATCAATCTGTAAAAGCCTATGCTTTCACATCTGAACTTTCAATGTTAAAGGTTCCTTGCAGTCTCAAGTACTAAACAAAAGAAGACGACATCAGGTACACTTACATTATAAAGGAGCAAACAGACTGATCTGAGTGATCTGGACCATTTTCAATAAGGGAGGAAGATCTCTGAAGAATATACAAAGGTAAATTTCAAAAAACCTGGTTTCTAGGCTGGGCGAGTTAGTAAATCTCTGAGCTTTCTTTCAAAAGTAACAGCATTTTCTTCCCTACCTCACAAGGGTAAGAGTCATGAAAGCATTTTGAAAAGTTAAAAGTGCCATACACTAAAATAACATCAACACTTATCTGGTAGAAGAAACAAGCGATTACGTGGAAAGGGGGGAGGATGAGGATAAGCAGGGCTGTAAATTAAGAATCTAGGTTCTAGGCCCAATCTTGGCATCTACTAGTGTGTGATGCAAGGCACTTCACTTGTCCAGGTCCCCACATTAAGTCACTCGTAATATGAATTTGCCTAATTTTTTTTCTGGCTCTAAGACTGCAATTTTACGCTATAAATTTGAATCCAAGGCCTAAAATATTTCAGCTCTCATTTATATATGAGTCAGATACTGTAAAAGGTGAAAGCAATACAGTGTGAACAAAACTACTTAGATATGTGTTGCACACATGTCTATGGAAAACCCTGCTGTAGCCGGTCAGTTCATCATTCCATTCATTTGGAAACTGGTGTCAAGCAGCCGTTAGTACATTTCTAAATCTTCCTTAAATGCTTAGGTTAATATTAAAATGAAAATAATAGTCACAGTAAAAAATGAAAAGCAGAAAATCCTCAAAATTATATACAGGCCTAAGGGCAGAAACATATCCCAAAAGAAGCTGCAGGGACACATTTTCCAACACATGCTTTTCTTGTTTTTGGTTTGTTTTTAAACAAGGTTGATCATTCTGATATTGGGTCAACATCTATTCTTTTTTGTTACATTCCCTCAAGTACACAGACTCTTCAATTACAAAAGCACTTCCCTAAGGCAGAACTTTTTTTATTGCAAAATTTAACAAACCACCAAAGTCAAGTTTAATTATTTCTGCTTTATTATTGGTCAAGAGTATGTTAAAGGCTTTCAAAAAAGTTACAAAGAGACTTATTCACTAAAATATATAATCAAAAACCAAGTTGCTTTAAAATTAATAACTTGAAAGTAACCCAAAAAGCCCACAATATATTAACTTCATTCTTCAATTAGGGGCAAATATACAGTTAAAATTACTTTTAACAGACTGAGCAAGAAAAAAGTTGTGCACAAATCCCAATGCCTTCAAAAAACTGATCAGAACATGCTTAATATATTTACTCCTACCCGGTGACATTAAAAATCCAAGTTTTCAAGAAAAAAAAGTTCTGTTCGTGTTCCAGCATCTAAATTTGGGAGCACAAACTCAGGCAAATGAGTAAAATTACAACAATAAAATTAAAAGTCATCAAAACCTAGTGAACTGCAGTTAAACGGTAAAGAAAAGTAATAGTCCAACTTCACCACACAGTAATTTACTCCCAGAAGACAGAAGATCCAATCCAGATGAAACAAATCTTTATTATGATATTGTCTATTTCTCCTGATCCTAAAGAAAATACTCTACGTAAACTGCTGGGATACACTGGTCATTTATTCATAAACTGATGGGATACACTGGTCATTTATGCCAAAAAAAGTATGCAAACTATAATTTGCAATATCTATTCAGACTCCGTGCCAAAAAGTAGGCAAAACTCTTCCCGGTGGCGATGGTGAGTTATCGGAGATGTGGGTTTAAATTAGGCAGAAAAACTGTCAGGTAGTTAGTTAGCACTCTCCTCACGCCCACCCCGAGCGTAGGAGCATGCAGCCCCATACCCCCACCAGCTGGAGACTGCTGTTCTAGTCTGCAGACAGAACGGTGTAGCACAAAACCCTTTCCGGGGTTCCAAACCTCCCTTTAGAACTCTAGCTCAAAATACTTCCGTTCCTCACAAATTGGAATGAAGGGGAAGCAACAACTATTAAAACATTTAGAAACTAAACCTATTTATCCATAAAGCACTATGCAAAGCAGCCAACTCCTTACATTGAAAGCGCCAAGGACATTATATTAAAAGTAATACTTATTTTCAACAGCTCTCCTTCGTAAGGCCTCAACAGATTGGATTAAGCCACACCCCTCCAAAAATGGCACATTCCATACGATAGCCGGGAGGACGGCCAAGGGCGATTCCACCGTCCGCTGGGGAACAGCAAACTTGTTGAAATTCTCAGAATAAAGTCTAACGATTAACCGAATCTAGCCCGTTTATTATTAAAGTTATTCGAGGTAAAGATAAGATTACAAAAACATCCGAGACGTGTACGCCGAGGAAGAGGAGAGGTAGCGGGAACGAGAACCACACGGGATTTAGGTCGTGCAGTTAACCCACACCTCCCTGAGTAGGGACATTTCCGAGGAAGGACATTTCTAGTCGGAGGCAAAGAGCGAACTCGAGGCGGGGGAGCGGGGGTTAACCAGCTCAAAACTCCGAGTTGGGGGAGACACAGCAGTCATTTTCCAGGGCCTAGTCCCGAACTCTCTCGGCTGCGGAGGGAAAAAGAACGCGTCCCGCCCACGCCCGGCCCGATCCGAGAGGCGGGGCTCTGCAGCGACCCGGAGGACGGAGGCGGGGCCCGGCGGCAGAGCTGCCCCTCCTGCTTTGCATCCCCCCAACTTCGGCCGAGGGGGCCGCTGCCGCCGAACCCCGAGCTGCTGGCTTCTCAAACTCCGCCGCTCCTTGGTTCAGGGCCCCTTAATCAGACGAGCCCCCCGCTCCCCTGTCTCTTCAAAATGGATGAATCAAACCAGCCGAAAATGCGCCAAAGCCGCCGTACAACCAAAGCCACTAGGGCCTGTGGGCTCCGCCCCAACACGACCGGTCATTGGCGGCTTCTGCCAGATGCGCAGAGCTCATTCGTCCGTTTGAATCATCACGTCTCCCAGGTTCCGCCCCACTCACTGATAGGCTCCGCCTCCTCCGTGAGGTCCTGTTAGTCAAGGTGCTCTGAGAGCGCACGGCCGCAAAACAAAAATGGTCGCTGCTCGGCCCGCCCCCTGGTTTCCACTCCAGAGTTGCAGATTCGTCTTGGGTTGCGTCTTAGGATGACTGGGAAAAAAGATTTATTAAGAGTTTAATATCATTTAATGTTAGCTTAATGATGTATCATTTGGCCTGCCTTGATCATCTAGAAACTCCACTGATAGAAAAACCCGTGGGATAGGCAGCTGATTCGTCAGCAAGGGGCTGCTTCTGAATTGGAGGGAAATTCCATAGGTTCAAAAATTTTGACCTTAAACCCACAAGCCCCTTCTCCTTGCTTAAGCATTAGACCTCAGGAGCCCAACCGCTGCTGGAGCAGGGAGGCAGGATCACAGTCAAGGAATAACTTAACCACCAATTTCCATTCTCCATTCTGGACCTTGAGATCACTTCAGGGTCATTAAAGTCCCAGACATGGACCTTTGGGGCCTAATGATTAGGAGCATGAGCGCTGGGCCAGAAGGTTTTTCAGTTTGAACCTTAGGTCCACCACTTAACAGTTGTATAGCTTTACCTCTCTGTGCCTGCCTCAGTTTTCTCATGTGTAAAATGGGGAACAATAGTACTTAATTCATAGGATTATTAGGATTAAATGAGTTGATATACGAAGAGGCTTTTGGACAGTCTCTGGCAGACAGTAAGTGCAATGTAAGTATTTGTTAAATTCAATCCCTTATCCCTGGGTGGGGATGGGGGAGGGGCTGCCTCAAGACTCAAGTCAAATAACTGAGGGTAACTCAGATCATTCCATTTAAATCTATGAACATTTGTTGGATGCATAAAACTCTCAGAGGCAGAGCTCAGGATCCCTATGGGAACGGCCAAGGTTTACCTGACCATTGTAAAATAGACTTCAATCCCTATCACAGGCAGCCTGTTAATAACCAACTGAAGCTACACTCCATAAACAAACCAACCAACCCATCACTATTGCCTCCTGAAAGTCTCCCCTTGTAAAATCTGGCTTCTCTAAGGGAAGAGAATAGCACAGTCCACTAGTAAAGCATTAAAAAAGTTATATATATATCTTCTCTTCCATGTCACTCCACCCTTTCACCCCTGAATGCTATTGTTGATAGCAAAAAAGGAATGCATAACATAGAATTCACCATTTTTACATGTGTAGTTCAGTGGCATTAAGTACATTCACATCTCCAGAACTTTTTCGTCTTCCCCAGCTGAACTCTATACTCATTAAACACTAATTCCCCATTCCCTCTCTCCCCAGCCCCTGGTACCCACCATTCTACTTCCTGTCTACATGAACTTGACTACTCAAGGAACCACATATAAGTGGAATCATACAGTATTTGTCCTTTTGTGATTGGCTTATTTCACTCAGCATAATGTCCTCCAGGTTCATTCATGTTGTAGTATGTATCAAAATTTTCTACCTTTTAAAGGCTGAATAATATATCATTGTATGTATATACCACATTTGGTTTATCCATTCAACTGTCAGTGGATACTTGGGTCATTTCCAGATTTTGGCTATTGTGAACAATTTCTGCTATGAATGTAGTGTATAAGTCTCTCTTCCAGCCCCTGATTTCAATTCTTTGGAGCATATACTCAGAAGTGGATTTGCTAGATCATATAGTAATTGTATTTTTAATTTTTTGAGGAATCTCCATACTATTTTCCATAGCAGGTGCACCATTTAACATTCCCACCAGCAGTGCACAAGGGTTCCAGTTTCTCCATATCTTGTCAACATTTATTTTGCTTTTTTTGATGGGGCATAATGGGTGCTGGAATCTGTTTTGACTAAGTGTATTGTCATCCATATTATTGTCAAAATGCCAGTGCAGAGGCTGAAGTGGTGCAGTGATCACGAGTGACTTTGTTGGAGGCTCTTTTATTAGGTCAGATTGCCATTATTTAGCAAATACCAATATTTGTTATCGTGAGATAAGGCAGAGGAATTCTCGTTACTTACTTATTAGGTAATGAAAGGAACTGGCCATAGTCTACATGTCCAGGCAGGTGGAAAGTTCAGAACAGGTCTTCCAGGCCTTGGCATTGTAGTTTACTTCAAGGCCTATATATAGATGGCCACTGAATGAAGGCTCTTCCTCTTCCAAGGTGAGGGTCATAGCCTATATCTCTCCTCATCTCAGCTTTGGCTAAAGTCTTCCCTCTATGTGCTTGTTTATTCGCTCAGTATTTCAACAAACACTGTCTCTTAAGAAGGAAGTAACGTAAGACTTGAACTTCTAGTTTACTTTTTAGCGGGCAAGTACAGAGTTATGCCTACAAGAGCCCTGGCACTGTTTCCCTGCCTGTCAGGAGAACCTGGAGTGCAACCTCCAAGGTCAGATCCTTCCAGTGCATCCCCAGAGAATCTTCCCTGGACACGTCTCAAGCACAGCCAGTGTGTAGGAAACTGAAGAAAGACACTGATCATATGACAGGTTAGATCTTAGATGCATGTCGGTTAACCTTGAAGAGACAATACATGTAATAAAACTATGAGAAACTGTGAAAACGAAACAGGCTCAGGAGACAGAAAAGACAGTTATTCTTTCTCCCTGGAAATGAGATTTAATGAGCTTTGAAACCCAATGCTTAATTTCTCCTATGATTTTAGTTATATTTTGAGAAGTAGCCTTTTCCTTCTCCCCTGCATATGTTAAAGACAGTAAGAAGTGGCAGGAACTTCCCTGGTGGCGTAGTGGTTAAGACTCTGAGCTCCCAGTGCAGGGAGCTGGGTTCAATCCCTGGTCAGGGAGCTAGATCCTACATTCATGCCGCAACTAAGGAGCCCGCCTGCTGCAAATAAGACCTGGCACAACCAAATAAATAAAAAACAAACAAACAAACAATCTGGCAGCATGTGGGTGATGGGCCTGATGGCTCTTCCCTATCCCTATCAAAGACCCACTTCCGGGCTTCCCTGATGGCGCAGTGGTTGAGAGTCTGCCTGCCGATGTAGGGGACACAGGTTCGTGTCCCGGTCCAGGAAGATCCCACATGCCGCGTCTGGTCAGGGAGCTAGATCCTACATTCATGCCGCAACTAAGGAGCCCGCCTGCTGCAAATAAGACCTGGCACAACCAAATAAATAAAAAACAAACAAACAAACAATCTGGCAGCATGTGGGTGATGGGCCTGATGGCTCTTCCCTATCCCTATCAAAGACTCACTTCCGGGCTTCCCTGATGGCGCAGTGGTTGAGAGTCTGCCTGCCGATGTAGGGGACACAGGTTCGTGTCCCGGTCCAGGAAGATCCCACATGCCGCGGAGCGGCTGGGCCCGTGAGCCATGGCCGCTGAGCTTGCGCATCTGGA
>NW_020173731.1:10981297-10987551 GCF_003031525.2 Neophocaena asiaeorientalis asiaeorientalis | reverse complement strand
CCCCAAAAAAAAAAAAAAAAAAAAGACCCACTTCCTTCAATGCTATGCTATAGTTGCCGGGAGCTTCGTAAAAAATTTCGAGCACTTACTCTGTGCTGGGCACTTCCAGTTCTGTGGCCTCATGAAAAACAGCCAACGAGGTCTAAAGATAGACACTGCTTCTACTGACCACAGGAGCTCAGAAAGGGACCTGTCTTTGAAGACCCTGCCGGGAAGTTAAAGAAAGATTCTCCAGGCTTTATTTTCTTTTTTACTCTTCTACTTCCAACCTGCTGACTCTCTGCCCCATCACAATACTCACAAGAAAGGGTGGGATAGAAGAGCTGTGTGTCTGGTTAGTCTTTCTGTAACCCCAGAGGCCAAAAACCTGCTTGGAGATAGGTGCATGGTTAAAGAGGATGCTCCCTTGCCACAGGTCACAGCCAGAAAAAAACTGGGCCAAAGTCAATTTTCACTTTTATTTATTTATTTTCATTTTATTAAAAAAAATTATTTACTTATTTGGTTTCCTGGATCTTAGTTGTGGCAGGCGGGCTCCTCAGTTGCGGCACATGGGCTCCTTAGTTGTGGCATGTGAACTCTTAGTTGCGGTATGCATGTGGGATCTAGTTCCCTGAACAGGGATCAAACCCGGGCCCCCTGCATTGGGAGCGCGGAGTCTTAACCACTGCGCCACCAGGGAAGTCCCCAGTTTTAACTTTTACATTCATTTTCTCAAGTGTATATTTCTTCTGCTCCAGACTTCCATCTTCCTCTCTACTTTTAGAATGTTAAGACCTAAGTTTAGATGGGTTTCTACCACTGAAATAAAAAGGATGTACAACTTGACATCCAGTATAAATTGAAGAAGAAACCCCAGAAGACTAATACTTGTTACTTTGCTCACCACCAATAAAATCCATAGAAAACTTGCCCTTGTAACATTGAAGAAGACAGCGCCTTATCCATCTAAACCACCAACAAATACTTTTAAGTGAACAGTGCTGAAAGCGGAGACCCCAAGGTATAACAAAAAAGAGCACTGAACTTGTAATGAAAACTACTGGCCTTGAGCACTGTGATTTACTACCTAGGTGACCTTCAGCAAATTTTAAACTCCTGTGCCTCTGCTCCTTCACCTGTAAAATGGGGAGAATTATATTGGTCCTTACAGCCTTCACATGATTGGCATAACAATAACAACAAAAAGGGCTCCCTTGCGAAGGTATAATAGTTTGGACACTGTGAAGCACTCTGGGAGGCAGCATGGATCACACTGTCTTCACTGAAGGAAGAACTCCAAATCCAACAGCTGGTTTGTTCCTCCACTAGAACAGAACAATCCCTGAGCCCTGGGAACAGAGTTAACAAACACTGCCCACAGCATACAGATGGAGAAAAGGTGACAGTGATGAAAGTCATGTTTGACCACGGTGAATGTCCAAGGCGTTGTCGCTCTTTCTCCACTATCTCCTAACCATTCCTAGGAGAACTGATGTATTCTGACCATGCCCAGTATGGGCATCATTCTACCAACTACTGCCCCCCTCTCTGCTTCTGAGTTCCAGCGAGTATCCTGACTGTCTAACAGATATTTCCACTTGAACACCCACAGGCTCAATTTATCTATGCCAAACAAATTATCTCCCCTTCTTTTCCTGACTCTTGCACCTCTGCCAGAAGCACCTTCTTCTTAATCACCTGAGCTCAACCCCTTGGTGCCACTGACTCCACCCCAAGCCCTCACTGTCTTCAGTATAGAGACCTCTTGATTCTTTCTTCATTGCATTTCTCAAATTCACTTTTCACTCGCCATGTCCCTTGTCACCAGTTCGTGCTTAAACTACTGCAACAGCTTCTCTTCTCTTTTTGGAATATGTGGTAGATACAACAGACAATGCTACCTTCCTAAAGCACAGCACTCATGGCATTCTTACACTCAAATTTTCAATATGTCCTTACAGCTCCCATGATAAATACTCTTCCCCAGGCCTCGTCCCGTGCTTCTAATAAAGTACCTGGCACATGGTATGTGTGCCACTATTGCTTAATTAATGACCTATATAATCTGTCCACAATCTTTCTAACCTTATTTCCCACTGCTCTACAACATGAGCCCTTTGGTCTACTGGCTACTTCTCAAACCTGTGTAAAAATTCGAAACCCCCTTTCTTCCCAACCTGAAATCCTATCCCACCTCTTTCTCAATTGGTGTCCATCTCCTGTCCTACTTCCCTTTAAGAAACCTTTCTTGCCCTCCTTCTTTGAAGTTCTATGGCATAGATCTCTATATCCCCCACAACTCCTACTGCAATACTGGATACATAAAAGGTATGTAATCAGAAATGATTTAAGTGTAAATACAAATATATGACAAAAAATCTTTGCATTAAAAACAATGGACTGAACACAAATTTATCAAAATGTAAATAGAGGTTTTGTTTGGGTTTTGGGTCTATAGTGGTTTGGATTTTCCTTCTTTTCTCCATTTTCCTTAATGAGTAGATTTAAATTTTTCATCATAAAAGTATTTGAAAACCTGTATATACATTTAATAAATTACTCTTTGTTCCCACCTTACTGAATATTTATGTGGGAAACTTCAAGGATGTTACCATCAAAACATACACATACAAAATGGTAGGCAGTGTATTATAGTAAAGGGAGTTTCTGGAGTCACACTGCTTAAGGTTAAAAATCAGTTTGCCAGGGACTTCTCTGGTGGCGCAGTGGTTAAGAATCCGCCTGCCAATGCAGGGGACACGGGTTCGTGCCCTGGTCCGGGAAGATCCCACATGCCATGGAGCAACTAAGCCCATGCGCCACAACTACTGAACCTGCGCTCTAGGGCCCACGAGACACAACTACTGAAGCCCGCCCACCCTAGGGCCTGTGTGCCGCAACTACTGAGCCTGTGTGCTGCAACTACTGAAGCCCGCGTGCCTAGAGCCCGTGCTCTGCAACGAGAAGCCACTGCAATGAGAAGCCCGCGCACCCCAACGAAGAGTAGCCCCTGCCTGCTCGCCACAACTAGAGAAAGCCCACATGCAGCAACGAAGACCCAACGCAGCCAAAAATGAACACATTTATATTAAAAAAAAAAAAACCAGAAGCAATATTTAAAAAAATCTGTTCGCCACTCCCTAGCTGTCTAACCTTGAGCAGTTTTAATTTTTGTGCCTTAAATGTCTATATATGTGGAATCATAGAGTCATTGTGAAAATAAAAATAATCCATGTGAAGTGCTTAGAAGAATATGTATTTGGCTTACAGAAACACTCAGATGTCAACTACTGGCAACAACAGTCGAAAATAAAATGGCTGTTAAAATCCCTGTGCTTGTATATAAAAAATAAAAAACAAGGTTCTACTGTGTATCACAGGGAGCTATACTCAATATCTTGTAATAAACTACAATGGAAAAGAATAAAAAAATTTTAATCCCTGTATTTGCAAACAAGAAAGCTGATGTTCAAAATTAAATAACAGTCACTGCACTTGGGTGACATATCTTAGTAAGTGGAACTTGTCAAACATCTCAGGACATATCTGTGCTGCATGCTATTCAACCTGCACTTAATTTGGCTCCAAATTTAATCACACACGTCTCTATTCAACACATGAACATGGTCTCAAAGTCTATATAACACAAACTAAGAGTTTCAAACCCAAAAGGGGCCAGTTCTGTTTCTCTAAATGTCTGGGCTTATTTTCTAAAATAGGTTTTTCAGGTCAAATGCTTCACAGAAACCTAAATGACAGAGTGGAGATGGGGAACTTGAAGATTTGCAGTTATGTCTTGGCTTTATTACGAATTCAACCAGCTGCCTTTCAGTTAGTCAAATTTTGAGATATTTGTTCCCTCAAACATAAAATGAGAACTATCTGCTTTCTTATTTCCAAGATAGTGTAAGAAGCATACACAACTCACAGAGCTGAGGGAAGAGTTTATACCAAGTCAGATATTGGTATCCAGTGCTACTGGGCTGCCCTTCTCATATCATGATAAATCATAAAACGTCTATCTTATCGTCTTCCTTTCCTATCTGCTTTCTCTTCTTTACTCCCATTAATATGTAGTTAGTTCCTAATCAGATGAGTGTGAATCAAATTAGAGTTGAGTATGAAGAAAAGTTACCAGAACAGCACCATCACATAGTAAAGTACCGTTAAGTGCAAGTAATGGTTAATTTTGTGTGTCAATTGGACTGGGCCATGGGGTGCCCAGATACTTGGTCAAACATTATTCTGGGTGTTTCTGTGAGGGTGTTTTTGGATGAGATTAACACTTAAATTGGTAGTTGTAGTAGTTTCCTCTCCCTAACATGGGTGGGCCTCACCCAATCAGTTGAAGGCCCTGTCCTGAGTAAGAGAGAATTCTCCTGCCTGGTGGCCTTTGAACTGGAATATCAGCTCTTCCAGTCTGCCAGCCTTGGGACTTTAACTGGGACATCAGCTCCGTAAGTTTTAGATTTGCCAGCCTCCATAATCACATGAGCCAAATTCTTGTAATAAATCCCTTTACATACACATACACACACACATATCTTATTAGATTTGTTTCCCTGGAGAACCCTAAATGGAGCAATACCAGTATTATACTGAAACTCTGCAGATAAAACTGAACAGAATTCAGATTATGCTTGAAAGCCAAAGAAGGCAGGGTTTTCTAACAACAACAAAGGTCATATGTAGATATATTCTCCAGTCTCTGGTATTTATGGCTGAATCAAAAATACGTGTAAAGTTCTTTCCAATGCACATTTTTTTTTATCATTGTTTTTGGCTGCGTTGGGTCTTCTTTGCTGTGCGTGGGCTTTCTCTAGTTGCGGCGAGTGGGGGCTACTCTTCGTTGTGGTGCACGGAATTCTCATTGCGGTGGCTTCTCTTGTTGCAGAGCACAGGCTCTAGGCACACGACCTTCAGTAGTTGCAGCACACAGGCTCAGTAGTTGCGGCACGCAGGTTCTAGGGCACGCGAGCTTCAGTAGTTGTGGCTTGTGGGCTCTAGAGCACAGGTTCAGTAGCTGTGGTGCATGGGCTTAGTTGCTCCGCAGCATGTGGGATCTTCCCAGACCAGGGATTGAACCCATGTCCCCTTCACTGGTAGGCGGATTCTTAACCACTGTACCACCAGGGAAGTCCCCAGTGCACACTTTCTAGTGGCTTCCTATCCATTCCAACTTGGGGGTTATTTGGTTTTAATAAATGAGTCATGTACACAGCTGAGGCCTCTTCCTATACACAGTGAACCAAGTGGGGTGAAGGAGAAAAGGGCACAGAGGTTTAGTTCCCTGAGCAATCTAGTCACTAGATTTTACAGAATACCTACCATGGAGATTTTTACATCTTCTAACCATGGCCTTAGATCATGTCAAAAGCAGGCCACTGCCTACAAAAGGACGACAGATGGGAAGAGCCTCCTGTTACATGGGACAGTGTCCTGAGGACAGAAGACAGACCATCTGAAGAAAACAGTTAAATCTGGAGATGAGGGAAAAGTAAGGAACCCAAATATTCCCTAGCAATAGGAAAGGAAAGTGAGTAACAGCATCTTGGAGCAATTCCGGCTCATTAGCAGTACAAAACAGCAAACCGTCACTTATGCTGAGGGGCCTTCCTTGACTTAGGCTTGTTTGATCACTCAGCTATTCTGTTCAAAGTTGAAAGCCAGGGCAGTCACAATCCCACAGCTCTGTTCTCAGCCTTTCCTTGGGTCTCTTAGAACAGTCTGCAAGGAATGCTTATGTTTTCTCTTTGGCCACAGACCAGGTGGATGGTTGAAGGGGTATCTTGTCTCAAATATGGAAATTTCTCTAGGGAAGGGCTACAATGATATCCATGTTCCAAACAATTTTTACCCAAGAGGTAGCATCCAAATGATAGGATCTAATTATTTTTAGTATAATCACATTTCTAACCATGTAAATATTTTCTTCTTCCTTATCTTAATTGCTTTCCCTTTTCTTTATAGATAGGGACATAAAGAGAAATATTTCACTTTCTTCTTTAATTAGTTTCAGGGCCATAACGTTGACCAACTGAGAGAGAAAATCCAGAAGGGCTGGCAGGCCAGCCTCTAGCAATGCTTGAAAAGGCAGGAATATCCTGAGTCAGCAAGGAGGAAAAGAAAGCATATTCAAGTTTTTTAAATGGTCACCATTGCAGTATTTGAGAAGTTACATCAAGTTCTGAATTGGAATGAAGCAATCAGTACTGGTAAATTAATAGATAAACAGAATAACACTTACCTTCTTTTTTTTTTTTTTTTTTTTT
>NW_020173731.1:10932811-10981186 GCF_003031525.2 Neophocaena asiaeorientalis asiaeorientalis | reverse complement strand
AGTACGCGGGCCTCTCACTGTTGTGGCCTCTCCCGTTGTGGAGCACAGGCTCCGGACGCGCAGGCTCAGCGGCCATGGCTCACGGGCCCAGCCACTCCGCGGCATGTGGGATCTTCCCGGACCGGGGCACGAACCCGTGTCCCCTGCATCGGCAGGCGGACTCTCAACCACTGCGCCACCAGGGAAGCCCTTACCTTCATTTCTAAAGAAGGTATTTAAAAAATAACCTTCATTTTTAAAGAAGGTATCTAAAAATTAAAGTCTCCATTTCCACAATACTCTATCAGTATAAAATAACAAAGTCACATTGAAGGCCAATAACTACTATCAATACAATACTTATTTCCCATTTATTTGTGATTTTTCAGGGGTTCAAACCAGTGAATAAAAGTCAATTTTATTTTCATAGAGAACTTATTATTCCACTATTATTTTCAGAATCATTGTAATAAAAAACCTACCTGGAAAGAGTAATACAAAAGAGAACCTGAAGGTCTCAGAAGATTGTGCAAAATTTATAACAACTGGCATTAAAAACAAACAAACCACCGAAGGCTCTGATATTTGGCCTCTGATCTCTTAGGACAGTGCTTTTCAAAGTCTGGTGTGTGTCAAAATCACCTGGAGAATTAATGGAGCCTACAGAAGCCCAGGGAAGGCCTGGGTCTCTGCATCTTTACCACGTTCTCCAGCAAGGGTTTCCAAACTGGGCTGATCAGAATTGCCTGGGAAACTCTGAAAAACAACAACAACAAATCCCCAAGCTTCATCCCTGGACATTTTGGTTCAGTAGGTTTGAGGTTGGGAAACAGAAATCTTAAAACATTTTATTTTAAAATCGTTAAACAAACTTCCCAGATGGTTCTCATTAGTCAGATTTGGGAACCACTGACTTAGAACACTTATTTAGGTAAGTGTCTCTCAAAGAGCTCTAAGCCTGAGCTCACTAAGAATATTCATAACTTTGGGCAGGTTATAAATCACCATCCTGTGAGAATTTAACAAATTAAACTGTCTAGAAGTGATTTGATACTAAAAACTCCACCCAACTTAGCACTTAAATTATCTAATGATTTTCTGTCTATCTACTCTCCATCCCCAGGCTATACATAATATTTATTCTATACATAATATTTATTTTCTATGGCTGTTAAGTGCTATTTATTTTATAATATTTATTTTCTATGGCTGTTAAGTGCTAGACACCCAAAGTGCTCCTAAGCAAGTTGCCCCATAGGATTTTATTCTGTTAACCTGACCCTCTTCTTCCATTCAGACGCCCAGAGCTGTGAGGAATAGACTTGTTCAGGGTACCACGGCCAACTGATGTCACTTGCAGCATTACATGGCAAGACATCAACCTGCAAACCCTGTCCCCATCCCACTGGGAGAGAGACACTAGAAAACCTTAAAGTGAGAATTAATTTTGGGGGGAAAGAATCGCTCTAACCAAAGACAGATCATTTAAAAGGTTAACTATTTTTAAAACCAAGACAAAAGAAAGCTAATATGACTTGAGAAGCTTAAAGAAATAGTGACGTGACTTTTGGTTTACCTCCAGTAGCCCTAAACCCATAGATATCCAGCCCCACTTCTCCTGTATCTCAGAATCAGGTGTTTAAATTCAAAGCCCAAGACAGAAAGAATCTGAAAGCAATGATCAACAAGGAATTTGGGAAATGACCTTTGATCTCATTTTCCTCGCAGTCTGAAGTCCTATCAGATTGAGATATCAATATACATTAAATGGAAAAATATGCTCAAAAGTAGGTGAGAATTATGATCCGTAAAACACAGATGCTGACTTCTAATCCTTCCCACAAAATCCCAGATCACAAATTGAGAGATGAGATGATCTCTTTTGGACAGAAGGCACTGACTGGGCCCCGTGAGCCAGCAGCAAGTGACAGGCAACTTGCAGCAGAGGCAGCAGAAATGCCCATGGGTCCCACGTGTCTTTTCTTAGTGATGATGGCCCTCCTTACTGGACCGTCAGCAGCAGACAGTTCAAATGTACTTAGTAAAACTGCTGGGTGGGCAACCAAGGGAAGAGAAGGATCTCCTAGAACTGGGAGGGAAAACAAGCCAAACGCTACTAGCAGCAGGCCCAGCTGGAAGAGGGCTTGGTCTGCAGGTTGATGTAGTTCCCTTGGGTGGACAAAGACATATCTTCTCTGGAATTGCTCATCATCTTCTCAATGAGGACTCTAAAAAACAAATAAAAAACAAGCCTGAGAAGCTGGATGGAGAAACGGCAGATATTATCTGTCTTGTCACCAGATGGCACTCAGTAAAGCCACAAGGTTTAAATGCCCCTTTGTCCCCAGTTATCTCAGGAGAGAAGACAGCATCCCTGACCTTCAGGAGCTGGCATTCCAGTGGCTCAGTCTGTTCTTGTTTGCTCAGAAACAAGGAAAGAAGGGCCAAGGGGCTGCAGTGGAAGATGGGTAAATCTGTGTGCCTATCCCTAGAACAGTATGAGCTACTCACCTCATGGCCTCATTAATATTTTTGTTCTCCTTGACTGATGTTTCTGTCCAACCTGTGAAACCATTCTCTTTACTGAACCGGTCAACCTGGTCTCGGCTCACTGCCCAAGGGGACAGATCACACTGGCAAAGAAAATAAATAAAAGGCAACACCATAAACTTCCTGGGAATAGAAACATTGCTCAGATACGTGTGGATTTAAAACAGTTCCACCCATGGCTAGAACAGCAACATCTGAAATCTACAGCCAACATTCTTCCCAAAGAAAGTCTCAACATCTCTTGAAAGGAGGTAGAGAAGGGCAAGTGGATACCCACAATCAGAGTGCATTTTAGACACGCTTACTCTCTGACCACGGATTGAGGCCGGGGGCCATTTTCCAAGATCGACCACATACCTTGTTGGCTAAGAGCAGGCAGGGCACCGGCTCTCCATTAGGCAGTGTGAGCTTGCTGTCCAGGTCCTGTTTCCATCTTTGGCTGTTGCTGAAGGTAGTGGCATTGGTAACATCAAACATAATAACACAGGCAGAGGCATCCCGATAGTAAAGTCGGGTCATAGAGGTGAAGCGCTCCTGCCCTGGGAAGTAAGGAGACGGTTCTTGAGAAGGTGATCCTGAGAGCCAGCCTTGGAACCCTCCCTGACACCCTGCCCTTTCCATCTTCATTGTGGGAAAGAGGGCAGTATGCGTAGTGGGTGAGTCCAGATTCTGCGCCCAGATCACCCAATTCCAAACCCCTGCTCTGTCATTTACTATCTATGTGACTTCAGACAAGTCAAGCTTTCGGTGCTTCAGACTGAGCATCTGTAAAGTGGGGAAGCAAGCAGTCGCTTTTTATCATAGGATAGTTGTAAGGATTAATAATGAGTCAGTGAATCTAAAATGCTCAGAAAAGTGCTTGGCACGTAATAAATAAGGATTAGCTATTATTATTATTGTCTTCTCTTTTCTTGTTTCTCACCAAGGTCAGCTGAAAACCTAGAAAGAGCACCCCCTCCCCCTGCTGTGGGAGCATCTACCTACAGTCTGGACAGTTCACTACTTTGCCAGACCCTCACCGACACAGAGACTGCTCTACATTTATTCAGGGCAAAACATCTACAGAAAACATCTACAAAAGCTCTACATCTATTCAGCTTATATGTCCTCAGAGCAGTTCAATCATTCCAGCTTTAGGAAAAAACTTCTGGTCTCCCTGTCCCACTTTTTCTCTGAGAGCTTGTTGGTTAAACCAAAATGTCTTCCTTGTTCTTGTCCAGTCTTATCCATCCTACCTGCAATATCCCACAGCTGGAGGCGCACCATCTCTGAGTCAGACCACTGGAGAACCTTCAGAGCAAAATCCACTGAAAATTTATGTATAATATACTTGAATTAAATTTACCTTAAAAAATCCACAAAGTCATATCAAATACGCAATTACAACCCTAGAGACACACAACTCCAATCCCATTCATTCATTCATTCTTTATTTGTTTGGTTACTTTTAAGCCCTCAATGGACTGAGATGAGCCCACACTCATGTATTAAGTGTGGGACAGGTAATTCACATGCATCTCCGAAGGCATCTCCAGCTTTTACTCTCTCATCAAACCAATGTATTTGATCCTACTTGTCTCTAAGGCTGGGGATAGGAGGATGGGAGTAATTATAAAAACAACTCCTAATCTCAGGTTAAACAGTTTCTGGGAGATTTAGGGGGTTTTCTCAGGGAAGGGATGATGGGGTAGAAGAGGGAAATGAGGTAAGTGGGTTGGCTTTTGCATCTTCCACATTTCAGTGTTGGTTTCTAGTCCAACTGTATTATGAGAAAAACACACCCTCAGGGAATTCTACATTCTCCATAAGGCCGTAGGAATTATCTTGGGCAGGAATGGGATAAAGTGAAAAGGTCCCAGAGGATTCACCAGGAAGAAGATACTCCATGGATGATGCTTAAGAGCAGTGCTGGAATCTACTGCCACATCTGTAGATGCTGAGTCCATGACTTAAGGCTGCGGGGGAGAGCTTTTGATAAGGACAGCAACAGGATAATTTCTGAGATTTGGAAATACATTTCTCCACGTCTATGACAGAAATAAAAGCTAGGAAAAATTAAGAATAAACACTGAACAAAAAATTAGCCAGTCAATTATATTCTCTACTAAAGGAAAACTACAACAATTGCTAAAAATTAGTGGGATACTTTTAAACCAAATCCATGAAATAGGGACCCTCATATTATTGAGCAGTGTGGGGCAGAATGGTCAGGAAACAACCTTTGAAACTTTTGTTTGTTTGTAACTTTAAACCCTTAATTTTGATGAACGTTCTTTTTTTTTTTTTTGCGGTACGCGGACCTCTCACTGTTGTGGCCTCTCCCACTGCGGAGCACAGGCTCCAGACGCGCAGGCTCAGCGGCCATGGCTCACGGGCCCAGCCGCTCCGCGGCGTGTGGGATCTTCCCGGACCGGGCACGAACCCGTGTCCCCTGCATCGGCAGGCGGACTCTCAACCACTGCGCCACCAGGGAAGCCCTTGATGAATATTCTTAAGGAGGGTGTTTTAACTGCAAATGTAAATGCATGTTAATTTTAAAAAATTCCAGAATGAACACTAACACACAATTTCAAAACTTACATTACTGCAATTTTTTTTCCTTAAAAAATGTTCTTTTAATGGAGATAAATAAATGTTTGTTACTTTCCCTCTTCACCAGCTCTTCCCATCTAAACTTCTAATTAGAAGGCATTTTTCTACTTCTGAAAAGACAGTTGAGTCCAAAGGCCAAACTGGAAAGAAAGGAATTAACTCTTGGTCTTCCCTGCCTCCTTCATCTCCCCAGTTTGAGAGAAAAAGGGGTGTGTGTGTTGGGGGGAAGATAGGTCAGAAAAGTGGTATATTTTACACTAGGAAGAATTCCTAGTCTTTATTTAAGCAATCGATGGACAAAAAACACACAGCTCTTCAGCCCTGATAAGCATCTGATTGTGTGGCCAAGGGGCCCTCCCATGCAGGTATTTCCGTAACAAAGCTAGGCTCCATGAGGCCAGGTTAAACACCTTTCTGTTCCTTCAACAGCTGTCTGTAACTCCCGTGACAGGCAGGACAACAGCCCCAACTGGTACCTAACCAGGCGCTCCAGAGGGTCTCAGCTGCTTCTGCTGATCGCAGAGATGTGCCTGTGACCGCTAGGAAGGCTGCAGGAGGAGACTTGAGTTCCCTAGCGACACGCAGCAATCGCTCATTTTCTCATCCACCCGCCCTCATTTCCCATCGTCACAGTTTTGCTCTCTTTCCAGACAATCAGCTCAGGCTGGGAAAACTTAATTGGGGGAAACCCAAGAGAAGCATGAAAATCAAACACCAGCATGCCTCCCTTCAGGATCCCAGACACCTATTTCCAGGCCCGGGGAAGGACCCAAAGGCACCAAATCCTCCGTTCCCCACCCCACTTGAGTCCGCGGCTCAAGTCCCGTGATCCCGGCTTCTCGTCTACCGCCCCCGCAGCGACGTCTCACCTCCCACCGTGGACTTGTAGTGTTTGCTGAAGCTGTCCTGGGAATATCGCTGCACCAAGGACGTCTTGCCCACTGCGGCGTCCCCCACCACCAGCACTTTGAACAGGTGATCGCGGCTGCCCATGGCTAGCGGGATGGACGTTATACGGCGGCGGGAAGTGGGGGGAGTAACTTATTTTAAACCCTTTGGCTCGCGACCCCGCTCAAATTGAAGTTTGGCATTCCCGCCGAACCGCCCGTTGGGGCTTCTCTGACGAGAAAGCAAAAAAGGAAACTTCGCACTCAACCTATACGCGCTTCCTCCCCGGGCGGCCGCAGCCTGGGTGGGGCGCAGGGCGCAAGCTGCTAGCCCCCCGCTGTTCTCACCTTCTCCCGCTCCCCGCCCGGCTACCGAGAAACTGGATGAGGCACCACGGTGTCTCACCCACCGGGACTTCCCCGGAGCTGCTCCGGCGGGCATATGAACCCGGGCCAGCTCATTTCACGGTCAGGGAGAAGATGGGGGCCCTCCCCGCACTGCAAAAACCAAATTCTGGGGAAAAAGACGTTCACAACTAGACTCCCCAGACCCCATACCGCACCAGGCGGCGCAGTCCTCTCGCCTTCCTCCGCGTGCGTCACGTGCAGCGTTGCTTGGGGCACTACATTTCCCATCTTACCTCGCGGTGAAGAGAAGTAGGCGAGTGAGGAGACTCGCCCGCCTGGCCTCCTGGGAAGTGTAGTTAATGCACTATTTTTCTTTTTTAAAAAACTACGCAAAGTTTCAAATCGTTTCAACCGTTTGGAATCTTATTTTAAAATAATTCTGGAATAGAGAAGATCCTTCAGAAGCGATTTGTTCGACATGATTTCACCTGCCTAAATCCGTCCCCAGATAGATTTCTCACTATCTTTAAAAGTTTTATGGAGCTAAGATTAAAAATTATTCCATAGATGCCATACATTATTCCACTAATAAAAGCTCAAGCCTCATCCCTCATGCTCCAAATCTATTTCCTATTCTTTCAGTTGGATGGACATATCCAGGATCTTGTGAACATGATGAAGCCTAGCTCTTATATTTTCCCCTAAAGACCCAATATCAGTCAAATTCAAGGACAGATTAAAAGGCTGACTCTTAGGAAAACCCATGTCGTTAAATGTTAGTTATTAATATTTAATAACTAGCTACTGCAGTAAAGATAGAAAACAACAGACGGTTCCTCATCCTCACTTCCACAATCTCTAGTCATCACATCATTTGGGCTGGAAGCTAATTGGAGTACACTGGCAGCCCTCCTCCAGTTGTTGCTGTTGCTCATGAATAACGATTAAACTACAGTTTTGCAAATACTTTTAATTTTTTAGCCTGTAACTTTTCTGACCTGCCTGCCCTTTAGGTAGCAGTTAAGGGGACATGAGCTTCACGGCGAAGAAAATAAGTTCCATTTTCTATACTTTCCCCAGGAATAGAAGTAAAAGCAACAGGGCAATGGGAAAACAGCCCTGGTTAGATCTCTTGATAGGCTACCTCTTACATTCTGTGAGGAGAGAACATCAGCACGGTTCACAATGAATGTATTTAGCCCAAAATATTTGTTACCCAGGTAAGGAAGTTCAGGCTAGGCTACTCATCTTTTCCGAATGTCTCAGTTCCCTTTCCAATGGTCTTTTCTCAATTCCCATTGGCTTTAACATAGTTGAACACTCCTTGAAATTTGTTTCTCACGTGGCTTCTGTGACACTTTTTCTTGTTTATCCTCCTACTTCTGTGATGATCGCCTTTTTCTTTCATGGTTTCCTTCCATCCCATCACTCCCTAAGAATTTCCTAAGGCTTAAGTCTTGGTCCTTGAGCTGATCATTCTTTAAACTTTTTACTTTAGTGAATTGCCTTGGCTTCAAATTTCTCTTTGTCTAAATTTTATTTATATCTTTATCTCCAATCAGTTCTGTTCAACTGCTATAAGGGTGCCTCCATTTGGCTGTCCTGCCAGAGCCTCCCTCTCACTGCATCACCACAAAAACAGCTATTTCTGTCACTGGCCTCATCATTTCTTCCTTTCACTCAGGCTTCAGACCTGAACATTTTTATTTTATTGTGGTAGGAACACTTAACATGAGATCTACCTCTTAAGTTTTAAAGTATTCAATACAATACAAAAAATACAAAATTTTAAGTGTGCAAGAGAGGTACAGTGTTGTACAGCAGATCTCTAGAATTTATTCATCTTGCTTACCTGAACCTTAAGCCCATTGATTAGTAACTCCCCATTTCCCCCTCCCCCGAGCTCTTAGCAACCACTATTTCTTCCACTCTTTGACTCTATAAATTTGACTATTTTAGATACCTCGTATGAGTGGAATCATGCAGTAGTTGTCTTTCTGTGACTTGGGTATTACACTTAGCATAATGTTTTTAAGGTTCATCTATGTTGTCGCTTATTGCAGAATTTCCTTCTTTGTAATGGCTGAATAATATTCTATTGTATGCATATACTACTTTTTAAACTCATCATTTGATAGACATTTAGGTTGCTTCCTTATCCTGGCTATTGTAAATAGTGCTGCAATGAACATGGAAGTGCCAACATCTCTTTGAGATCCTGATTTCAATTCTCTTGGATAAATTCCCAGAAATAGGATTGTTGGATCATATGATAGTTCTATTTTTAGTTTTTTGAGGAAACTTCATACTGTTTTCCATAGTGGCTGCAACATTTTGCATTCCAACCAACAGTGTACAAGGGTTCCAATTTCTCCACATCCTCGCCAACACTTGTTGTCTTTTTTTTTTTTTAATAATAGCCATCCTGATAGGTGGGAAGTGATATCTCATTGTGGTTTTGATTTGTATTTCCCTGATGATTAGTGACATTCAATGTTTTTTCATGTATTTTTTGGCCATTTGTATGTCTTCTTTGGAGAAAAATCTATTCAACTCCTTAGCCAATTTTAAAACTATGTTATTAGGTTTTTGTTTTTGCTTGTAGACCTTGAGCATTTAAAAAAAATTTTATTGGAGTATAGTTGATTTACAGTGTTGTGTTAGTTTCAGGTGCACAGCAAAGTGAATCAGTTATACATATACACATATCTACTCTTCTTTAGATTCTTTTCCCATATAGGTCATTACAGAGTATTGAGTAGAGTTCCCTGTGCTATACAGTAGGTCCTTATTAGTTATCTATTTTATATATAGTAGTGTGCAGTAGTGAGCATTATTAATATTTCCTCTTACACACATTCCTCTACAGCCCCTCCCTTTTAAAAAGTCAGTCACCACATCCTACTGATACTTCCTTCAAAGACATTTCTCCCACCCATCCTTTATGCTTTGTATCCAGTGTCACTTGCATGTTCAGGCTTTCATTATTCGCACCTGGATCATCTTCAGAAACCTGTTTATTGATCTCCCTGATTTTAGTGTTTTAAAATCTTCAGTGCATCCTGTACAACCAGCCAGGATGATTTTCCTAAAACATCATTGTTCCTTCATTGTCTACCAATTATCCAAAAATTGTCCAACCTTCCTGAATTGGTGTCCAAAGCCCCACCCTACCTAACAACTCTATCTCACCTGATCTCAAACGGGAATCTTCCCCTTCCAAAAGGTGATGTTCCTTCTGCTCTTTAAAAGCCCAATTTCATTTTTTACTTTGTATCTTCGCTCAGGGTGCTTCACCTATCAGAATACCCTTCAGGCTTCTTTTCACACACCTAAATCTTACCATACTTTGGGTTCTCAAACTTTAGTGTGCATAAGAATTACTTGGGGATGCTTGTTAAATATGAACATTCTGACTCTGCAGGGCTGTGGTAGGACCCAGGGGAATCTGCCTTTTTGTCAAGTACTGAGGTGATACCCAGACCAGATTCCACTTTGAGAAATGCTGCTTTAAAGCCTGACTTATGCATCAACCGATTTAGGAATATTTCCCTTATTATTGCAGCCCTTATTCATCACCTGGAGCATTTACAATCGGTTTGATCTGTGTTCCTTTAACTGTGTCACCAATTTAAAATTATTTAACTTATATGCAAATAGTACATTGCAAAGTAAACAAGCATTTCAAATACAAAATTTTGGCTTTGGCCCCGGTTGTCTGTAAGAGGAGCTACTTTAAGTTTGCCAAATCAGAAGTGTGAAGAGTGAGGATTTAAGAGGGAAGATTAGCAAGTTCCTGGTATCCCCCCAAGTCACAGAGTTTCTATTAAAGGAGTGACAATTCCTTTGGTGGGGGTAGGGGTATTGTATTTCTTCGATAGTAAGCTTCAGTCTCCCAGATAGACAGTCATAAATAAGAGAGAGGGAAAGCACATTCAGAGTGCCAACAACAGATTTACATGTACATGTTTGGAACACAGCTTTTTGGAAGCTGGGGAAGTGGTCAGCCTTGCTCTGTTACTATCACACTTCCTGTTGGTGCCTGCCTCTCTCCTTTTTACTTCCCACCTTTTTTTTTTTTTTAATTTCAAACCCATAGAAATGTTAAAAGAAGAATATAATGTATATCAGTATGTCCTAAAGCTGGATTTTCAATTACTGACATTTTGCCTCATCTGCTTTGTCTCTTTGTGTATACATATCAAACC
Source organism: Neophocaena asiaeorientalis asiaeorientalis (assembly GCF_003031525.2). Lineage (NCBI taxonomy): Eukaryota > Metazoa > Chordata > Mammalia > Artiodactyla > Phocoenidae > Neophocaena > Neophocaena asiaeorientalis. The sequence goes on along the minus strand of NW_020173731.1, from coordinate 10,970,622 downwards.
TTTTGAAAGTAAGTAGCACATACTTCATCCCTAAATACTTTAGTACATAGGCCCTAATAATTAAATTCTCCTATAAAACCAAAATACTGTATAAGGAAGAACAAATCTGACTCCATATTAGATCTGTTTCTTTTACTTTAACCTTTGTATTCTGTTACTTCTGCTGTAAGTTAAGAATGTTGCCTATCACCTGAAATATACAGGATAGTGCATTCTCAAGGCTCAGACCTTTATTTATTTATTTTAAAAATAAATTTATTTATTTATTTTTGGCTGCATTGGGTCTTCGTTGCTGTGTGCAGGCTTTCTCTAGTTGTGGTGCGTGGGCTTCTCATTGCAGTGGCTTCTCTTGTCGCACAGCACGGGCTCTAGGCACATGGGCTTTAGTAGTTGCGGCACGTGGGCTCAATAGTTGTGGCTCGCGGGCTCTAGAGCACACACAGGCTCTGTAGTTGTGGCGCACGAGCTTATTTGCTCCGTGACATGTGGGATCTTCGCGGACCAGAGCTTGAACCCGTGTCCCCTGCGTTGGCAGGCAGATTCTTAACCACTTCTGCCACCAGGGAAGTCCAGGCTCTGACCTTTAAAAGTAAGTATAACACTTTTCCGTTCATATAGAGATAAAAAGTTGCAGAACAGAGAATAACATTTGTCCTGTTGGAGGTTTATAGAAACATGGTGATCTGACCTATGTGGACAGCTGCAAGCACAAAGGATTACATCACCAACACCAAGACATTTCAACAACCAACCACACCACTTTCTCTGTTAGTATAAAAGAAGCCTGAATTCTAACTAGGGTAAGGTGGTTCTTTGGAACACTAGTCCATCATCTTCTTGGTCATCTGGCTTTCCAAATATAGTCGCTATTCCGTGCCCCAAGAACTCAGCTCTCCACTTATTGGCCTGTTGTGCGGCAAGCAGTAGGAGCTCGGACTCGGTAACAATACCATTACGCTTATCACACCTAAAAAAATTAACTTTAGCTCAATAATATCATAAAAAATTTACATTTATCTATATCCCTTGAAATATTTTTTCCTCACTTCCCTTCCTCTGATCCAGGATCCAATAAAAGCTCATGCATTGCATTTGGTCGTTTTGTTTCTTCAGTCTTTTTTTAATGTAGAACTATGCTGTGTCCAATACAGGAGCCAGTAGCCATACGTGGTTATTTATATTCAAATTAATGGAAATTAAATAAATTTAAAATCGGCTCATCAGTCACACTGGCCACATTTCAAGTGCTCAGTTGCCACATGTAATAGTGGCCACTATATTGAACAGCTCAGATGTGGACTGTTTTCCTTATCACTGACGGTTCTATTGGAGAGCTTTAATCTACAGTAATCCCTTGCCATTTTTTTTGCTTTTCATAACACTGACTTTCTTTTTAAAGAGTTGTATTGTAGAGAGTCTGGGTTGTCAATCCATATTCTGGGTTGTCTGATTATTTTCTCAAGATTAGATTCTGGAAAAACGTTTTTGGCAAGAGCCCTACCTAAAGGAGGTGGTGTATAGCTTATTACATCACTAATTTCAGGTTGGTGATGACTACCATATGATTTCAATAAATATTTATTAAAGAAGTGACCCAGCACTAGGAAATCGCCTAAGAACTTGGGAGCTTGACTTCAAATAGAAGAGAAAGAGTTTAGGGAATTCCCTGGTGATCCAGTGGTTAGGACTTGGCACTCTCACTGCTGTGGCCTGTGTTCAGTCCCTGGTTGGGGAACTAAGAGATCCTGCAAGCTGCACTGCGTGGCAAAAAAAAAAAAAAAAAAAAAAAGAGAAAGTTTATATAATCTCCATAGCCTCCACCCCTGTGCTAGGAAGAAGGTGGAAAAATGCTTTGTAACATGAAATGGAGACTGAAGTGATACAGCAAGTGGCCCAGGAGCACGGATGGGAGGGATGGACCCAGAGAAGGGTCAGGCCATGGGGCTGCAGCTGTCCCTAAGCCCCAAACTCCAGATTCACTTAAGTAATCATAACTTTGTGGTGATTGCTTTGGGCACAGGAAGCGGAAGCACAGGAATGCCTGTGACCCAGCTAAGCATTCAGTCAGAAGTTTCCGCAGCAAGGTGCCCTAGGAAACCCTCTAGAGAGAGGCTGGTGGGCTCAAAGGGCAACGTGTCAATCACTCCTCTGCGGGCTTGTACCCAAGAGTCTGCAGCTAGCTTTGAGCCTGGGAGTATCCAGGGAAAACATTATACCCTAGTTCTTACTGCTTGTGTTGCCACATTTGCCTTCTTCCATGGATACCCTCCCATCCACCCCAAATAAAACCAGGGAAAGAAGATAGGAAAAGGGGTAGAGGAGAATTTTTGGTTTAAAGAGCTGAGTGTGTGGCCCCAACTGTCAACGACGTGTCACTGAGAAAGTCGCATCTATATAATGAAGGCATTCCCTTCTAACACAGATGATTCTAATTTTCTATGACCTTTCAACTCTGAAAGAGGGGAGCAAGCCAGAGACTATTGTACCCATAGGCCACCCTTAGTTACCCACTGACAACCCCCCACCCCTCCACCAAGAACTTGGAAATACTGTGTTAAACTCTAAAATCAACATGTAATGAGAGGTTCCTAGGCAGCAGACTAGATTGATTGGAGTATGAACATATCTAAAGAAGAAATGTGTTGATCTGAAGGGAAGTTGGTCAGTCTTAGAAGTAAAGAAAGGAGACATTGAGAGGAGAAGGGTGGCTACACATCTCTGGCTTCTGTCTGGCAGACACCTTAGTCTTAAGGGAATATCTGGCTGTCTGTCAGGTGTCCCTATTGTGGAGAGTCTGCAGCTGACTAACAAGGCCTGACACCATTATATTTTCAAGTTATAAAACAAACTTCTCTGTTAAGATTCCCAACTCTCTGAGTACCTTCTGATCACCTTTTTCCTGGGTAGCTTCCTTCCAGGGAGGGGATGTGCTGGTCAGGCTTACATGTGTGTCAGGCCCACTGACCATCTGGTCTTACGCACAGGCCTCTGTGAGTTTGTGGGCCTAAGTCAGCCTCCCTGAGATGACTTCTGGACGGGAATGAGTTTTCGGGCCACTGAAGATGAAGCCGGGTCAGGGTCACAGTGCACTTACCCAGCGGAGACCTATGAACCTGGCTGGTCTGCCACACTGCACAACTTTGTCCAACTTCAACTGCACCCACGGCACTAATGAGCAGAATCCAGGGTGGGTCCGGGTCTATTAACTTCTCAATCCACTAGTTCCTTCATATCATCCCAAACTCTATATTCTGAGTATTTCTCTTCTCGTCTTAATCAACATTGTATAATAATAATAAAAGCTTCTGTTTATTGAAACTTCTGTGTGCTCAACAGCCCCACAGAGAAGGCATTGCTGTCCCATTCTACAGAAGGGACAACTGGGGATCAAAAGAGCTGAGAAAGCTGGGATTCAAACCTATGTCTACCTTTAAAGCTTGTGCTTGTTATTATATTTAAAATTAAGCTGTGTGAGGAAAGTAGGGTGACTTCTCAGAAGAGTATAGCATCCTCAGCATGTTTTCTAAGAGTTGCCTCATTCCAAAAGTGGACATGATGACTCTTACTCATTGAGCTCAAAAAATAAGAATCTGCCTTGACTGGAGAAGGCAGCTGGCAGCTGTGCCTCACTGGTGGAGTAGGAGAATTCTAGTGAGGCCCTGGGGTATCCCAGAGGGTTCTGGCCACCATCTTTGACCCTGACACAGGAAAAAGATAACCTGGATGCTAAGCAAAGCAAAAGATAGAGAATGTAGAAGCCTAGGTGGGCACGTGATGTGCTGTTCTGTCCTCCATAGCATGGGAGTCCCAAGGGAGAGGATCAGTGGCTGTGTTCCAGGCTTGGGATTGGGTCCCCTGAGAATACCTCAGGCAATGGTGACATCTCTCCCCTGCACCTTCCTGAACCTGTATCGAAGGCTGGTTTGATTTTTGGCCTGGTAATCTTAGTTAATATTTCATATTTGACTTAGTTACTTTTCCCACAGATTTCTAACTCCTAAAAACCAGATACATACTTGATTTCTGAGTAATTTGTGAGGTAGTCAACAACTTGGTAATGTACTTGAAAGTCACACACGTGATAGTCTGTGCAGAGTCAAGGATGGATAAACGTGGGTGTCCCTGGCAGGTCACAATTTGGAGCTCCCTTAAAGCAAGGTTTTCTATCTACTTGCTCAACATTTCTTTGATAGCAGCTAAGAGAAAATAATTTCTGTAATGTTCAAAATAAGAAATTTGTTCTAGTATGTTCAAAATAAGGAACGTATACTATCCTCTGAATATGACATAATATTTACTTATTTGGGATTATTTTCATTTAACTTTTTAAAAGAAAACACCAATAAATAACTAGACAATATTAGTCCACCCAACCTAACTAAACATGAATATAGCCATAAAGTCTTTCAAATTATGTTTAGGATTTTTTTTCTCTCTGGCCAACCGGTTCTCACATTCCTGCATTTTGTTTCTGTTTTTTTGATTTTTTTTGGCCATGCCGCGCAGCTTGCAGGATCTCAGTTCCCCGACCAGGGACTGAACCCGGGCCACAGCAGTGAAAGCCGGGAATCCTAACCAGTAGGGCACCAGGGAACTCCCTGCAATTGGTTTTCTTACTAGCTTTTAAAAAAAAATTATTTTTGTTTTTTTTTTGTTTGCGGTACGCGGGCCTCTCACTGTTGTGGCCTCTCCCGTGGCGGAGCACAGGCTCCGGACGCGCAGGCTCAGCGGCCATGGCTCACGGGCCCAGCCGCTCTGCGGCATGTGGGGTCTTCCCGGAACGCGGCACGAATCCGCGTCCCCTGCATCGGCAGGCGGACTCTCAACCACTGCGCCACCAGGGAAGCCCTTAAAAATTTTTTTAATCAAGCCATATATTTTCTTGGGAGTCATATTAAAATATTTTATCTTTAGATAATGTAATAACATATACTGCACTAAACAGCACTATACTGTGATTGCTCAGTTACTGAATTTTAGCCGGAGACAGCGGGATTTCAGGAGACTGTCAGCTGACTGATCTCAGGGTTGGTGGTGTTGCCTGTAATTATGTTGCAAAAATATCATCAGGGATAGGCTGGCGCCTGGGAGGCTTGTTTTTAAATGTCCACTGGAAGATATTGTCTATTTCTGTAGACAATTATCATTTTACAGCAATACAAGGTGTCTCAAGGGCAAAACAGATAACAGGCACCATATTTTTGACCATTTCAGTACGTTTTAATGTTCTCTACACAGGGACACCTTGGACACCTCTTTCATCTGGCTCCAGGCATGGTGGGAAGGCACCGGGCTGAGAGAATCCTGGGTGTGAATCTATGACCTTGGGCAAGACACTTAACCTCTCTGGGCCTCAGTTTCTCACCTGTAAAATGGTGATAATATCTTTTTTGCAAAGTTTTGAGAGATAATATTGCAGTTGTAAATGAGGCTATTATTTAAAAGTATATCACAGAGTATAATATACTATATATTAAATATTATACAAATAATAATTAACAAGCAATTATCCTCTTTCTACTAACCCTTAATGGCCTTACTAACATATTATTGCTTTGAAGAGTTAGTCCCAGAGTCCAGGCCCGTTATAAAAGGCTGATTTCGTAAATGTTTTCACTAGAAAAAAAAGGGTAATTATGTGACGTGATAGATGTGTTACTTAACTCAATGGGGGAATCCTTTCACAATGTACTCGTATATTAAATCACATTATATACTTTAAATATATTACAACTTTGTCAATTATATCTCAGAAAAAAGGGCTGATCACCAAGCTGGGCAATGCTCAGCACTGTCTGCTTTATACCATTGTCAAGGATCCTTGGGGGAGCGTGTCCTGCTCGGGCAGTGGTTCCCAGCAGAGGCTTTGGAGTCAGACAGATCTGGGTGGGACTGCACCGTGACTCTGCCCTTCCCTATCTGCCATCTCAGAAAAGCTGCTTCGTCACAAACGTGTGCGTGTCTCAGAGGGTTGTGTTATCACCCCCTGCCCTGCAAACCACCCCCAGTCATGCGAACCATTTGTAGTTCCCCAAAGCACCAGGCTCACTTCTCTGCTTAGCTTACTGTTTCCTCTCCAGGACGGTTCTCTCCTCCTACATGCTGCTCCTATTCTTGTTGGCTTCCTCTAAGACTTCCCTGCCCCTCAAGACTTGGTTAGGTGTCCTTTCCGTCTGCCTGCTCCCCAGCAACCCTCGGGTTACCCCTATGGTCATAGTATTGACATTGCCTAGTCATTGGCCCACCTCCCCCTCACTTCAGAGTTGACTAGTATGTTGGGGTTTAGTGTATGCCAAGCACAGTGTCTAGTCCTTTATGTCAATTATCTTACTGAAGTTGCTCAACAACCCTAGGAAATACGTATTAGTACAGATGAGGAAACTGAAGCTCAGAGGGTAAATGGTCTGCTCAAGGTCACACAGATCAACGCAGACGATCTGGGATTTGAATTCACGCCTGACTCCAAACCCTTTGCAGTCAATTGTAAATTGCTAAGAGTTTACAGGGTTGAGCACAGTGAAAGCATGTGCAAGGGCTCAGCAAAGAATGGCTATTATTATTTGACCCAAGCAGATTATAAACCTCTGGCAGGAAGGAATCTTAACCCATAGGTGCTTGCACCCTTTGCACAATACCCCAACCGAGGCTGAGTCAGTGTGTGGAGAGCAAGGACAGAGTAAGGCTTCTGGAATATGTCCCAGAGCAGCACTGATTGCTTCTCAATAAATGGCTGATGTTTTCTATCACGCATCTCTGTATTTAAGAAATATTTCTTGTCGCACTCTGGCCCCTTTCCACTTCTGTGCGAGGAGGGGGTGGGACTACAGAGGGGGCCCAAAGCAACAGTGGAAGCTGCTTTTTGATGAGACACACAGGAACTACCAGCCACCTAAATAAACGTCCTCTTTATTTTACCAAATATAATTTATCAGTTACGTTGACATTTGTCAATTCAGTTATAGTCACTATAAATAATTGTCATAGGACACAGTTCTGTAACTTTTTAAGGATAGAAGCGTAAACCAATGTTGCTCCTCACAGCCAGGCCACAAGTCCATGCAGTTTGTGCAATCGGGGGAAAAGAAATGGATCTTCCACGAAAGTCATGAAGTCCATTTTCTTTCCCTCTCACCCCGCAGTCCTCCCTCTGCTCACACACTCAGGGGTTGGGGCACGCCTACCTTCTTGCTTTTGTGGCAAAGGACACTCCAGAATCCCCCAGGGCAGCCTGGCTGAACTCCAGAGATGAGGAAGCGGTGAGTGACTGGGGCAGGGGTGACTGCACACCAGAGGGGCACGGCCTCAGGGGCGGAAGAGTTGGTTTTGGTGCCTGTATAAGAGTCTGTGTGCAAATGGGTTTGGAGGTGGAAGACAAGACGAAAGAAGGCCTGAGGAAGAGCAGAAACAAGGCCAGGCTGGTGTTAATAAACTCTGCTGGACACAACCCCAGCTAGATAACCTCTATGATTCCAATTCTAAAGTTCTAGGCTCTGGAAGGTGGCCTGGGTGGAAATGGAGGGAGAGGAAAGTGTCTGGAAGTAAAGGGCAAGTTCCTGGGATAAGGCATGGTAGTGGTAAAAGTCAGGGTCACTGCCTAGCCTTCCCCTGGAGAGGGGCCCTTTAGGCTACAGAGCGGAGGGCTTAAGGGAAAGCTGTGGATAGACAGGCTGGAAAAAAACCTGCATCCAAACGCCCAGATTTGTACATGTGAGTGTGGACAACAGAATCCTGATCTGTTCACGGTAACGTGTGGGGAAGGTGCAGAGACTCCAGTGTTCTCCCAGTCTTGCGCTGGGCAGAGAAAAGTGGAAGCAGTTGGTTGATATCCAGCCTTCTAGTTCTGAATCCTCTTTTGCGTGGCTGGTGAGGAGATGGGGGGAAGGGAGGGTGAGGAAGCGGGGTTTAGGGAAATCAGCAGTGGCTGAGCAATGGGGCTAGGGGCTCTAGCCGTGGCCAGTGTTGTGCACAAGTGGGATCCAGGAGTGGAATCTAGAGGCGGAAGCTGGCTCGGTGACAAAGATGGAAATACAGCGAGGAAACTCTGCCGGATTGAAAAGGGCACATGGCCTTTATATCTAGGAACGAGGCGAGGTTAGAACTGTGTTTCCCTTACTGCTGGCTAGTCAGTGCCTGTGCAAACAGGACCTGACACGTAGTAGGCACTCAACAGACAGTGCTCAACAAATGTTTCAGACCGTGCCTGCAGAAGAGCTGCTCTTGGGGAGGCTGTGTATTTGCTGAATGAATGAATGAGTGAATGAATGATGAATGTGGGCAGAAGCCAAGAGAGAGGAAAACTGACCTCCATGGCATGAAAGAATGAGCGATTTCAGGAAGTGACAGGGTCTAAGGTGACCACGTGATTATGTCTTCAGGAGAACAGCAGCAGTGAAATACCCCTGGTTGCCCTCAACCTCCCAACCATTTTTCACATACCCATCCTCCGTCCCTAATCTTGGAACCCAACCCGGCAAGCTCTGGTAAAGGTCGTGATTAGAAGCATTTAGAGATAAAGGTTGAACAGAGATAATCAGTTCTCTGGGCCCAGGGAGGATGTAGATCTTGGCAAACTATGGGTAGACATGGGTCAACAGGGAGACCAGGCCACTGCTCATATCTTCCTGAATGAGACAATCAATTGGAAAGAAGATCAAAGGGAGGGGGCTGGTGGTATTTATCAGGCAATTGGGTAAGGAGCATGTACACAATTTAAGGAGTTCACCTCATTCTTTTTGAGAGCAGGGTAGAGAATAGGGCTAGGATTATTTGGGGCCAGGAGCAGCTGTCTCCTGCTTAGTGCTTTGAAGTTGGTCCATTTCTAGAAAAAGTATGTGTGTGTGGGAGGGGAAGGGAGAGTGACATTTATCCCTCTGTTCAACCGAAAAGAAAAAAAGAAAACAAAGACAAACCCCCCAAACCAGAGCCCACTCACAGAGGCTGAGTTTGCTAAAGCTAAACCAAATGTCCCCAGATCCCAGATGGAAACCCCTGCCCCAATCCACTTCACCTGGAGGCACCCACCATGAAATTGCACTTGGTGATTGTCTCAAAAATCTACTTGTACTATTCATCTCAGTCCATCTGTCCTGCCTGAATTCTTGCTCTACAAACTTGGCTCAATGTATAAAAATTCCCATTGAAAATAATGAGAATTCGGTATCAAAGTGAAGTCCTAGAAAGAGTTGGGAGTGTCGAGTGGGGTGGGGTGGGGTGGGGGAAGAGAAACCAAAAAAAAATTTCACACAGAAAGTGCAGAGAGGTGGAGAGAAGGCCGAGTGACCAGGCTTAGTCCCCGACATCCGTGTCTCGGTCCCCAATGAGCCAGAGGACATGGAAGCTGAGTGCTAGGAGCCCAGTGCCAAGCAGGTCCCCCAGGGCTGTCAAGTACGGGATGGAGAAGTTGTCCGGGTCCAGGCCCCGGCCCCACATCCAGTGCACCATCCAGTCTGCGATGTACAGGAGAATCAGCACCTGGAGAAACAGAAGGGCCCAGCCTGCAGCCATCCCCTCTCTCCAGGGGGAGACAGAGGCCATGCCATCAACCCATTCATTGCATCACAAGGCTTGACTATCCACAGTCCTTAAGCTGGGACAGCTCGTCTCTCTGCCCCAGCAACCCCTCTATGTTCCTTCACCCCACAGTGACCACCTTGAACAGATGACAGGAGTAATTCGAGTTCTTTGGGAAGGAAGAGGCCCCTACTCTGTGGAGTTTCCCACATCAGCATTACATTCTGCTCCCAAATTTACTAAACAAGAGGCTTCCTAATTGACATCCCACTGGTTGCAGGAATTCAGCCCTCTTGCCTCTAATTCTGGGTCATCCTATCCTCAGGTCACTCCAATTCTTGCCATGTTGGCCTCTTTGGGAGCCCAGCAGGGGGCTGGGGGTTGGAGTTTGCCTTTCATACAGGGATTTGTCCTCAGAGCAGAGTGGAATAAGGACGGCGTTTGAGGCTGCTGCCAGCACAGCTGTCTGAGTAACAGTTGATTATCCCAAGCTGCCTTCCTCCTGACCCTTCCCATTCTGCTGTTGTGGGCTCAGAGAATGCAAGTTTATTTTAACATTAGTCCTAGCAAAACAGAATTAAGAATGAGTCGGCTAAATACAAAGCAGACAGTGCATACCAATTCAAAAGACGTTTTGGATTATCTGCTGCTTTGATTTATCTGTGCCCTTGCTTTTCTTCCATTACTACAGAAAATTAAGAATGATCTAGATTAGAACCTTGCTAGTGGGCCCAGGAACGGTAGCATCAACAACAGCTGGGAGCTTCTGAAAAATGCAGCATCTCAGGCCTCACGCTGGATCTCCTAAATCGGAATCTGCATTTTAACAAGATTCACACGCACTTTTAAGCTGGTGATGAACTCAGTCTAAAATATTCTGGTGGAGTGGGCTGGCCTGCATCTTTGATATAGTCTGCATGATTCCTGACATTTGGGGATCCCCAAATGACTGCATCTGCGTGAGAATGAAACGGTTTCTAACGGTAAAGCTCCAACACAGTCATTTGGGAGGTTTTACTCCTGACTGTACTTTGTAAATACTGTGGTATGCAAATTCTGCCCTGAGGGGCTCAGATGCCGGAACCAGGGCCACTGGGGGATCCAGAAGCCAGAAGTGATACCTATTTTTAGGCAAACCTGGTTGCTCTCCTGTCTTCTCTCCAAGGAAGCCAGAGGTTACAGTTCTAGCACCTTCACGTTCCACCTGGCCCCACACACGGCTGCTTTGGACTCCTGTGGCCCTGGCCCCAGCCCTGGGTGAGGGCCAGCCCCCCATAACTTCACACCCTGGCCAGCAGCTGCAGAAGCATCCCAAATAAAGAGCGTGGCCAGAAGGACTTCGGGACGTGTCCCACGAAGGGAATGGCGGCAGCTGTCCCCACATTCCAGCCTCCCGAGCAGGCCCTGGGACATATGGCTGGGAGGGGGCAGTGAGGGGATCAGGAAGAACCTTTAGAGGGGATCAAGTGCCATGCTCCGGCCCTGCACAGGCTAGAGAAGACAGTAGAGGTGAGAGTGTCCCCCAGCGTGTTCACAATGGGGAATGAAGCAGGGCCCATCCTTCCCGACGTGGCCAAGGGCTACCCTCCAGCCACAGACCCTCGGTACACACACCTTCCCTTTTCCCACCGAGTGTGCTTCACCCCAACTCACAATGGGACGTGGCAACTTGGGTAACTGCCGCGGGGAAACTGCATGTGGTTGGCCCAGCCCTTGCTAGGATGTCTTAACACACAACATTTCTAAAGTTGGGGATGAGGGGTTGGAGTTATGGATAAGGGCTTATCAATAGGGGACTGGTTAAATGAAACTATGGCACGTCTATGCAACAGGAGAGAATGCAGCCATAAAAATCAGGGTGTTCTGTTCTTCACATATGGGTGTGGAATGATCTCTAAGATAAATTGTTAAGTGAAAAAAGCAGGGTGTGGACAGCACTATAGTGTGCTACATGTGCATTTAAAAAAAAGGAGGAAAATAAGAAAAATATGTATGTTTGCTTGCATAAATATAGAATAAACTTGAAGGATACATAAGAAACAGATATAAACAACAAGGTCCTACTGTATAGCATAGGAAACTATATTCAGCATCTTGTAATAAACCATAATGGAAAAGAATATATATATTCTTATATATATATATTCTTATATATATATTCATTCTTTTATATATATATGTGTGTATATATATATGTATATGTATATATAAAACTGAGTCACTTTGCTGTACACCAGAAACTAACACAACACTGTAAATCAACTATACTTCAAAAAAAAAAAAAAGAAACAGATAACACCAATGACCTGTGAGGAACAGAACTGGATGGCTGGAAAAAGCAGAGAAAAGACTTTTCACTGAGGTTTCACTATGAACCTTACAAATTTTTTGAACTATGTGACTGTTATTACCTATTCAAAAAGCAAATCTGTAGAAATTGAAAATGTGATACTAAGGGTGAGTTTGGTTATAAGGGGGTTGCATAAGGGAGGCTTGTGGTGATGGAACTGTTCTGTATCTCGACTGTGGTGGTGGTTGCATGAATGTACACGTGATAGAATTGCATAGAACCACACACACACACACACACACACACACACACACACACACGAGTGCATGTTAAAACTGGTGCAATCTGAATAGCGTTCTGCATTGTACCAACACTGGTTTCCTGGTTTTGATGTTGTGCTATAATTATGCAAGATGTTACCACTGCAGGGAACTGGGTGATCGGTACATGGGATCTCTCTGCATTTTGGGGGGCAACTTCTTGAGAATATATAATTATTTCAGAACAAAAAGTTGAAAAAAAGGTAATAAAAAGCCAGGGAGAAAGCATCCTAGTATTACAGAATGGCAAGGTTGGATGGGATCCAACAGATTATCTAGTGCAGTGGTTTTGACACGTTTTCAAGCTGTGAAACCCTTTATTCAAATGAAATCTCCCAAGGAACCCCAGCGTCTGAACAGAACCACATGGAGCTGTGTGGCCAGGCTAGAGGGGGTGGCACCTGCCTGAAGTCCACCACCTCTGGTCCACTCCTCTCAATTTACAAATGTATCACTGAGCCTCAGAGACGTAAAATGACTGAGCAAAAGTCACACAGCATGTTAGTGACTTTGCTGGAACTACAGCCTGTTCTCCTGAGCCCCTGTCCAGTGTTTACCGGCCACACAGTCACAGAGAAAGAGTTGGAAGACTCTTTCTGGGCCAAGCCTGGACCTCCCCTCCCATCCATGCAGGGCAGCCCTGGCCCCCGCCCCCGTGCCCCTGCCGGTCCGTACCTGGAGCAGTGCAGCTGTCATGTAGAAGACGATGAAGATGAGTGTAAGAGTGGTGTGCCCGCCCTGCATACAGCTGATGGTGTAGAGGAACACCAGATGTCCTGGGACCACGAGGAGAAAGAGGACCCGGGCCGAGCGAGAATTCACATCTGGAACCAGGGGAGAGATGGTGTGAGGAGGAGGGGAGGAGGAGAACGGGCTCCAAGAGGCCTTTCCAAGTCAGGAGGTACCACGCTACACTCCAGGGCAGCAGACAGCTGACTATCTCTATGTCTCCATCCCATGGTCCCCAGCCCCCAGGGTGACCCAGGAAAGGACAGCCTTCCTGCCTGGGCTCTGCCCTCCAGAACAGCTGGTACATACAGCCCAACAGAGAAGGAGAACCTACATATGCAGGCCCCAGCTGTTTCTGAAGTGATGGAGTGAACCTAGGAGGTGGGGACTCTGGCATTACCGGGACTGAAGAAGGTGGTACAAGGGCTGGGGCAGCGGCGAGGGGCTTGCCCAGAGTTCTCCCCTGGCATTCCGTTCATGTGGAGGAAGGTGGAGATGCGGCTGGCCTGCACAGCCACCAGATTGCCCCCAACACCTGCGGAGACACATAAGACCTGAGACGTGGGGGTGCGGAGTGGGGAGGGCACGACCCATTCACCAGACCCCAGGAAAAGAGTGAGACACTAAGAAGGAAGACAAAGACACCCTTCCTTCCAGGGAGTCTTCCAGGCTCCTCCCATCCCCCATGCTATGGAAAGGTGGCAGTCCCACGTACTCCTAACACGGCTGAAAGTGCAGGAAGGGACACAGGTGGATCTGCAGACTCAGGGAGCCTGCCTTCTCCATCAATGCAGAGTGTACACCTGCGGTCAGACACAGCCGAGGGGACAAGGCCCTGCCTGGCTCAGCCCCTCTCCAAAGCTCTAGCGTGGACCCAGGCACGCAATGCTCATGCGCTGGTTCCAGTAACAGTTTCAAGTAGCAGTTCAAGTCGTGAACTATCTGAGCTGGACTCTCTTGCCTGCTAGAAGCCTGACTGATACAAAGCCCCCTAAATCCTCTGATCCCGCCCTCTTCTTTCCCCTAGGCAGCTAACGCCAATACCTCACCATTAATCACAGGTGTGAAGACAGCCATCCCTGCAAAGTTGGGGTCTGAGACAGTCTTGTCCAAGATGAGGCCTCCCACACTACACAGACACAAAGACAAGACACAAAGACCACTGAAGGCTTCTGTTCCGGACCTCGGGATGAGAGGTACAGGTCCATCTGGATGTGGGCAGCAAGGTGGCTCCCAGGAGTCCCTTGTCCTTCCAGTCCTCGCCTCCCCTTGCCAGACCAGCTGATGCTCCTGACATACACACTGGCGCAGCACCCGGAGCAAGCTGGGGCAGGCAGCTGTCTCCTTTACCCACCTCCCAAGTTGGCTAGAGGAGCGGCCTGCTGTTCTGCCTGCTCAGTATGATTTCCCCTTCTGGTAACAGTGCTGGGCTTTTCCTCAGGGAACCACCTCTCTCAAACTCAGTCACTGTGGTTCGAGTGACACTGCTCCAATGATGGTGAGGCCCCAGGCCCATCCAATCAGAGCGGCACATCCCTAAGGCCACAGTGATTGGTTCGGGGATAGCCACATGACTGGATGACAGCCAATGACATTCTATAATGGGACCCTGCAGAATCGTTGAGAGAAAGAATCCCTGCTGGAATCAGTAAGCATAAGGAAGTGCAAACCTGAAGCTGCAGGCCAACACAGAGAAAAGCAGAGCTGAGACATGGAGAATACTGGGGCCCTAATGATATCATTTATGTCCCTGAATCCAGCTGTGCCTCTTTAGTTCTCTAAGCCAGTGTGTTCTGCTTTCTAATGAAACCCATTTCAGATGGCTTCTGTCACTTGCACCGGAAGGACATGTGACTGATCCAGTGTTGAAGGCATTTCTAGGGTCTGTGCCGCACTTCCTCTTTCTGGGGCTTAAAAGTGAGTCTGTGGAAGGGAGGGGGGAGGGGGAGGGTGGGCATCAAGAGCCCGAGCCTACCTGCTGATGGCCATGGCAATGATGACAGGCTCCCAGCCTGAGTACAACACCTCCCTTGTGGCTGGGCTCCGTCGAGCCAGCACCACCCAGACAGGCAGCAGGGCCACGAAGAAGGCACACACCAGGGGGTAGATATATTGCCAGACATCTGAGAGAGGCAGAGATGGGAGGGAGGTGAGCACTGCGGCTCCCTGCTCCCAGCCTCCCCCTGGCTCAGCCTGCAAATGCCCCAACTGATCAACAGTAACACCACACTAAATGCCAGTAAATGTATTACCTCATTTGATGCTCACTGTAAACCCGGGAGGTGGATGGGGCCAGCCTTTTCCATTTGTCGATAAGGAAACCAAGGTGAAACCTCCTCAGACATTGAACTTATTAGGGGCACAGACCAGATCCTAGGTTTCTTGCTTAGATTCCCCAGAAATCCCTATCTCCCCTCTTCTTCTTCATTTTGCAAGCAGATTCCAGCCTCTAGTTCCTTTCCTTTGCCCTTTCCCCCTTACCCCTCCAAGATAAGTGAGAATATACAGCACCAAGCATATTTCTCAAATACTCTCACCCCTGCGCCTGCTGCCTGCATGAATGTGAGATAAGTACTTAGCCTCACCTCTCTAAGGCAGGGAGTTATTACAAACTGTGCTCCAACCAAATAGTTAAGAACATAGAAGAAATCCTTACACATGTGCAAGCCCACTACCATCTCTCCCAATCCCACCCAGGAGTCCACCCTGGTCACACCCTTGATTGCCTCAGCCTCACCCTGCTCCAGGTAGAGTCCCCAGCTGATGCCTGAGAGCAGTGCCAAGGTGATGAGGTCTCCCAGGCTGGCAGCAATGGGCGTGGCCACATTGTCTGGGTTGATTCCAATCTTGCGAGAGCCAATGATGACTCCAATCATGATCATGCCTGGGGAGGAAGGAGAGGGGCCAGGCAGGGTAAGAAGAGATAATGGGGTATCAACCAACAAAAAGAGAGACTGGAGGTTTAGTTGACACCCCTGGGGCAGCCCTTCCTACACCCCTGCCCCTCCCTTCCCTTCCTTACCCAGTACCAGGGAGGCAATGAAGGCCGTGGCCACGCTGCTGGCACAGAGCAGGAAGGCATGTGGGATACTGAAGTGGCCGTCAGGGATCCAGCCAAAGACAACGGCTGCGATGGACGCCAGGAAGCCCACCACCGTGGCCTGCACCTGAGGAGGGGAGTGGTAACTCGGAGAGCAGAGCGTGTCTTAGCTGAGGTCACTGAGCACTTAGCCAGACCTCTTCCTGCCCTCAGCAGCCCCAGGAGGCAGGCGGGGCTGGCCTGTCCAGTCCTCCCAGGCTGGAATGATGTCTTTATTTATTTAGTTTCACACCAGACACAAGTACTGGGTAGTGCACCCTGCAGGAACCCAGGACATGTTACTGGCTGAATGAGTGTTCCTCTGGGGATTGGGGGAGGTTCAATAGAGCCTGAGACTTCGGTCCAGACACAAGGCCTGGGACTCAACGGGGAAGACTCCCAGTTCAGAACCTGTGTGGCCTCATGGGGAGATGGGACAACAGCAGTCAAGGACCTGCAGCACTCCCGAGTCTCCTCCTGAGTCTGATCTGTGGGGACACAAGCCCTCTGCACCACCGGAAGCCAAGAACTGACAGTGGAGATACTGGGGTCCCTCCCATCTTGGCTGTTTTCCTGGGAAACCTGGTTACCTCCTGGAGTCCCTTCGGGAGAAGCCAGTTCAGCAGGATGCTGGAGCTTTACTCAGGAGTCGGCCGGGGCTGACTTAAGCCTTTCAAATTCCTGACCAGGGAGGAAGCTTAGCCCCGCCGTCTCTGGTCCCTGCTCTCTTACCTGGATGAGGGCCATATTCCCAGTGATCAACCGCCAGAGCTCCTTGGGTGTGTCCATGTGCCCGATGTTGGCCTGGGAGAGGGAGGACAAGGGTCTGGAGCTCCCTTGTCCAGAGCTGGAGCTCCCTGCAGGCTGGAAAAGGCCTGCAGCTCCATCCGTTAGGACCTTGCCTGGATCAGCAGGCAGTGCATGTGACCTAAGACTCTGGGACCAGGACGTGACCCCCCAGGGAAAGTGAAGCAGGGTCGAGGGACTGGGGTGAGAGGCAAGGAGCAAAAGAGCCTTGAGCTCCTGCCTCTGGCTGGGGTTGGGAAGGGGGCTCCCAAGGCCGCCTCCTCTTCTCCCCTCCTCTCAGGACGGCCACTGAGCAGAGGCCGATTCCATGCTCTGCCCTGCTCACCTGGGCAGCTCATTCCCGCATGGGTTAAAATGGCCTGATCCTTCCCTGGCTCTGAAGCCAGCTTGCCATCTTAGGGGAGAAAGGTCAGCTGCTGGTGCAGGACGGAGGCCACGAGAGTGTTTGGGAAGGAGTGAGGCGGCATGGGAATAGGCCAGGAGGGCAAGTTGGGGAGGGCTAGGCTGGCTGCCACTTCTCTCTGCTGCCTTCTCCAGGCTCATGGCCGTGCAGGGACACCCCTGTCACTTGGCTCCCGTGGCCTCCTGAGTTGTACTGCTTCCTGCCTCCCACCCCATGGGGCCTGTATCCGGTTCAGTCTCCGAACCATGACGGCCGATCTAAGAGTCTGGGGAGGTGGGAGTGATGAGCAGCCCCTCCTCATCTATTCCCTTACAGAAGAGCAGCCTGCCATGGGGGAAAGGGAATGGGGTTGGAGGGGGGCTGGGAAGGCCTGGCTCTGCTCCTGCCCAGCTGCAGAGTAGGGCTGGAGATCAGAGGAGGCCCCCATCTGTGCAGGTGGAGGCACCAGCATGATGCTTGCCTGTCAAAGCTGCACAAACAGTCACGAGGCGGGTTGCGAAGCAGGGGGTGGGGCAGGAGGCCAAGGATGGCTGGGACATCCAGAAACCGAGCCTGGGAACCACTCTGGGCAGGGAGCTCCTGCCCAGGGGCAGGACAACCGGCCTGGGGTCTCCCTACTCCTTTCCACCCCAGACCCACACTGCAGACCTGGACAGTTGAGAAAGGCCTGTGGTGATCTCCTAGTCAGGCTCTGTGCTGCCCCCGAGTCCTCTGTGTGTCCCATTCCTCCCAGCCAGGACACTCACTGCGGTGGAAAGCCTTGATGCCAGGGTCATTTCCAGGTTCCCCTTAAGCCCCAGCAGTGCAGGCACCAGGATGAAGACCTCTGTCACTTTCTGGAAGACTTCCCAGTGCTGCAAGGCGAAAACAGAACCCAGGCATTTCAGGGCCCCAAAGGGCTGGCATCGAGGTTGAACGTGAAACTGAGTCCTCCTAAAAGTGAGTTCCTGTTCCAAGGTTATGATTAATGTCTTTATCCAAAACTTTAATCCCTTTCTTGTCCCTTCTGACCTCAATCCTGTGCTAACTGAACACCAATCAGCCAGAGTCAGATGACTAAGATTTCTGAGGTCAATCATAACATCATTAACGTACACACTCAGGCTGTTTCTCTAGGGCAAAATGAGCTAACAGACCCTTGGGTCATGGACCACCAGACCATAGACTCTTAAACTCTGAGTCCCAAAACTACAATTAAGAAATGTCACAAGACGATGATTAACCCCAGCTTCTTTGTTCTTCCCCTTTAAATCCCCCTCACTCAGAGACCAAGTGGGAGTGGATCTGAGGCTTGTCTCCCACTCCCTTGCTTGGTGCCCTGCAGTAAGCCCTTACTTTGCTGCGAACCTGCTGTCAGAGTTTGGCTTTCTGTGCTGTGGGTACAGGAGCCCTTGTTCGGTTACAACTGGATAGTCTGGGAGCAGGGGCTTGAGGAGAAAATGGAATCAGCAGGGAGTGAGCACGTCAGACGCCTTTCCTCCAGGAACCCTGGAAGCAAACCAAGTCCGTGGTACTCCAAACAACAAAGCCCCCCCTCCTGCCACCCAGAACAGGGGAGACGTGGAGGGTCCCTTCCAGTCAGGAGGCCCTAGCCCGTCTCTGCTTCTTCTGCCTGCTTTGTGGAGCTGGGGGAGAAGACGGCAGGGACCCACACAGCTGAGTCACCCCGGGCTGGCTTATACCCCAGAACTCCTTTGCGATCCCCCTTCCAATTGTCTTCAGTCTGGTTTCTCTGTGGCCTCAGCCTTGAGCGGTGTTGTCTCAGCTGTTGAGCACTGGACTCCATGGGGCTGGGGTTGAGGAGATTAGAGAGTTTGTTTGGTTTCTATCTATCTCCAAGGGCTTTGTGCCTCAGCCACAGCAGCTCTCCTTTAGAACAGGCTCTGAATTAACACCGTGGCCCCCAAACCTCAGAGTGTTGGTCTGCAAGAGGTTTTTCATTCCTCCTCTGCATTCTCTCACCCTACAGACCTGCCCCAATCTCTCAGTCAGGAAAGGTAAGTGTGTACCCCTGCAAGGAAGAGCACTGGACTGGGAGTCAGGAGACAGGGATTCCAGCCCTGAGACCATCAGGCCTGGCTCTCCTACCTATTTCTTCAGCTAACATCTTTTAAGTCTGCACCACGTGCCAGCCTAAGGCTCTATGTGCATTTTCTCATTATAGCCTATCAACAACCCAGTGAGGTAGGAGCTATTATTATCCCACATTGTAAATGAGGAAACTGAGGTTCAGAGAGCACTGCACTCCTTAGTGCTAAGTAGGAAAAATGTAGGAGCCAGGATTGGTTATTTGAAAGCTACTTTAGTTGCAGTTGAAACTGAAGACTTGCAAAAAAGGCTGGGACTGGGTTGCCCCAGGGCAATGTGGATTCCTTTCCCCGTGCCTTTAACTGTTTTAAGCATGGAAAGCCTTCAGGTTTGGAGAGGGGAGGGGTCAGGAGGCCAGACAGAGGTATGCAGGCTGATCAGAGCATCAAGGTCAGGAGGCAAAGTGCTCTAATGAGCAAAGGCACTGGACTGAGAGTCGTGGGTCTCCCACAAGAGACCACAAGGATAGGCCTCATGCTGTGTCCCCAACATCCTCCCACAGAGACCAGCAGGGGTACCTTCGACAAGTTATAAGGGCCTTGAGCTCTTGACTATAAAAGGTACACTTCAGGGACCAGATCAGATGGTCCCTAAAGGCAATTCCAGCACTGACAACTCTATAGTTAATGATGAGCAAGGCTGCAAATCAAACGCACAATGAGATATCACCTCATACTCATTAGGATGGCAACGATTAAAACACAAAACAAAATAGAAAATAACAAGTGTTGGTGAGGATGTGGAGAAACTGGAACACTTTGTGCACTGTCGATGGAATGTAAAATTGTACAACCACTATGGAAAACAATATGGCAGTTCCTTAAAAAATTAAGGAGAGGGACTCCCTGGTGGCCCAGCGGTTGAGAGTCTGCCTGCCAATGCAGGGGACACGGGTTCGATCCCTGGTCTGGGAAGATCCCACATGCCCAGTGGCAACTAAGCCTGTGCGTCACAACTACTGAGCCTGTCCTCTAGAGCCCGCGAGCCTCAACTACTGAAGCCCATGTGCCTAGAGCTTCTTAAGGACGTTATATTGGGCTTCCCTGGTGGCGCAGTGGTTGAGAGTCCGCCTGCCGATGCAGGGGTGCCCCGGTCCTGGAAGATCCCACGTGCCGCGGAGCGGCTGGGCCCGTGAGCCATGGCCGCTGAGCCTGCGCGTCCGGAGCCTGCGCTCCGCGACGGGAGAGGCCACAACAGTGAGAGGCCCGCGAACAGCAAAAAAAAAAAAAAAGGGCATTATATTAAGTGAAATAAGCCAGTCACAAAAAGACAAATATTATATGATTCCACTTATATGAGGCATCTAAAGTATTCAAATTCCTAGAAATAGAAGCAGCATGGTCGTTACCAGGGGCTAGGAGGAGGGGGAAAAAGGAAGTTCATGTTTGTTTAATGGGTGTAGAGTTTCAGTTTTGCAAGATAAAAAAGTTCTGGAGATCTGTTTTACAACAATGTGAACATACTTCACAGCACTGAACTATACATTAAAAATGGTTAAGATGATAAATTTTATGTGTTTGTTACCACAGTTAAAAAAAAAAGAGGAGCACGGAAATCAGAGGGGGCTAAGGCCAGGATTAGAGTCCAGGGGAGGCTGGACACTGGGGAGTCCTATAAAGGCAAGGACCTCTCTTTTCCTGTTAGAGTTCTTTTTGTGGGTGTGTGTGGGGTGTTGATGGCAGGGGGAGTCCCTATCAGGACCCAGGGGAAGGGCTCATCTCGCTAGGGCTGGAGCGTATCTGTACCTGAGCTCCTGGCCTAGCTCCTCACTGGTGGAAGGCGCAGGACTTTTTTAGGGAAGGCTCTTCTTTCTGAAAACTAAGGATGGGAAAGAAACCGCCTGTCCCCCAGCCACAGTTGCTGAGCTTTCAGGCACCCACAGGAAGAGCCAGGAGGGATGCAAATCCCTTTTCATCCCTGGGCCCCCAAAGAGAAGGCAGCCCCAGTGAGCCCCGTCTACGCTGGAGGAACTCGGGGACTGTTGTTCTTGGACAAGGCCAGCACATAGCTCTGGGGCGCCAGCTCCCAGCAGGCAAGGCCGTGCTCAGCTCTACCTCCTCCTCCCTCACCTCAACTGGACACGCAGCTCCAGAGACGAAGAATTCTCTCTGCTCCCCTCCCCGCCCCTCATAAGGGTGGCTGACCTATAAGGGTGGTTTGGAAGCTCCGCTCAAGAGCCCAGCCTCGTATCCCCTCCTCACTGCATAACACCTACCCCTCCCAGCTTCCAAGCCACAGGCTCTGTGAAAAGCTTTGATCTCCAGGTAGGCGAATGTAAAATATATGTACTTATTGGCAGAGTGAAGGAGCACGGAAAGAAATACTCCAAGTGTATGCCAGCAATATTTTCTGAATTGTTTGTAAGGTATATTGTTTGTCTTTACGATTAAGAAAAAAAATGTATGAAGCTCAGCTAAGCCCCTCCAGCTGCCTCTATAAATACTCCCAAATCCCTGCATCTCCCAGCTCACAGGCACCCTCTCCTTCAACTACACAAGGACCTAGAAGGGATAGGGTTTTAGCAGCGATAAGATTCGGGACAGACAGGAAAGGAGAACCAGCGGCTGCAATGACAGCCCTATGCAGAAGTCTTCCCGGCCAGCCAGGATACAGCCCAGAACCTCACACCCCCTGTGCCCCTACCCAGCAACGCCCTGAGCTGGCACTCGGGTCAAAGTAGCCAATGCCTACACACATACTTTCTTCACCCACCAAAGCCTCTCAAAGACACAGCTCAGGCAGGGGAGCCTCTGACATGTATGTACACACACACACACACACACACACACACACACACACACACACGGCTCTGAGAGAGCCCAGGAAGCAGGCTGCCCTGAGGTGAGGAGTGGGTAGAATGGGTAGGGGCCCGACAGTGTCTCTCCTTCCTCCTTTGGCCTAATTCAGGCCCACCCTGTTCATCCTGGCTGGAAGTGCCTGCCCCGGAGGTCAAACCGGTCAGCCAAGCCTTCACCCACACCTTCCTGCTCTGCTGGGGATGGAAAAGGGCACGTTCCAGGAAGCACTTGGCGGGAAGTGGGGACAGAACACATCGACACTGCTTCTCAGAAATGCAGCTCTTCTTCCCTTTCCTTCTCTGTCCATGGATACAGGGGAGTGAGGGCTCACTGGGCCCTGATATTTTGGGGCTCAGGGATGAGACAGTTCCCTTCACACTTAGAAATAATCCCAATTCAGAACAATCACCCTAAGTCTCACACCTCAGTGGCCCTGCTGCTACTTCATCCTGATACTTCCATCTTGCCTCTTCCATCCCTCACCTCTTCTGGCCTCAAAGACAGACCCCTGCCTGCCTCTGAGTGTTCTGCCCTGAGCCTTCCCCTCCAGGGAGACAGCAGCAGGGAAGAAAGTCACAGCTTGGAAAAGCTGAAGTCAAGGACATGAAGAAGACTAAGATCCCTAGCAGCTCTGAGAACCAGGCTGTGGGAGAACCTGGGAAGGTGGGCTGGAGTTACCTTTCAGGGTGAGGAATAAGTCAAGCTCAGATTAGAGTAAACCCAACCTTCACCTGAGGCGTTCCCCCGCCACCTGCAGACATCCTCTAGGTGTCCAAGGAGAAGGGCCTCAGGGCAGCACCCGGGTACAGAGGGCTGTACAAAGTGTGATAAAATGGGTGGACATGTGGAACCTGAGTGTCCTAGCCAGGAATGCCAGCAGCCACGGGGGCAGGCCAGCCATGAGAGGAACGCTTCTTTCCCACTCCACTTCCCTAAGCCCATGCTTGCCATCCACTTTCATCTTTGTAGACTCTTCTGTATACACAGCAGGGAAGAAAAGTGAGAGGAGGAGGTATTTCGGGGAGGGGGTGTCTCCTTTCCTTGGGATCCTCAGCAAGTGAGGAGTGAGTCAGGATAAGGAGCTGGGAGTCTCACCTGTTTTAACACAGCTGGGTATTCCAGTGAAGGTTGGCACACCACCTCCTGCCACCCCCATCCCTCAAAAGGCTGACAGAAGAGGGGAGTGAGATGCTCTGCAGCCGCCTAGGACCAAACCAGGAGGTGGGGCAGGGCATCTGCAGCATGGAGGCTCCTAGATCCCAACCCCCTTCAATTCCAACACTGGGCCCAGTCCTGCTTTCCTTCCCAAATGCTATGGGAACTTTCAGCCACGGTGGGGAAGTTGCAGCAGACTGCAGTCCACTTAAACCTTTCCTACTTTTGGCCAGTACGCCAGCCCCTTATCTCACTGCAGAGGCTGGTTCTACAGGCTGAGTGGTGAGGAGGGCAGATAAGAGGAGAGAGAAATGGGCCTGGGGAAGAGACTGGGGCTTCTGCAGCAGTGGGGAAAAAAGGGGGGTGCCCTGGACCAAGGAGACATCTGTACCAACATGGCCTTCTGCTCAGCTGCTCTGAGACACTGGGGACACTCTACGGCCAGCTCCTCCTGATGGCCCCAGCCTCTTAGGGCCCCAGATTCTGTCCCACTGAAGGTCATCTTAGCTTGTGAAGGGGGAATGCGGTGTGAATCCTTAGAAATTGTCCTGCTTTTCCCGAATCCGAGATTGTCAGACACCGCTTTTGCCCCCTTAGATATGGAATAAGAATCTCCCTGTGGTCCCTGATCTTTCTGCTCCCACCCCTGCCATGATATAACTGCAGCCATCTGCAGGGCCTGCTCCAGACCAGCTGTGGCAGGAGGCTGGGGGGACGGGGATAAGAACAAACCAGCCATTGTCATCCATACCAACTGGACCTTAGCTTTGGGGTGGGCCTAGGTGCCACACTGAGGGCGAATGTTGGCCCTCTGTGGGCACACTGGTCAGGCTCCAAAGATTCCCTACCTGGGTTTCTCAATGTCTCAGGACCATGGGTGAGGGGTGGAGGTGGGCAAGGGTCAGAAGTCTTTTCAGTGTGTGAGATGGGGGGAGGGAGGGGCCCTCTAAGAACTTTTGTGCTTTGCTCATTTTAGAATGTAACTCCAGCTGTTCCCGATTCCAGTCTACGCTGTTCTTCGGGGAAAGACAAAGAGAGCAGACCCCTCCCAGAGTCTTTAACCAACTGGCGAACCACAGCCACGGTAAAGGCCATAGAGGTTAATGGCATAGGTTCTGAGTCAGATGACCAGGGACAAGTTACCTAATCCCTCTGAGCCACAGGTTCCCTATCTACACAATGGAGATGGTTATGGTTCCTACCTCATGGGCCCACAGAAGAGGCCAACAGATGCTCCCCACTACCGTTCTTACTATCCAGAAAAGAAAACAACCCCTTTCCAGGTCACCACCAGATCCTGGTTCTATACCCTTTGGAGGCACCAAACCAGAACTGGAAAACTCTTAGAATGAAAACCAAGGCCACAGGAAAGGGATGGAAGAGGTGGAGAACTGCTACCCTGGTCTCATTTCTCCTCCTCCCATTACCTCCACTCGCTGCCCTAGAGGGAGCAGCTACCAGGGGGAGGAATCCAAAGCCCGCCTTCCTAGCTTCTGACATGAGGAACAATCCCCCAGATAACAGGTTAGGGGAGAGAGCAGGAATGACATAAATGTCATCCTCATTAGCAACCAAAGCTGCAGTGTTCTCCCAAGGACTCAAGCCAAAGTGGTCCAGGTAGACACCATTGAAAGAACCACCTAGAACCAACCACGCTGTTTCCTGGGACAAGGGCCTGGTGAGACTTGCCAGCAGGAGTCTTTGTATTACCACATGCATCGTTGGTAGGGTTGGATGGGAAAAGGGGAGGGGATGCTGAACTCCATGTCTTCCTGAGAGATTCCATGAGAGATTATATTTTGTCCCCATATATGTCACACAATTAGCACTTCTATGTCTCATCACACCAACACCGCCCCCCACCCCCGCAAATCATGTATCAGACAGCATGTGCCCACCCCCGATCCCCAGCAAGATCCTGCCAAGGTTACAGGCAGACAAGCAACACAAAATGCCTTTAAGAACCTTCCCACTTAATTTGAGACCCTCTTGGCAGCTGGACAAATTCCTGCCCAGCAGGGAGATGAAGGGGAGACTTGAAACTGAGCTTTCTCCTGTGGGTATCCTTGAAACCCCAAAGTAAAGGGAAAAGAAAGTATAAAGAGGAGACCTATCTAAATGTCTCCTGCTGAGCTGGGCTCAGCAGAAATGCCCAGGAGGGATGGCAGGTAACAACCCTATTCCATCTCTCCTCTTCCAAGCCTGAGCTCTGGAACCAATTCTGCTTCTGTTAAGCAATACTGCCCTGACCACCTCCCTGGGACTACTGAGCTTCCTCAAGGCTTCTGTAGAAAGTAACTAGACGAAGAAGAAGCCAAGGACATGATCCAAAGGGAAAAGTACTCCAGGAAACAGCAGCTGCTTCTGACAGGGAGGTGGAAGAAAAGCTCCAAGAGACAGTTTCCCAGGAGGAAAAGGTGGCTCCGGGCTCAGGGTCAAGAGCTGCCCTCCCCAGGTCCTACCTGTACGATGTCCAGCACCATGCCGGCAGCCACAGTCCCAAAGCCTGCCAGAAGGAAGGGAAACAGCACTTGCAGCCCGATGGAAAAGGAGGTCTCCTTGAGCGGGGAGGGTGGTGCGGGGCCACGGTCTGTGCTGACGTCGTCACTTTCATTGCTCTGGCTCCCGTTCTCCAGCAGGGCATCCTCCTCCCGAACCCCCTTGGCGTTGGCGCGAGACTCAATCACCACCACCTCTACCCCAGCCCCATCAGGCCCCAGGAACTCTGAGGTCCCGGCCAAGGGCTCTCGCCCGGGGCCATCTGAAGGGCAGGGTGAGGCAGTAGGGCCAGTCCCGTTCAGCTGGTGGACGTCCTTCGGCTCCGGCTTAGAGGACATGACGGGAAGGGAGGAGGAGAAGGGGGGAACTCTTCTCTCTTTGTTTGCTTTCTCTCCCTTTCTAACTCTGGAAAGAACTTAGTCTTGGGGTGAACCCAGGCTTGGTCGCCGTGGGACCTCTTCCCACGGCTCTCCGCTCCTATCAGGTGCTGCAAAAACTGATCCACCAACAGGCAGCCCCATCAAGCACTGAAGCCACGAGCTGGAGGGGAGCAAGAAACTCCTCACCAGACTGCAGCCGGCCACTAGGGGTGCAGAAGCCTGACCCAGCTGGCCAGCGCTGTGCTTGGGGGAAGCTTCTCTGGCCTCTCAACTTCTTTGGTTCTCAGTGCAGGCTTCTCAGAGCAAGGGCCATCCAGAGTAGAAGAGCCCAGCTAAGTCTGGGGTGCCCTCTGAGGTAGCCCTTCTTTCATTAAAGTAGCTTGAGTTGAGATCTTTCAGAAGGCAGCCTCGGCCTGGGGCTGTGGCTCCTTCCCCCGCCTCTGGTTGGGCTCCTTCAGCTTCCCACAGCTCCTCGGGCTCTGCTGGTCCCAGGGCACTGTCTGCTGTCTCTCTCCTTTTTTCCAGGGATGTCCTTCCTTCCTGGGAAGACCTTGCGCCTTCCCAAATCCCTGGTCCTTAAAGTCACAAGAATCTGTATGGAACACCTTATGTATGAAGAAAGAAGACAAGAAAAAGAGAATGTTACGATACAGCAAAGGACAGCTCCTACTGGGAGAATCCTCCCACAAGGCAGGCATAAAGAGTTTGCTATTTGCCTTCCTTTTTTTCATTAAATCACCCATTCCTGCCCTGTGACATCTAGATGCCCAGAGGGCACTATGCCTGCCATGTTCCCAACAGGCAACCCACTGCCTCACAGGGACCACCACGGTGGTCAACAGCAATGAGATGTGGCCAGCCTGGGATTAGGGAGATGCTACGCAGGAGACCCTGGCATTGCCTTCTCAGTGACCGGGGATGGGAAGGGATGTCCTGGGGGAGATCCCTTCTTGAATGCCCATTAAGAACCCAAGATTATTAAGGTGTGGTCTCCCAGTGGGGTCAGTTACAAATTCAGTCACAAGCTCCCTGTAGCCACCCTGCTGTTGAAAGTGATTGTTTATAGCCACACAGGGCAAATAAGCAGGGAGAATTTGATCACTGAGTGAAGGTCCCCCGACCCCTAACAGCCCCAGCCCCTGAGGAAAAAAAAACAACAACTGGGAGGACTTCCTGGGCAATGGGGCAAGGCTGCCAGACCAAGGCCAAGAGCCAGAGGCCTACCCACTCCTGCCCTTGAGAGTCAACAGTGTTACAGAAAGCTCAGACACTGACTTGGATCCAGGCCTCTGTTCCTACTTCTCTCCCCCTGCTCTTGGCCTTGTGAGCTTGTCAGATAGGACAAAGGTGTTATCTCAGTTTGAAGGGAAAGACGGTAAAACTACTGGTTATTATGCACACATTTCAGTTCTCTAGGTTCACCCTGTTCCCCAGGGTTATTGAGAGTTGGATATAATGTAATTCTCAAAAAACAAAAAACAAAAGCACCCTCCAAATAAATAAGTAAATAAAACAAAGCAAAATGAAAAGCAAAGCAGCATAAGCCAAAATGCACTTGCTCCCAAATGCATGTCTCTCTAGCTGTAATGGCCCCACTTTTCTTGCCTAAAGGAATCCCCAGGCCTTGATCCCACCCTATTCCAGCTCACCAGAATAGCTCTCCAAGTAAAAAATAAATTTAAAGAGAATTTCCCTAGGAAAGATGAATAGGTCCTTAAGTATTCCAAACACACACAATTAGTCAACTCCTGTTTGGGAAAGGGTGGATCAAACTCCAGTAACTGGCCCATGGGAACTGTTTTCTCTTTCTAGTCACTCACGTCACCAGGACTCCCTTTTCCAGTCTCCTGAAACACTGTCCTGTGGTTCTTTCAAAAACCCTCACTAGAGATCCAGGAGGAAACCTCTGAGCAAGAGAGTCCACTGCCCCTTGCCAGAAAAGTTTCTGAGTCCGCTAAAACTTGACCCTCCCTCCTCCTCCCGTCTTCCTGGCAGGTCACCTAACCTGAAAGGGGGGCTCGAAGGAAGAGAAGCCAGTCCCTCACCCCACTCCTTCCAGTAACGAAGACTTCAGATGGGCCTAAGGCCATGGGATGAAAGAAGCAAAAGTGACCCAGGATGCCCTGAGGAGGGGACAAAAAAGACCGTCTTAGTATCCCCAAACCCCGGGAGGGAGAGGTATCTGGGTGGCCCTCCCGCCTTTCCCCGATTCAGACTCTGCAAATGCGCTGCGCTCCAGGTCTCCCGCCCTCGCCACCCACCCTCTAGACCCAACAGGACTGACCTGCCCCTCGCTGGGAAGGAAGGGGGGCGCCTGGCGTGTGGCAGCAGGGACCCGTGGTCTTGGGGGGTGCAGGGATCCCCCTCTTCTCATCACTCCTCCTCGGCAGTCCTCCTCGGCCTCCGGCGTGCCCCCCACACCCCCAGCCAAGGCGAGCGTCCAGCCGCGACACCCGGCTCGCTACATTTCGCCTCTGCGTTACTGCGAGGCCGCCGCTCCGCTTCCACGAAGGGGAGGTGGTCAGGGAGGGAGTGCAGGATATACCGCCTTGCTCCCGGGCGGGGGCTGGGGGACCCGGACGGGGGACCGTGGGGCCGAGCTCACTCGCCCCCAATCGCTTCTTGCCCGGGGACTTGGGCCCGACTGGTTGGCTGCTAGGGGCAAACGTGATCTGGGGCAGACTGGGTGGCACCCCCCCCATCAAAAATAGATTCTGGATGGACAACTGCAGCAGCCAATAGGGGGCGGGGGAGGGGGCGGGCTCAGACTCGGCCTGGCCCCTTTCCTTCGCTTCGAGCCGCGGAGGCGGGGCGCCAGCAAAACGCAGTGCGAGGAGTGACCGGAGCCAGGGGCTGGCTCGCGGGTCCCAGCGCCCATCCGCCGGCTGCCTGAGGTTCCCGCTCCAGGCGCCTTGCCACCTCCCTCGGGCCCGCCCCGCCGCGCTGGGACCTTTCCTCGCTCTTTAAAGCCGTGTGCGCCTGTGCACGTCTATCCCTGCATCTTGAATGTTTCCTTGAGCCGGGGAGACTGGGAAACCTCCCCGTGAAGCCAGCCATCTCTGACCTCCGGGCCTCAAGCAGCCATCCCCGTGCTCTTAACCCCGCGCTTGGTTCCCGGAGAGAACCGTCCCTACCTTGTTCTCGGACACAGCTCCTCTCCTGCTGGCTAGTCTCCTCGCGCTTCCGCCAGAATCCGCATTCCCCCAAGCGCGTGGCTCAGCCTGATAGAACCGGCCTTAATAAAGTCCCAGCCTTGAAAGGGGCGGTGGGGGGGGGGGGGGGGGGGGGGGGGCAGCCTGGCTTCCTCTGATCCACTGATCCTGGTGGCAGCATGGGAAGAGATGTCTCCGTCCCTGCCTAAACGAAGTCCAACTTTCCCTGACGCACCTTATGGGATCAAAGAGGGGTGTTCCCATTTCGCCGTTTGCCACTTCCTCCCTGGGGTATCTTTACCTCTCTAACGCAATTTCAGTACAGGTTCTTTTGGGGATGTTTTTGTGCAGGGGGTGTGACCTCCCCCATAAAGGAACCGCCTCCCCCATAAAGGAACCGCCACCCCCAGGTTTTCCCCTCTTGTCAGTGGAACCTGTGACCAGTGGTTCCTTCCTGTCATTTTCCTCCCGGAAAGTGGCTAAGGGGTGCATTCGAGCATGACCCTAGACCCCTGGATGGGTTTTGGAGTAGAGGAGTGCCTGGGGAGAGAACACAGTGCTGGGTATGAAGCTTTTGGCTGCGCCTTCCTCTTTCCGAAGTACACGCACCCCCCCAGCACACACAGCAACAGGGGCAGGTGATTCCCTTGGGCAAGGATGGCAAACGTGTACAACCTAGCTCCTCACCTCCCACTCTAGTCCTCAGGATTATTCCAGTTTAGCTGCTGGGAATTTGCATCAAGGGCCTGAAGTCTCACAGCACCTAGTAGAGAAAATGTCAGTGTCAAAACTGGGGTTCTAATTTTGGCTACAAACACTGAGTCTCTCCGCCTGGAGACAGAAGTAACTGCTAGACTAGGAAACATTGGGTTTCTTCCAAAGGATCAGTTTTTCAATAGGTGGTGTAGGGATGGGTGGGGAATTAAGGTTGATGTATCTGGAGACTTTTCAGTCAGGGGCTGGAAACAATTCCTGCTCCATTCAACAGTCTTCCCTGCTCCCTTTTCATCTTGCCGCAGCTAATCCACCTGTATGTAAAATCTTGATCTGCCTTCTATTCCCTTCCCACCTCCTTGTTTTTTTTATCCCCCTGAAACAGTTCCCCCTTTCCTGTGAGTTTTTTTTTAATTGAAGTATACCAGACGTATGGGAAAGTGCACAAATCCTAAGTGTACAGGTCAACAAATTACGACACAGTGAACATACCTGTATAATGGCCACCCAGATCAGGAATTCGACCATTACCGGCACCCCCAAAGCCCCTCCGCATGTCTCCTCCCAGTCACTATGCCACCTTCCTTCCCAAATTAACCTCTATCTAATCCCATATGTTAGTTGTATCCGCTTTTGAACTTCATATAAATGAAACCATTCAGTTGGTACTATTTTTTAAATTAATTATTTTTGGCTGCGTTGGGTCCTCGTTGCTGCACACGGGCTTTCTCTAGTTGCGGTGAGTGGGGGCTGCTCTTCGTTGCGGTGCACGGGCTTCTCATTGCGGTGGCTTCTCTTGTTGCGGAGCACGGGCTCTAGGTGCACGAGCTTCAGTAGTTGTGGCATGCGGGCTCAGTAGTTGTGGCATGCGGGCTCAGTAGTTGTGGCTCACAGGCTCTAGAGCGCAGGCTCAGTAGTTGTGGCACACGGGCTTGGTTGCTCCGCATGTGGGATGTGGGATCTTCCCAGACCACGGCTCGAACCCGTGTCTCCTGCATTGGCAGGCGGATTCTTAACCACTGCGCCACCAGGGAAGTCCCTCAGTTGGTACTATTTTGTGTCTGGCTTCTCTCACTCAGTATGTTTGTGAAATTCATGCATATTGTTGTGGTAGCAGTAGCTCATTTATTTTCATTGCTGTATGGTATGCCGTTGCAGATGTTGATGAAAAAATTAATCAATAGTCAATCTAAGAAAGAAACAGAAAATTTTATTCGAGACAACCTGAGGATTATAACTCAGGAGACAGTTTTTCAGAAACCTCTGAGGACTGTTCTGCCCATTAAAGGTCAAAGCACAGTTACATACGTTTTTGAGACAAAGGTTTATACACCAAATGACATATTGACAGTTTACGCAATCCAGATCTGCAGTATAAAGCAGTGGGTCATCATGACCCCTTACAAGATTGAGAAGGAACGTTATCTCCTAAGGAGGTCTGGTTAATACAGATGCACAATACACACTAAAGGGGAAGGAGGAGGCCCAAATGGGAGAGAAAACTTTTTTGTTTAAATTTTTCCTGTCTTGGAATAAAATATGAATTCTATTTCGTCACCATTAAATGCATATACCACAATTTATTTTTCTATTATTCTGGTGGACATTTGGGCTGTTCTCAGTTTGGGATTGTTATCAATAACGCTGCTGTAACAGTTTTGTTTCTGTCCTTTGGTACACTTATGTTTCTATTTCTGTTGGATATATACCTAGGAACAGACTTCTAAACATAGGCTATGTTTATATGTTTAGTGTCAATAAATGCTACTAAATAAATTTCCAAAGTGCTCATGTTAGTTTACACTCCTGCTGGCAGTGTCTTAGAATTCCAGTTGCTCCACATCATCATCAACACTTTGTACTGTCAATCTATAAAGATTTAAAAATGTTAGCCATTCTGGTGGGTGGTATCTCATTGTGGTTCAGATTTGCATTTCCTTGGTAACCAGTGAGATTAAGCACCTTTTCATATATTTATTTACTATTTGGATATCTGTTCAAGTACTTTGTCCATTTCTTTGTCCACTTTCTATTAGGCTTTCTGTCTTATTGCTTTATAGGATTTAAAAAAAAATTAAATTATTTTATTTATTGATTTTTGGCTGTGTTGGGGCTTCGTTGCTGTGCGCAGGCTTTCTCTAGTTGCGGCGAGCCAGGGCTACTCTTCGTTGCGGTGTGTGGGCTTCTCATTGCGGTGGCTTCTCTTGTCGCGGAGCATGGGCTCTAGGCGCATGGGCTTCAGTAGTTGTGGCTCAGGGGCTCTAGAGCACAGGCTCAGTAGCTGTGGCACATGGGCTTAGTTGCTCCGCGGCATGTGGGATCTTCTCGGACCAGGGCTCGAACCCATGTCCCCTGCATTGGCAGGCGGATTCTTAACCACTGCGCCACCAGGGAAGCCCTATAGGATTTCTTTATACATTTCAGATATGAGTTCTTTGTTGGTTACGGGTACTGCAGATATTTCTATGAGTATATAAATACAGAAGGCCCCAGTTTTGGGGTCTTCCAAAGCCTCAGGGCCACTGGGACAAGACTATATTTTGATCACTAGTATACTCCCAGCTCCTAGCACTTAGTAGGTACTAAATAAATATGTGGCATGAATGATGGATGAGATGGATGAGACTCATTCAGGTAGTCTGCCCTGTGTTGTGCTGATTCCTAGGGCCAAACACTGAAAGGGGATAGAGGGAGCAGATTTCCTTCCAGCCCAGCCAGCTGTGACCTTGGGAAGGGGAAGACACCCAGCCCTTCCCTACTGAAAAAAGCAGAAATAGCTACAGTCTGTGAAGAGAGAAGCAGGGATGTAGGGAGCAGAGGGCACAGTTGAAAAGACAGGAACTACAAGCAGGTAGCAAGCCAGCCAGATACTTCAGAAGGAGAGACTCGGAGGTGGAGGGGGTGGTGGTGTCAAGGAGACAGTAAGGGTCTCTGAGCATCACAGTGGACCTTTGTATGACAAGAGCCTCCAAGGTCACGCAGGCGCTACTCCTGCTTACTCTTGTTTTTCTTTTGGCCGAGCCGCTCGGCATGCAGGATCTTAGTTCCCCCACCAGGGATTGAACTGGGGTCCCCGGCAGTGAAAGCATTGAGTCCTAACTACTGGACTGCCAGGGAATTCCCTCCTGCTTACTCTTTTTTTTAGATATCTCTATTGGGGTATAATTGCTTTCCTCCTGCTTACTCTTAAAGCTTGTTAGTTGAGAGAGCTCTTCTACACTTTTCCTTTCCAAAGGAGATGCCTTGAGACTGGTTGTGGGGTCTCATTCCTACCTCCCCAATAAGGAACTTTCTTCTTCAGAACTGGCTTTAACTTCGTTATGGCCTATAATATCCATTGTGAAGATGAAAGACCACTGAGTCACTGCCAGCCCCTTCATCTCCAGGAAGTCTTTCCCCAGGCCTGTTGTGTTCTCTCACAGTGTTCTGTCACCATCTTTCTCTCCACTGTCCTCTCCTTCCCCTCCTTCAGCTATAGCTGATACCAGGTCAGGTCAGAAGTCTGACCAACTCCCATGACTACAGAAGAGAAATTGCTCCCTTGCAACACTGCTAAAACCTCACAGCATCCCCTCCCTCCAGAAGACAATGAGGCTAGAAGCTGCTCCAGAATTTTCTATATAGGATAAGCTTGGGGACTTAGCAGTTTAGCCGGAGAGGGGTTGATGAAGTGTCATGAAATGGCACTTGTATAGCAGGCACAGCGTTTCGCTTAGAGTATGAGATTGTTGGCGGGGGTGGAGGATTCGGGGGAAGGAGGAGGTGTTGATCACTGGCCAGGGGCCAGTGGAGGAGGCTGGGAGGGAAGTACCTCCGTGGGCGGCCCTCTTCAGTCTTGCTTGGCACTTTTCTAATATATGGTTCATTTAGCTTCCATCCTGAGGTCCTCCAGGTCCCTTGGCCTTCTTTCAGGAACAGCCGCTATCTACCAATGGCTTCTCCACGAGCTACCTGGATGCTCATCCTGAAACATTACAAAATTCCAGAGCCCTGTAAATCCTGGATCCCCTAACTAGCATGGTATAGTCACAAGACTAGCCTGACATGGCTGGAAAGTTTTCTGTCTTTTGTTTCTGCTGGGGAAGGGATGCCCCCTCCCATTTTTCCCTTTGCTATAACCCCTCCCCAGCTATCTCCCTCCCAGAGGTCAACTTCTTTCCTGCTGCCCTGAGCTAAGGTGATATCCCCTTCCGGCTTTATTCAGTTCTAGGAGGATGTAGTGATGGGGGTGGATGGGGAAGTGTGGCCATCTGTGCTCAAAGCTAGTTGCTCTCACCATCCCCTTTTCTTCTAACTGAGCTCTCCTGTCCCAAAGCCCCCTGGGTACTCTCCCTGGATTCCTTTAGGCTGGATGGTTCCCGGTATTTTGGAACTGCAGTTCTGAAATTACTGGGTATAACTGGGAAGAGTTAACAGCAAGCAAAATAGTTTGGTGAGCTATAACTGGGGAGATGAAGTAATCTGTGAGAGAGGCAGAGTTGCAGAGTGGAATGTGCCACAGCTTTGCAATCACATGGGTTTGAATCCATGCTCAGTCACATATTAGGTATGTGACCTTGAGCAAACTCCTTTATGTTTCTGAGCCATTATCTAAAAAATGGAGACGCTACTCTCTTTCTTAGAGATGCTGTGAATATTAGTGATGCCGTAGCATTTGGAACATTTCCCACACACGGTAAGGACTGGTATGATTTCACCAAAGAGGAAGAGCCACAAACAAGAATTAGGCATCTGGAAGGGGCAGCTCAGGCTCTCTCTGGGACTCACACTGAGGTCTAGACTTCACAGAATGTGAGGGCACTCCTAACTGCAAAGTGTTAAAGATGGACCATCTCTGTCACATGGACGTGGGTGGGGAGATAGTCTGGGGGGCAGCACTCCTGTAGTAAGTTATCGGCCAAAGATGAGTAAGCTTGATCTTTCCAGAGACAGGATGCAAGATCATATTTTGCAAACCAGATTATCTAGTTTCAAAATGCCCTCTGTGTTTACTGCCCTTTGATTGTCTGCTAGCCCAGGGTTTCCTAAACAGGCTTGGTCATAGGAATCTCCTGTGGGCACTTCTTTTAAAATATAGGTTTCCAGGCGTCTCTCCTGGAAATTCTGTTTCCAAAGATCTGGTGCCAGGCCAGGAAATCCACCCTTTTAATTAGTGCACGAGATGACTCCCATGATCTGACCAGTTTGGGGAACAGTGCCCCAACCCTGTGGTTCTCAATCAAGGCTACATATTAGAACAATATGCCTTTGTCATAGGAGGAAACACTGAACACTTGGAAGGCTCTGGAAGTCTTCAAAGACATGGAGATGCTTCAGTTGAATCTTCCTGTGTGGATTTACATATTGACTCATTTACTCCTAATAATTACTCTATGAAGTAGGCTGTTGCAACGTAACAGCTCAAAACCAAGTCAGTGGATTGGAGAAAAGTAGGTGTCTTCAAAAGTTATTTAGGTTAGTGATTAGGGAAATGCAAATCAAAACCACAAGGGAGGGCTTCCCTGGTGGCACAGTGGTTAAGAATCCGCCTGCCAATGCAGGGGACATGGGTTTGAGCCCTGGTCTGGTAAGATTCCACATGCTGCGAAGCAGCTAAGCCCGTGTGCCACAACTACTGAGCCTGCGTGCCTAAAGCCGGTGCTTTGCAACAAGAGAAGCCACCGCAATGAGAAGCCCGCACACCGCAATGAAGAGTAGCCCTCGCTTGCCGTAACTAGAGAAAGCCCATGCACAGCAACGAAGACCCAACGCAGCCAAATAAATAAATTAAAAACAAACAAACAAAAAACCCGCAAGTGATACCACTTCAGTCACTAGGTTGCTCATTAAAAAAGGAGGAGCAAAACCCAGAAAATATAACAAGTGTTGGTGAGGATGTGGAGAAATTGGAACCCTTGTCCGTTTGCTGGTGGGAATGTAAAATGGGGCAGTTGCTGTGGACATAGTTCAATGTTTCCTCAAAAAGCTTAACGCAGAATCACCATATCACCCAGCAATTCCACTGCTAAGTATATGCCCAGAAGAATTGAAAACAGAGGAGAAAAGCATTCTATTTAGAGGAAACTGAGTGACATGGCAGGTAAGCAAGGGAGACTGTGGCATTTTCAGGAACAGCAGAGTTTTCAACGTGTGGCTGCACGCATGTTGAGAAGTGGAGGGTGAAAGATGAAATGTAGTCTTTGATGATTAAGTTACACAACTTAAGATGTATTGTTTGATGTGTTGGTTTTGTTTTCCCAACTAGGCTACAAAGTCCTTGATCATAGAGGCTTTATGTTTTAAAATTTATATTAATTTTTAATGCCTTTGCTGACACTGTCTACTATTTTAAAGACTATTTTCTTTTTGGCCACACCACGTGGCTTATGGGATCTTAGTTCCCTGACCTAGGATCCAACCTGGGCCCACGGCAGTGAAAGCACCGAGTCCTAACCACTGGACCACCAGGGAATTCCCTAAAGATTATTTTATTTATTTATTTATTTATTTTTAGATGTTGGGGGTAGGAGTTTATTAATTAATTAATTTATTTTTGCTGTGTTGGGTCTTCGTTTCTGTGCGAGGGCTTTCTCTAGTTGTGGCAAGCCGGGGCCACTCTTCTTCACGGTGCGTGGGCCTCTCACTATCGCGGCCTCTCTTGTTGCGGAGCATAGGCTCCAGACGTGCAGGCTCAGTAGTTGTGGCTCACGGGCCTAGTTGCTCCGCAGCATATGGGATCCTCCCAGACCAGGGCTCGAACCCGTGTCCCCTGCATTAGCAGGCAGATTCTCAACCACTGCGCCACCAGGGAAGCCCAAAGATTATTATTATTATTTTTTTTTTACGGTACACGGGCTTCTCACTGTTGTGGCCTCTCCCGTTGCAGAGCACAGGCTCCGGACGCGCAGGATCAGAGGCCATGGCTCACGGGCCCAGTCGCTGCGCGGCATGTGGGATCTTCCCGGGCCGGGGCATGAACCCGTGTCCCCTGCATCGGCAGGCGGACTCTCAACCACTGCGCCACCAGGGAAGCCCCCAAAAGATTATTTTTTAAGAGCAGTTTTAAGTTTACAATAAAGTTGAGAGAATGATACAGAGATTTTCCATATACCCCTTGTCCCCACATGTGCATAACCTCCTCCGTTAATCAACACCACTCATTAGAGTGGTACATTTTTCACCAAGGATGAACGAACGCCGACATCATAATCACCCAAAGTCCATAGTTTACCTTAGGGTTCACTCTTGGTGTTGTACATCCTACGGGTTTGGACAAGTGTATAATGATATATCTCTCTCACTATACTATCATACAGAGTATTTTCACTGCCCTAAAAATCCTCTGTGCTCTGCCTATTCATTTCTTTTTAGCACTAAATAATATACCATTGGCTGGATGTACCACAGTTATTTATCCATTCGTCTACTGAAAGATATCTTGGTTGCTTCCAAGTTTTGGCAATTATGAATGAAGCTGTTGTCAACATACATGTGCAGGTTTTTGTGTAGATATAATTTTCCAACGCCTTTGGGTAAATATCAAGGAACACGATTGTTGGGTCACGTGGTAAGAGTTTGTTTAGTTTCGTGAGAAACTACCAAACTGTCTTCCAAAGTGACTACTATTTTGTATTTCCACCAGCAATGGAAAAGAGTTCTGTTGCTTCACATCCCCAATACCATTTGATGTCATCAGTGTTCTGGATTTTGGCCTACAATTATAACAGGTGTCTAGTGGTGCCTCACTGTTTCAATTTGTATTTCCCTGATAACATATGATGTGGAGCATCTTTTCACCTGCTTATTTGCCATCTGTGGATCTTTGGTGAGGTGTCTGTTAAGGTCTTTGCCCCATTTTTTTTTTTTTTTTTTTTTTTTTTTTTCGGGGGGCTCTCCCCCCTGTGGGCC
>NW_020173731.1:10904035-10932544 GCF_003031525.2 Neophocaena asiaeorientalis asiaeorientalis | reverse complement strand
CCCTGCCTCGGCAGGCGGACTCTCAACCACTGCGCCACCAGGGAAGCCCTTTGGCCCATTTGTAATTGGGTTGTTTGGGTTCTTATTCAGTTTTTTTTGTTTTTGTTTTTGTTTTTTCGGTACGCGGGCCTCTCACCAATGTGGCCTCTCCCCTTGCGGAGCACAGGTTCCGGACGCGCAGGCTCAGCGGCCATGGCTCACGGGCCTAGCCGCTCCGCGGCATGTGGGATCTTCCTGGACCGGGGCATGAACCCGTGTCCCTTGCATCGGCAGGCGGACTCTCAACCACTGCGCCACCAGGGAAGCCCCCATCTTTTAATTGGGTTGTTTGGGCTCTTATTGTTCAGTTTTAAGAGTTCTTTGTATGTTTTGGATAACAGTCCCGTATCAGACGTGTCTTTTAACATGCTAATTTAAATTTACAAATTTGGTTCTTCTTCCTTGATCAGACTCTTAGATATTGAGTCTCATTTATTCTTGTAGTGTTAATTTATGTTGCTATGTTGATGACTCCTAAATATCTTTGTCTTAGACTTTTCTTCTTAGCTCCGGACTTGGATGCCTCAACACTTCCCACTTGTCATATCTGAAATGGAGCTCGTCATCTCCTAGATATCTACTCCTTCTTCAGTCTTCCCCTTCTCAGTAAACGTAATCACTCTCCTATTTGCTCAAGTCAGCTGGCTGGGAGTCATTCTTGACTCCTTCCTCTATTTCTCCATCTCCCTACCATCCATCAATCACCAAGTGCCACCCATTGGCTCCACCTCCTAAAGACTTTTTTTTGGATTGATTTTTTTTTTAATTGAGGTAAAATTCACATAACATAAAATCAACCATTGAAAAGCATACAATTCACTTGCTAATGGATAAACAGCAAGGTCCTACTATAAAGCACAGAGAACTATGTTCAGTATCCTATGATAAACCATAATGGAAAATAATATTTAAAAAAAGAATGTATATATAACTGAATCACTTTGTTGTACTGCAGAAATTAACACAACTTTGTAAATCAACTATACTTCAATAAATAAAATAAAATCATACAATTCACCAACATAGAAAACAAACTTATGATTACCAAAGGGAAAGGGGGGGGAGATAAATTAGGAATTTGGGTTTAAAAGATACACACTATTATATATAAAATAAATAAACAACGAGTATAGCAGAGGGAACTATATTCGATATCTTGTAATAACCTATAATGGAAAAGAATCTGAAAAAAATATAGAATAACCTAAAATGAAAGAAAAATGTTTCACGTGAACACTTTTCTGTACACGTGAAACATTTTAAATCAGTATACTTCAATTAAAAAAGAATACGATCCAGTTAGCATTTAGTACATTTACAATATTGTGCAACTATTACCTCTATTTAGTTACATTTTCATCACACCAAAAGGAAACCACTTAATCATTAATCACTCCCCCCTCCCCCCTCCCCCTAGCTCCTGGCAATCACTAGCCTGATTTCTGTCTCTATGGATTTTCCTATTTTGGATGTTTCGTAAAAGTGGAACCATGTAATATGTGACCTTTTGTGTCTGGCTTCTTTCTCTCAACATAATGAGTTCAAGTTTCATCCATGTTGAAGCATGTGTCATTGCTTTTCATGGCGACTTAATAGTCCACAGTATGGATACAATGTCTTTTGTTTATCCATTCACCTGTTGATGGACATTTGGTTTGTTTCCACCTTTTGGCTATTGTGAATAGTACTGCTAGGAGTACAAACTTTTGTTTGAATACGTGTTTTCAGTTCTTTTGAGTATATGCTTAGGAGTGGAATTGCTGGGTGATATGGTAATTCTATGTTTAACTTTTGGAGGAAACAATAAACAGTTTTCCACAGCAGCGGCACTATTTTGCATTCCCGCCAGCAAAGGCACCAGGGTTCCAATTGCCCCACACCCTCACCAACACTTCTTGTTTTCCTCTTTTTAAATTATGGCTAACCTAGTAGATGTGAAGGGGTATCCCTTGTGGTGTTGATTTGCATTTCCCTAATGACTAACCTAAATAACTTTTTAATACACCTACCTTTCTCCAATCCACTGACTCGATTTTTCAACTGTTACATTGCAACAGCCTACTTCCTAGGGTAATTATTAGTATTAAATGATTATACACACACAAATCTATCTATATCTAGATATAGATATACATAGATATAATTATTTAGAACAGTGCCTGGAATAGAGTAATCACTGTGTAAGTGTTAGAAAGAAGGAAGAAAAGGAAGAAAAGAAGGATGGAAAGATGGAAGGAAGGAAAAATAACCTCTTAACTATTCTTCCGTTTCCCATTGTCCTTAAGTCAAGTTCCAAAATTCCTATCCTGACTTACAAGGCCCAAACAGGCCTCCTTTCAGTTTCCTGAAGGCAGCAGGCTCGGAATAGAGTAATCACTGTGTAAGTGTTAGAAAGAAGGAAGAAAAGGAAGAAAAGAAGGATGGAAAGATGGAAGGAAGGAAAAATAACCTCTTAACTATTCTTCCGTTTCCCATTGTCCTTAAGTCAAGTTCCAAAATTCCTATCCTGACTTACAAGGCCCAAACAGGCCTCCTTTCAGTTTCCTGAAGGCAGCAGGCTCTCATTTGCACACTCTATTCTGTCTGTCACATCCTCCACCGCACCCCCCCCCCATTCTCCCCAATTCTTTGCCTTGTTAACTCTTATTCAATCTTGAAGTCTTAGCTTATTCATGACCTCCTTACCACAGACGCCTTCCTGATTCCTCCGACTGGGCACCATGGGGTATATAAAATAAGACCTTATCTCTTAGACCTGGGCAAGAGAGCTCCTTGCCTTGGGCTTCATGCTTTAGAAGGTACCATAGATTACAGCCACAAAAGAACTAAATCTATTAAAAACCTAGAGGTGTTTCTGTCACTTGGGATTCAGCACTCAGTGCTTGCACAGAGCACCTGTCACCCTAAACACATATTTCTAAGACTAACATAGTTCAGGCCCCAGAGAAACGCTTTTCTACATAAATTGCCCTGTGTCTTCAGAAACAAAAAAAAATTACATCTGAAATGCCCTGAAGGTTTGTGTGTTGTGTCACTGTGAACTTTGGAGACAGACTAGCTTTGGAGTGCAGGGAGGAATTCAGCTGTCAAAGTGCTTAGCTAAGGGAAAAGAAAATTGACTTGTCAAGTCCTTCCTCTCGGATAGCATGATGGTAATAGGTTCCTGTGTGACATGTTATTTCCCAGGAGTGCTGAGCGACCATTATCTTGCTCCTCTTTGAGTCCCAATTTCTGGTTTTGGAGGAACTCATGAATTAGTGTAATATCCGCGACATTGCACATGGTGGTTGAGGAACATTTTGTAGCATTAAATAATTTATAGCATTCTTACATTTGTAGGTCTAGATGTCACATATATGAAATGATACTTATCCTTTTTATTGATAGCCTTATGGACACTGAACACAAAAATTGCAAATAGTTTCATTGTTATTAAAATATTTAATTAGGTTTAAAATTTGAAAAAATTAATGAAGTGTCCAACTCTTCAGTAGGAACTTTGTCTCTCTTATTTCCTCTGGAAGAAAAGAATACTGGGTCTAGAATGGCCAAGTTTTCAGCAACTCAGGCTCAAAATCAAGGGACTTCAGCCAAAATTTACTCCTTTCCTTTCCCACTCTCTTTGCTTATGAATATTTTGTCTTCCTTCCAACCTTAGGGAGGTATGAGTGAGAAGCTAGAGCTAAGTGCTTGATGGGGGTGTGCGGTGTACTTGTGATTATCTGCTGAAGCTCTTTCAAGGTGGACTTGGGGAGTGGCAGATGGATAAAGGTAAGGGTAGAGGAAAGTCCCAGATTCATTGGCCCATCCTGCCCAGTATCTTAGGGCTCACGTTGTTCTGGCCAGCACTTTCAGCTGCTCTTTCCAGAAAACTTCAGGGGACACAGGGCTGGAATTTCTGTGTTCTCAGAGCCAGGATTTGGAGCAGCTCCCTCTCAAGGCTTTCCTTCCCACTCCGGGGGCTCAGAACACTATTGTTTCTGATGCTTGAAGAGAGTGGTGAGACCGGACAGGGACAGGGTTCCCTGCTCACTCTTCTCCCAGTTATCCCACAGATCATTAGAGACCTGGCTGTCCCCAAACTCAAGAAGGGGGAAGAGCTGAACCCAGAAGCAGGGGGTGGGTGTGTAAGGAATGCTGGCAGACGGACGGAGAGATGTGACTAGGGAGAGGTCAGCCAAGGGAACAGAGAGCTTGAGCTAAGAACCAAATCCAGCAGTAGAACAGCCTTTGCCCTTGAGATCTCCCTGGGTCAGAATGAATGAGCCGACACCACAGGTTCTTGGGGCAGGCAGTGTGGTGTGACCGAAAAAGCACTGGACTTGGGGATTTTTGAGCTGCATTTGAATTCTAAGGCTGCCCCTTAAGAACTGTGTAATCTGGGCAAATGACTTCTCCGAGCCTCAGTTTCCTCTTCAGTACTGTTAGCACAGGCTTTGGATGCAGACAGACTCTGCCCCTAACACCTGCATGACAAACTACTTAACCTCTGAGCCTCAGTTGCCCCATCTGTTAAAAACAGGGGCAGTAACCCCTTTGGAGTGATTGTCAGTATTAAATAAGATAATCAATGGGAAGTAGATTTCACCAGTCACATAGGATCATGGAATAACAATGAGCTTGGGGCCAGGTGACATGGGTTTGAAACTGCCTCCAGCTTGATGCGTAACTTCTCTGAGAACCAACTCCTCCTCTGTAAGAAAAATGACGCCTTCTTCACGGGGGTTCTTATGTGGCTCCGATGAGATAAGGTGTTGTGAAAGCACTTTGTACAGCTCTGCCCAAATGTGAAGAATCCTTTTTGTTCTTCAGCTCACCCTCTAACAAAGGCTGAATGAGTACTGAATTGGCCAGAAAAGGGAGGGCGAGGGAAGGAATGTGAATCTTAGGGGGAGTAGCAGAAAACCTCAAATAATTCCTGCACTGTGTTTCTAACACTTTCCATTAGGCCCCAGCTCCTAAGAACAGCTCACATCCACAGGCAGGCAGGAGGGGCCAGGCATTGTGAGGAGGGAAAAGGAGCCCACTGCCATCAAACCCCAGGAAGGCAATGGAAGGTCCTTGTCTGGAGAGGAAAAAAAGAGGGAGTCTCTCAGGTCTCAGCTCCCTCTGTGTCTCCCTCCATGACCTTGACTCCCTTGTGATCCACAAAGCACAGCTCCCAGCCTTGAGCCAAGAAATGCTGCCTTTCAATGCTCCCCACCTGACAGCTACTGAGCAGATTCCAATATGCTCAGGCTTAGATTCCAGAGAAAAAAGACAGGAGCTCTGCAGTCCCCTAACGGAGGGCAGCTCGCCCCTCCCCCTGCCCCACCAGCCAGAGCAGAGCCCCTCCAGGCAGTCCCCCCACCCCATATCCTCCACTTCTCTTTGATAAGTCTGAATTAGGACATGATGCCAATGTCCTGCTGGTCCTGGGCTCCAGAGAGAGGCTGCCCTTCTCTTGGGAGCTCAGCCCGTGGGATGTGCAAGGGAAATGTTTCCACAGATTAGTGCCTCCTGGGGTGGGACAGCAGCAGCAGGTGGCAGGAACAGGGCAGGGGAGGGAGCAAAGCCCAGGGAGCCCTTGGGAGGAGCCCGAGGACAGAGGCTTTCTTCTCCAGGCTCCAGCCTCCAGAACCAGGAGGTCTGGGGTTCCTCCAAAGCCCCCTGCCTCCGTTTTACCCCCCAGCTGTTGCGGCATAGAACATTTTATTTGACCAATTGTTGTGGCAATTATGGGAGTATCATAGTTTGACTAAGTCTTCCTCCAGGGGTAGAATAAAAGGGAGGATAAGGGGAGGGATGCAGGGGCAGGAGAGGAGAGATGAAGAGCCGGCTAAACAATCCAAGAAGATGGGGCGGGGGCTGGGGGAGGAAAGGAAATTACAGCAAGAAGAAACATATAAGCCCTGGAAAAGGCAGCCCAACGAGCGTGCCCTAAATTAAACACTTGTAGAAGGTCAAATCTGGTTGATATTTTTCAAATCTGCATTTGTTCAGTCAGGACTTAACAAGGAGCAGTTAAATCACCAGGGTGAGACAGACAGGCCAGAGACCTTCTAAAGTAGTGACAAGAAGGCAGTAAATGCCGGTCGGCTGAGCGATGGAGTTGCCGGGAGGAAGGGAGAA
Organism: Neophocaena asiaeorientalis asiaeorientalis; assembly: GCF_003031525.2. Taxonomy (NCBI): domain Eukaryota; kingdom Metazoa; phylum Chordata; class Mammalia; order Artiodactyla; family Phocoenidae; genus Neophocaena; species Neophocaena asiaeorientalis. Next base: position 10,926,394 of record NW_020173731.1, on the reverse strand, counting down.
GCGGGGCTCCTGCTGGCCTTCCCCTTCTCCCTGGCCTTGTTCTTGAGTGTTGAGTGAGTTTAGGAGTGAGCAAGGCAGGTGGGTGAGGTCATTATGATGTGACTTTGACCCAAAGTTTCATCAACACTGGCTTCCCCCTTGGGTTAGTCCTGGCCTAGCATCAGCCATCCCTGATCCAGCTGTGGCTCCCCAACCTCACAGTTCGTGCAGGTGAGGAACTGGCCTTGGGTCTGCGTCAGCGTTCTGGATGAACTCGAAGATGAATTTCACCTGGGTCTTGTAGGCTTGGACTGAGATTTTCTCATTGATTCCGTGGATGCTGAGGGAAAGAGATTTGGGGGGGAGAGTCCATTGTTCTAGTACAAGTGTTATTACAGAGCACTCCCCACCCTACATCCCCTGAAGCCATTGGCCTTTGACCCTCCAGGGGTAGGAAGTGGGCAAGGTGGGAGCAGCCCTTTGTAGGAAGCGAGGTTTCATGTGACATGTTGGTCATCTCTCCAGGATCCGTGTCCATGGCGAAGAACAGTGGGGGCAGATAATAATAAACTCCTGGGGACTGCAAATCATCTCCTGCTCTGGAATCCATTTGATAATTTCTCCTCTGAGGGAAAGTTATCTTTTAATTCTAAGGCCAGAATTCCAGCTAGACTTACGTCTAAGCCAGCCACCCCCCACCCCACATTACTAGGGGCACAAGTGGATAGGGAGGGCAACTGCCCAGGGTACCTATGGATTCTCTACTTCACCTAGAACCTCACCTCCAGATCCGATGCCCACAACCTGCCTCAACACAACACAACATAACCACACATGTAACCTCAAAGATCAAAGGAAATAAAGAATAGCTACCTTCCCCTACCCCCATTAAAAAATGAACACCCCCCCATGAAATCTGTTCTTAAGCTCATATTGAAATATTTTTGTTTTATTGGCAACTGACTTATGATGAGGAAATCGGAGCTGGATATGGTGAAGAGCAGAGAGGTAAATGGCAATCGTCCCCCCATACCCCAGGACTAAAAATTTGCCAAAGAACCCACAAAGTAGTAATTCACATGCAGTAGTTGAAATTAGTGCGTAGGTCTCAGACCCCTACACTGTGCTTTCTTTTGAGAATTCAAAGCACAAGCCCACCTTTGACCTCAAATGTGTCTGCATTTCACTGACTGGAAATTGAGAACTCTGGAGTACCCCCTCTTGGGGGAGAAAATGAGATCCAGAGGGGAAGCACTCTCTCAAAGGGAGGAAGAGGTGGGATTAGCGCTCAAGGGTCCTAATTCTTCCAGGTTCTCTCCGGTCATCTGATTATCTCCATCCCTGAAAACAGTCACCAATTCCCACTCATTCTGGGGAGTGGCAAGACTCTGGTGCTCAGGAAAATTGGCCAGTTGGGTTCCATAATATCTTTATTTTAGTTTGTGCAAACCCTGGGTTTCTCCCATTCTGTGGACTGTCAGAAGAACGGCGTGGGAAAGGGACAGGTCAGATGTATCTCCTCTCTCCACCAAGCTGTCCAAACCTGTTCCATTCACTCACCTGCTGAAGCTCTGAGGCTGCAGGTAGATGGGGTTGAACCGGTAGATGCCAGTGGTAAGGTTCGTATAGTGTCTGCTGTCTGTGTTGCCAATACAAGTACCTAGAAAGGAAGAATCAAGAGGAATGGGGCTTTATGTGAGCAGCCAAGCCAAGGAAGTGGTGGCAGGTGGGCTACCTGGGAAATTGGGACCCCTGTGTCACCACAGAAGATGTCTGGCCCTTCCTTGGAAGGCTGAGGCTATGAATTTTTGTCCTTCAGGCTACCCATTCTCAAAACCTTTCTAAAACACCACTGCAGCCAGGAACATGGGATATCTTCCCAAAGGCATCCCATGAATGGTCCAAATGAGACATCCCTTGAATGGTCCAAAGTGCCCTCTCTCCGTGATGACCATGGAGGCCAACAGCATCATTTCATACCCATAGCCAGGTTACTCTAGAAATCTAGATATCCAGAAATCTAAGTACATCTTCCTTATTGCCTGAGTTTTCTTGTATATCACCCAGGTCAGAAATAAACACTCTCTGGGGGAATTTTACTGCTATAAAATGCAATCTTCTTCAAGTAGAACATAATTTCCTGTTATTCTTGTCCTCTGAAGGATGACTCTGTCTTCCTAGAGTCAAACTTCAGGTTTGGAAAGTACCAGGATACTCTCCAGTGTCCCACTCTCCTGAAGGTAGCAGGTCACCCCATTCCCCAGTAGGAGTGTTCTTTGAAAAAAGACCTCCTGGAACATCAGTTAAAGTGTGGTGGGATGATCTGGGATGGTAATTTGTGTTTTGTTCTACTTTCCACTCCTGGTTTTAAATGGATAATCAGCCCCTTCACAGTTCCTGGCTTTGGGGATTTCTGCTAGTTGATGCCTGCCTATCTTTATTCTGTAAAAGCCCAACTCTGTTGATGGGATTATGGCAGGTACCCCAGAAAGGAGAGGGTAAGATAGGGAGCCTTTGAGGGCCAAGAGAGGAGAATCTGGGAGTGTGCAAGCCAGGGTTCCTAGGTGGTGGGGACCCAGGCCCTGCTCTGTGGCAGGAGTCCAAGCAGGTGGCAAATCTCAGAGGGTATATTCAGGGTATGTTCTTGGGTCTAGAGTCAAAGATCTCACCCCCTAGACAGGCCAGGGAATCCGAGGAAATCTGCAACCTGAAGTGACCTTGTGGCCAGGACAATGGATGTCTCAGAGGCAACCACAAGGACCGATGACCACGGACTAAGGGATCCTGATGCTATGCTGTCGTATAAGACCCCAAGGGCCTGATTCAGGTGGTGGTGGTGGTGCTTGGAGGCTTCAATAATGTCTGAGGTTGAATTTCTGAGGAGTGGATCTGATTGAAGTTGATTAAAAAACAAGGCTGCTCTTTTCCCCCACACCCGAGGAGCTTATGGGTGCAGGATTTCACTGTAATCTCTTTAAGGGCCCATGCCTAGCCCAGGGGCAGGTCCTAAGTATTAATATTAGCTTAGAAAATGAGAGGATCCATGATTAAAGCTAGATAAAAGGAAAGTGAACACAGGTCTTCACATTAGAGCATCTCTTCCTCACATCACAGACCACAGATTCTCAAACTGTGGTCAGTCATCATTCCGGTGTCAGAATCCCCTGGGGTATTTGTTAAAAAGGCAGATTCCGGGGTCTTCTCCAGAGCTGGTTAACCTGAATCCTTGGGAGTGGGTCCAGGTAATCTGCATTTTAATAAATTCCCTAGGTGATCCTCTTCTCCTGTTAAATTTGAGAACCACCGTCTATACAGCATAAACTTGGAAGGTACGCCAGAAAACTGGGAAAGGGGTGTAGCGGCGCTGCTACCGGGAGAGGTGAAGGGGGTTAATTCAGGTGGTACAGCCAGGAGGAGTTTCTGGGCTGAGGATTTTGAGCTCTGTTGCTGAACTGCTATCCTAGAGTGGATCAGAACCAGATGGGGAACCTGGCCCCCTCTGTGGCTCCTCCAGAGGAGGGGGAATCGGAGCTGATCCTCTCCTCCATGCCAGACTGGCTGGCCTAGGTTAAGCAAGGACCCAGGCTTGGCTGACCTAATTTATTGTTTCTGATCCTTTCCTGTTTGCTTTTTCACTTCTACTCAGAGGGGAAAATACAGCTCCAGCCCCTTCAGGAGAGGAAGCAGCCAGCTGTTTCCAGGCTGAACAGCTGGGGTGGGGGTGGGGCAGTGGATGTTAGACAGGATACAGTTCCAGCCCCCCGCCCCCAGCCACAGCTGATGAAGTCATTACCTGGGGCAACAATGTTGACTTCCGGGAAGACAGACTGTATGGTCTGGCGGAGCAGCTGGTAGCCCAAGGCCTGATCATCAGAGGGGCTGACAGGCAGGGGGTCAAAGGCATTCAACACGTGGAACTGGATCCGGTCATCAGCCACAATGTCCTTGGCTAGTTTTAGGACCTTGAGGGAAGAAACAAAGGGAGTTCGATTTATTAATCTGCCATCCAAGTACTGTATGAATTTAAACAGTCTTGATTTCTCTCCAGCAAGGCAGAGCCCTGGAGTTTACAGAGGAGACTCATTTTGGCACTGGGACCTCAATTTCAGCCGACTGGTTGTAGGAGATAGAAGGGCTGGTATTCCTGGAAATCTACAGCATGGTAGATTTAGGTTAAATGTTTGGGAGGTTGCCTTAACAGCCACGAGGCAGGTGGGGGATTGGAAAATCAGGAAATTGGGTCCTTTCCCTTGGGTTGAGAACCATGGGCTGGGTGAAAATGTAGAAGAGACAGCACAGTGGAAATCTCAACCATCTCGAGAGAGGGGGATAGATGTGATGACCTCACTTCAGCCTGGGAGAGTCTCTGACAGATGGTGACAGGGTCATATACTTTCTTTCTTTCTTCTCTCTGGGCATCCCTGCTTCCTCTTTGAAACCAACTGCACTGGAGCCAGGAAGATGAGCTCAACAGACAAGAAGTCAGGAGTTGGGGGACTGGTAGTCAAGTTTTCTCTCTGTGCCTCCTTTCCTCAGGAAGGAACCTGAGGAAGCTTCTAGAAAATTCAGTCTGAAATGACTAGAGCTGAACTCAGCAAAAGTCCTGGTCCCAGGCAGGATGTATACCAGACCCTGAGGATCAGGTCCCGTGGAGCCATGTGGGAATGGACCAGGCAGCTGACTTAGGGTGGCCGCCCAAGCCCACTCAGCCACCCAGGGAAAGCCCCAGCAGTAGTCTCAACCCATCTGATCAGCAGTTGTTTTAGAACCATCTCTGCCCTAGAAAGGGGGGTGTCTGTCTCATAACTGGGGGGCATTATCTCAAGAGGACCACTTTTAGGTCACTGTCCCCTAGAAGCATGCTATGAGCTGAGTCTGGGAAGAAAATGAGGGTTCCTAATTCTGGCTTAGAAACCACCATTTAAAGCAAACCAAATTCCCTGCTGTTGGATTAGGGGTAGGAGCCAACTCACTTGTCAGAGCTTATTTTCACTCTAGCACTTATGTCCCTAATACTCTGCTACAACAATTAATATATAGTCTGGATATATTCTTGACCCATTGGAAAGGTTCCTGAAGTCATCCCCAGAAGTGTCTGCTGCTCCCTGTCCCAACTTACTTTAAGGTTCCTGCCTCCAGAAATAGAAGACGGCGCACAGATTGGACCACCCTCAATGAGCACAAGGTTTCCCACCAGCTGTTAGGATAGGTCCTGACCCAAACACCTCATTTCTATATTTCCAGTACGAAGAACATAAAAGGCATGCAATGAATGTTGGATACACACATTTTAAAAGATGTGAACCAATAAAAATAATAATGGGAGTTGTCTCATTAAGGAGCTTGCCAAGGTTTATCCCGTTAGTATTGCTGGGCTGGGTATCTGAACGTGGTCTGACTTCACAGGGATGATGCTTTACTGCTTCCAAAGTACCTACAGGTTGAGGTGGCGTGGAGCAGAGCCAGCAAGAGGGTGGTGTTCATTTAAGATGGATTCCTTTGTGGTATGAATTTTGAGCCAGGATTTGAAGGAAGGATACGAAACCGATGGAGAAGAGGCAAGAGGCAGTCTGAGCATGGAGAGGGGCATGTACAAAAACTGAGGAGTAACACCAAACTTTGTGCCACAGACAGCCACTTACTGCTGTGTGATGTTCGGCAAGCTGCTTAACCTCTGTGCCTCAGCTTGCTCATCTGTTAACAGGAGGATAATAGTAGCACCTACCTGGTAAGGTGGTTGTTACCACTACCGGAATATATGTAACGTGCTTAGGCTGGTTCCTGGCACTCCATGTATGTTAGCTGTTATTTGCCTGTTTAGAATGGAGGGACCACCCTGGGCAATAATCAGAGGCACAAGGATGGGACTAAGAGAAGGGACTCATCAATGGTAAGAGGGACCTCAAGGGTCACTGTAGAGCACATTGACCCCTCATTTCTCTGAGCTCTCTTCTATTTTATGCGAAGCTGTATTTTCCTCTCAAGTGAATGATAAATTCGTTGAAGGCAAGGACAATGTGTACTTAAAATTGGTAAGGTCTTTTAGAGTTAGCAAGACCAGCTTCTATCCTACTGAAAGGCTGTTCATTAGATCGTCTGTGACAGGCTGTCATCAGCTTGTCCTTGAATATTTCCAGGGGCGGAAAGCTCACCGTCACGTGTTTTAATATATTCCACCTTTGAACAACCCTGTTATGAATGTCTTCCTAATAATGAACTGAGATATGGCTTCCTGTAGCATCTAACCTCCCCCCCACCTCTTTTTATTTATTTTTTAAAGATTCTGTAGAGTCCACAGGATAAAATAGCACAAGACACATCAGCAGGATTTCATCTCTGTTGAGATTAGAGGCCTGTGCTCTTGCTGCCTGAATGCTGCCCCCAGGTCTTTGCTCCTTCTTGGGTTTCAGTTTGATGGCTTGCTTACTGCTGTCTCTACCCACTAGCACCTAAGCCCCTTTAGAATGGGAATCTTGGCTTGTTCACCATTTTCCCAAGTGCTTGGAAGAATGTCTAGCCCATAGTGGCCACTCAATAAACACTTGGTGAATGAATCAATGAAGGAAGACAGGAATTTTCTGTAAAACACTCTAGATAGGTGGACATCCAGCCTCTGAGAAGCTCATTACCATCCAAGGTGCCATACTCCAAAACTCTCCTTTAAGTGGGGTCTCCCTGAAGTATCTCCCAGTGGCCTTATTTCTACTCCCTGAGGCCCATGCAGAATAAACTTTCCTTTCTACATGGAAGGCTGTTACATTTCTGAAGGCGCTTGTTCCGCACAGATGGGTGCCGGAGACCTATCTACATCCACGACGTGGGAGAGACCAGCTAAAGATGGAGGAAGAGGGCTCTGGGAGCCATTTATGTTTCCATCGGATCCAGCGCAAGGCTCTGCACCCTCGGCCCTCAGACCAGCAGGGAGTGTCCCTGATGCATGGAATTGGGGCACGAGGGAGAGGAGTGACCAGGACAAAGAGGTGCTGCGTGCTTTTGGGATGACAGGGGCTTTGCATTCCTCCCTGGGGCAGGTGAGCAGGATGGGCCTAAGGATTCCGGAGATTTCACGAGATAGGCCGGGAAGGAAGGCCACTGTGGCAGGGGACTGGAGAGGAGGGAAGAGTGCCAGAACCTGGGGAGATGAAAGCCCCAGCTGGTGGAAAACAGCCCGTGGAAAGGGCATGGAGTTGGAATGAGGATGGAAAAAAAACTGGTGGAAAGCAGCTCAGTGAGGGGAATTCAGTGATTTCCTGGTCCCATGAGTCCCCAGGGAGAGGACAAAGGTTGGCACTGGATGAAAAGCAGCAGAGCCCAGGGCTTACACTGTCCCAGATCCCTGCCAATGCTGGGTGACTCTGGGCTGGCTGTCAACTCATCCCCCCAACCCCTGCAATGAGGGGTGTGCCTCCCACCCTGTGTGAGGACACACAACCTCCTCTGTAGGGAAGGCCGCAGGGAGAAAGGACCACAGAAGTCTAAATGTGGCAGACCCTTGATGACCTGACCCTTACCTTGTTTAATCCTGGAACATAGCATTCATCTGACAGTTGTTACATTGCTTTTTTTGATCCTTTTCAGAAGGATCAGATTTACCTTCGAAATTCTTTTTAGCTGAACCTGATGTTTAAATAAGCTAGCCTTTCCTACAGATGTCAAACATTCTGTGTATTTCTTTTCACCCTTTAGCTTTCAGTTCAAATATCACATCCTTAGGGAAGCCTTGCCTGACCCCACAGACAAGGTCTGGTTCCTTGCTATATTCTGTGATAGCACCCAGCCCCCTTTCCTCATAGCACTCATCACGGTTTGCTATTATACATTCACTTTTATAATTTTAAAATTGATATTCATAGCAGAACATTGCAAGGCGCTGTCCGCAACCCTCTTCTCTCCAGACTTCACACACCCTTCCCACGGGATTTTATTGGCTGTAGAGGTTTCAATTAATAATACTCCAGCCTCTATCTCTAGTTCATTCTTTCTCTAGATCTGAGGTATTTATACTTGCCTATTAATATATTAGAAGCTTCTCAAATTTCTAAACCCTTCTATTTCTCTGTGAACTTGCTCTTCTTCCTGAATTCCCAATCTTGGTTAAAGGCGTCAGCACCTGGCCAACTACCCAGGTTTAAAACCGTGGGGCCGTCCTGCCTTTCACTCACCCCACATCCATTACACACAGCGACCTGCTGAACCCAACTCTCACACCCACCTCTGGTGGGTACCTTCTTCACCCCATGACCACAGCCTTAGTTCAAACCTCTATACCCACTGCCTGAGATGTTGCAACAGCTTAACTGTTTCTTCTTACTCCAGGGCTTCCTCAGCATCACCACTAGCACTGTCTCCCTAAAAAAGAATCTGAGTCTATCACAGCCCTGTTTGAAGACCTCTGACAGTTCCCTTTTGTCCACAGATTAGAGCCCAAACTCCTCGGCGTGGCATACGAGGCCTTGATCCCCAAACGACAACTCCATTTTCATCTTCCATTACTTCTCCCCCAAGTTATCCAACTCTTTAGACTTTATTTTAGCTGTATTCTGAATGTCTTACTTCTAGCAAAGTCCTATTTGTCTTTAAGTCCCAGTTCAGATTTCTAGTGATCACAAAAGACTTTCTTGATCCTCAGAGGTAGCATCAGCCCCCTTCTTTGCACTGGTCCTGTGGTAATTTGTTCAGCCCTATTTGTTATAATCCAAGTGTAGTGTAGTGGCTAAAAGCACAGACTCCGGAACTAGTGCTGGATGTATAATCCTGGGCATGTTATTTACCTCCTCCGTTTATCTGTGTCTCTGTTTTCCCTGTTAAATGAGGATAATATATTTCCTACCTCATAGAGTGGTTGTAGGGATTAAATGAGTATGTGTCTACCTGAGAACAGTGCCAAGAGCACAGAAAGTTCACTGCCTGTGTTTGCTACTATTGTTATCACTTCCTATTTGTCGCTTATTATTATCATTCATCTCCCACCCCCAGACTCCAAGTTCCCCCAAGCCAGAGATCTCCTATCCCAGCCAAGCACCTGGCACATAGGAAGCCTTTGAAAAATCACTGAACAAATGAGAGCCTGGGCCAGCCCTGGGATTGCGGCTCCACCCCAGTCCCGACAGACACATCTCACTGATGCTGACTCAGTTGTCAGGAACACATGGTACGTACCTCCTGGACTGTCTGTGCAGGGTGAATTCGGAAGTTGACGGTGGCCTGGGCCACAGGGGGGATGACATTCACCTAGAGAGAGACCCACAAATCCTGGCTGAGCCGACCTCAAGCCCCCCACACCTGACCCCTGCCCAGGAAGTGCCAACTACCACCTGCAAGGGGAGAGGAAGCTGATTTGATTGAAAAATCCAAGGCTTAATTTTTTCAGTCAGCCCCTGTCTTCTTTGGGCCCTTGACATGTGTTCAATGCTAGAGGTGTGTCTCTGCTTCAGGCCAGACTTTCATGCTTCTTGGTCCTGGAGGGGGTCACAGAGAGATGCTCAGAGAAAGACTGCTTTCTCTGGGAGCGCACGGACACCTCTGCTTTGGCCCCATGCAGTGCCACAGGCAGTCTTCTGTGTGTGCTCTTTCCCAGGGCACCCAGGACACTTTTGCAGCGGTCAGCGTTAGTCCTTACTCAGGATAGGGCACCCAGAGCATCTGAGGCCCCATCATGGCCCTCAGGGGGTTGACCATGATAACGGTGGTGGTGACGGTGACGGTGATTTCCCACATCCAGCTGCAAAATTTGACTCTGTTCTCTGTTTGACCAGGAAAAATCCAAGACTAATTGGAGAAGAGAGTTAAGCTATGGAGGGAATTTTTCCCCAGAGCCCGCGAGAGAACAGATTCCCCAATTGCCTATCTTTCTTTGAACTGGTATGGTGCAAAAAAAGCACCAGGCTAGGGACAGGAGAACTGGCTGTTATAAATTAGCCATGTGATTTTGAATAATGACAACCTCTTTGTGTCTCTGTCTTTCAATTGGCAATTGGGGCAATAATCCTCTGTGAGGAGGACCAAATGGAATAACAAATGTGAAAGTATTCTGGACAGATAAAAACACCATTCAAATGCAAGGACACAGTACTGTTATTTTGGTGAACTCTCTAGGCAGCTGGTGAAGCCAGCCCGGGCCTGGCTGACACGCCAGACACACTCGGGCCTGGCTGACACACACAGTTACGTCAGGAGTGAATTCTGAGGCACCATTCACTTACACTCAACCCGGGCTGCACAGTACCAGGGCTCCACAAGGCCACACTGTATTCTAGGTGAATGGTGCTCCTTGAATGTGTGCTGGTGGTACTGGTAGAAATTGGAATGGTCTAACTCCTTTCCAGATTTCAGAAAGGCCTCAGCCCAGGCGAGCTAGCGTGGCTAGTTCAAACAGACAAGCCCCTTAGTGGCTGGTCCAACTGGAAGGAGACCAATTTGCTGAAAAGTAGTTCTTGGAAAAAAAATTATCAAAGTATTGGTTCACCTGAAACTTATTTCTATAAAATGTAAACCTCGGGAGTTTCCTGGTGGTCCAGTGGTTAGGACTCTGTGCTCTCACTGCTGAGGGCCCGGGGTTTGATCCCTGGTCGGGGAACTAGGATCCCACAAGCCTCGCTGCGTGGCCAAAAAAAAAAAGTAAACCTCATAGAATTTACGTTTGCAAAGGCCACCCAATATTTACTGTATTTTGGGGAATGACAGTGTATGTATTTTAAGTGTTATGTATATCACAAATGTTATAGATTTTTTAAATGGCAGGTGAGTTTCTCTCATTCAATTCAGGGTAACACTAGGGGAAAATATATTCATCATTCATTAAATTTGTGAGGTGAATAAATCTTCCAAAATATGAGGAAGAATAATAAAAAGGTGGTAGGGAGGTTGGGAATCTTTAAGCCTATGTGACCAAAATGCTAAATTAATATGTTACATGTTGAATGAGTATAGGTCACAAGAATTAACTGCCAAATAATGCCTCTTCACACCAGCGTAATGGTTGTTTTTTTGAAGGGGTACAGACCCAGAGAACCTGAGGGGGGCCCCTGAAATGCACATATATGAAACTTGGCCAGCAATTTCATGGAGTTTGTAGACGTCAGCTTAGAACCCTTGCTCTTGAGGCTTACCCATCTGATGACACAGGACAGTTCAGCGCTGGGCCTTCCTACTATTCAAATTGTAACCAGAGAAGGAAGGAGAAGCCAGGAGATAAAGACAAGGGATGGAGGGGTGTGTGGGAGGAACCAGGTGGTGTTACCTTGACCCCTGCATTGAACATGGTGAGTGCTGTGGTGGTCCTGACCAACGCATTGGTTATGTAATTCCTCTCCATCAACCTAAAGCAGAAGGACTAAGGTAAGACATTGTATAATGGAAAGAAAGAATGGGTTGTTGGACTACCCCCTTTCCTGAACCTTGGAGATCTTTAAGACAAGGAGGGATGTCCTATGTACGAATTAGATGTAGTGTCTGGTGGCTGAGGGATGGTTAGTCAGGCCCAGTTAAGCCAAAGAGAGGGGACTGGGAAGTGGGTAGGTTTGGGGTGGGGGATATGAGGGGCAGAAAGATAAAACTTTACCTGCTTACAAGGGGCTGAAATAGCCACAGGTTGCTCAGGACTATGTTGGTCGGGAAAGGGAACTGAAAGGGAAAGCAGCAGGTCAGCAGGATTTCAGAGGGGTCAGCATAACAGGCTCACTGTTCTGGGGCCTGTGTCTCTCCCTACTTTGGATCTGCCTTGAGGGCACTTGGCAGTAGCCTCAAGGATGAGTGGGAACCAGCTCCCTCAGGCTGCCCGGTGTTAGGTCTCAGGTTCTCAGCCTGAGCGCCAACAGCCCCAAAGAACAAGCTGGATCCCTGCGTCCTGGGCTCAGCCACAGGCTGGGAACAGGGGAGAACGGGCAGAGCACTGGTCAGCAGTAGGGCTCCTTTATTACTCGAAAGGCAACTTCTCCGCCACCCTTTCTTCCTCTTCCACAGCTGACAAGGGGTCTGCGAGACTCCTTCTCATACCTCGTTTGCCAGCTGCTGCAATGCCATCTTGAATGGCCCGCCTCCAAACATGTTCGGCATTGGTGTCTGCTCCAGTCTGGAAGAGAAATGGAGCTCTCAAGACTCACTCAACTCAGTCTAAGACCAGCAGAGTCTGAAGAGAAGGAGAGAGATAGGATGTTTCAACAGGCCTGGCCAGGAGGCCTCCCACTCACCTCCCCATCACCTCCACCAATCCAACCGTTCCAAGATCTCAGAGCACAAGTGGGGCTACCTCTGCTCCACCAGCAGGAGCGTCCCTGTCTACCAAGTCCAAGATAGGCACCCCCAGTCTCATTGCACCTACCACACTGCAGCCAAATTGTCAGTCTCTTCCGCTAACTGTTGAGTTCCTAGAGGAAAGGGACTGTCTGTATGCCCATCACTGGCTACAAAGTTTTGAACATGGTAGATAGTTAAATATTTAACTGAATGAATATAATTCCTCTTCCCACTCTGCAAGAAAACTGGCCAGAGGTAAGCTCTGCTGTTACAGGCCCAGACCCACAGCCAGCAGCCTTTATTTACCTTAGTTATCTTGCCAGGGCAGGTGGAGAATTTAGACAGTTCTTTTCCAGCTTGTGAGCTCTAACTTCAGGCCTGGACTTTGGACTATTCCAGCTACCTAACCTAGCTTTTGTCTGCTGGTCCTTACTTGCCGTAATGGATAGATCCTCTTCTGATGTCTAACCCACTGTACTTCCCGCAGCCCCCATGGCGGCTTCTCAGCCCAGCTTCAGGACAAGAAGCTTAGCTTCCTCAAACTCAGAGTGGGAAAATGCCAGGTCTTCCAGCCTGAGTCTGGCAAGGGAGCAGGGCCAGGAATTGCTTACCGGCTGACAGCAGCTGCGAGGATGCCAATGCTTGTTTCCTTTGGAGGAGCTGAAGAATGGCCTGGAGTCATGTTTACTTGCAGCATGAGGTCAATTGCACCCTTCTCGGAGACTGAAACCCTGTAGGAGAGGGTCAGAGAGGGCCCTCCTGACCTCCTCCCACCCTGAATGATCCCATAGGCCCCAGGCCCATCTGTGCAGTGTCTGGTGGGCCAGGAGGTCAGCTTCATGCTGCTTAACAAAATGTACTCTAGAGGAGGAAGGGAAAGGGAAGCCCAGACCTGGTCAAAGATCGGGGTGATTAAAGCAAGAGGAGTAAAATAAAGAGTTGTTTCGCATGGTCTAGAGACACCAGGCTGAGGTCAACTCTAATGGGGTGAGAACACCTTCCAAGCTGGGGGCTGGGGTGCTTTACTCACATGGCAAAGGGCTTCTGGAGGTTGGGAATGAAACCATCCAAGATGGAGCTCCCCTCATCCACAATGAAGGCTAGCTGGATGCCCCTTGCCTGTAGGAGGGCTGAGATCTTCTGAGCCCCATTTACCCCTGATACCTGCAGACATTGAACCCAGAGCCACAGTCCTTCTCAGCCTGACCTCCAGAGGTAGCTCACAGAGACACATTCAGCATAGCTGGGGGCTCCAGAGCCTCCCTACCCAGGCTCCTTCCTGGGGGGCAGGGCCCTTGACAATCCTGCCTCACAGAATCCTGGAGTGTCAGAGCTGGAAGGGCCCAACGCCCCTCATTTCACAAGTGAAGAAACTGGGACCCAGAGTGGGAGGTGATTTGCCCAGGGTCAAAGTAAGTGGCAATAAAACACATTCGTTGATCTCCCTGTTATTTCTCTTCCCATCACACCAGTCCTCTAGGTGTAGCTGATGGATTACGTGCCTGCCTCAGGTATTACCAGGGAGTTTGTTAAAAATTCAGATCTATGCATATCACTAAGTGAAAGAAGCCAATCTGGAAAGACTATATACTGTATAATTCCAACTATATAACATTCTAGAAAAGACAAAATTAGAGAGACAGTAAAAAGATCAGTGGTTGCCAGGGTTTGGGGGAAGGAGAGAGGGATGAATTGGCAGAACACAGAGGCTTCTTAGGGCAGTGAAAATATGTATGACACCATAATGATACCATATATGTTATTATACATTTGTCCAAACCCATAGAATGTACAACACCAAGAGTGAACCCTAATGTAAACTATAGCTTTGGGTGATTATGATGTGTAGGTTCATCATTTGTAACTAACGTACCACTCTGGTGGGGGATGTTGATACTGGCGGAGGCTGTGCATTCTTGCAAATAAGGGAAATCTCTGTATCTTCTCATTTCTGCTGTGAACCTAAAACTTCTCTTAAGAAAAAAAAGTCTTAGGTTCCCTGGTGGCGCAGTGGTTGAGGGTCCGCCTGCCGATGCAGGGGGCACGGGTTTGTGTCCCGGTCCGGGAGGATCCCACATGCCGCGGAGCGGCTGGGCCCGTGGGCCGTGGCCACTGGGCCTGCGCGGCGGGAGAGGCCGCAGCGGTGGGGGGCCCGCGTACCACAAAAAAAAAAAAAAGTCTTTAAAAAACAACAAATTTGGATCTATGGCACAGAGCCCAGACATCTGCATTTTGGTCAAAGTCCTTAGATATTTCTGGCGACAGATACAAGAGAAGTTGGCAAATTACCACGCCATATCCTGGAGACAGTGCAGCCGGGGAGCAAACCAGACCAGGGTGAAGCATACTCCCTCCCCCAATAGGGGACCCAGAGATAGGTATAGGATGAAGGGGTTCTACCTCCTCGTCATGGCCCAGAGCAATGAAGAAAGATCTTCGGGGGATGTAGTTTCTGATCAGCAGAAGCTCCAAGGCCTGCAGGATTGCCTGGGGGACAGAAGGACAATGGAAGAGGAGAAAGGCTTATTCTCTAAGGTGTGGCACCAACGGGGCATCAGAGACATTTGGCTGCTGGCAATAGGGCTGATGGAACTAGGATGTGATAGACTCTCTTTGGAGAGAACAAATTAAAATGGTCCCGGGGATGGGATGTAGGGAAGCAGAGCTTTGCATGAAACTTTTACCACCTAGAGAAAAGCATAAATTTATCAATGTCAGAGCTGAAAGGGTACCTGGGGATCATCTACTCTAATCCCTATTTCACACTTGAGAAATCGGGGCCTAGGGAAGTGACAAACTGATGACTGGAACCGAGGTATCCTGAAGCCAAGGTTCTTTCTACCATAGCCTCCTGCCTCCCAGGGGTTAGCCAAGCACCCCCCTCCTGGGTTAATCTTTAGGACTCCAAGGCAGAGGGAACTTAGCGTTTCAAGACCATAAGAGAGTTCTTGTTGTCCAGTGTGCCTCGACCATAGATGAAGCCATCACTCTCCAACCCAGAAAATGGGGGCACGTCCCAGCCTTCGTCAGGGGCAGGCACCACATCAATGTGAGCGAGGAGCATGTAGGGCTGCAGGCTGGGGTCCGAGCCTTGGACAGTGAACAGGTGGCTGTACTCTCCCACAGCTTCATGCCGGATAAAGCTGGTTTTGAACACAGTAGGAAAGACTAGAAGCAGAGAGATGAAAAGCAATGAGAGAAAGCCAGATTCAACAATTGCCTTTGGTTTTCCTACCATTTGATTCTTCCTGCTTTTTTCTTTTCCCTTTAAAACAGGCAGCCTCCTTTAGGAAGCCTTCTGGTACAAAGCCAGTCTGATTCCTGATTTGCCCAATCTCTGAAATACCTCTTCCCTATATTATAATGTGCTATTACTGTGTAATAACCTGCATATCAAGACCCCACCCTTATGACAGATAAGAGCTCAAGATCTGGCTTGGTCTGACCTCTAATGTTGTCACAAATACACGTTACAGGATGACGGAGATGAAGACTATGTTAAATTTTAAATATAATAGGCCCCAGTATCCAAATTACTTGGAACCAAACATGACCACTATATATATATATTAAAAAATCAGAGATAGTTTTCTTTTACAAAACAATACTTTTAATGTTTGTGTTATATTTAAAACAGGCAGCCTCCTTTAGGAAGCCTTCTGGTACAAAGCCAGTCTGATTCCTGATTTGCCCAATCTCTGAAATACCTCTTCCCTATATTATAATGTGCTATTACTGTGTAATAACCTGCATATCAAGACCCCACCCTTATGACAGATAAGAGCTCAAGATCTGGCTTGGTCTGACCTCTAATGTTGTCACAAATACACGTTACAGGATGACGGAGATGAAGACTATGTTAAATTTTAAATATAATAGGCCCCAGTATCCAAATTACTTGGAACCAAACATGACCACTATATATATATTAAAAAATCAGAGATAGCTTTCTTTTACAAAACAATACTTTTAATGTTTGTGTTATACGGAGATAAAAGATTATTCTGTCTAGCATATGACCACAATTTTGTGTGCAGGTGTGGGTGTTCCCAGGGTCAACTATTCTGGTTATAGATAAGTATTAACACAGGCGGCCTTAGAAACATGGGAGAAAGAACTTTGATCTCCCTCTGGGCTGTGTTGGAAGAATCCATATATACCTCTGTGGATACCTAAAACCAACCAACCAAACAAACAAACAAAAATGAAGACATGCTTTTTTCTTGTCAGCCAGCTTATCTAGTCTACTCTTACTGTACATTTCTTTCCTGATTTTTATCTCCTATTTAGTGAAGACTTTCAGCCTGCTGGATTGATCCCAGATCCACCCGTCCCCAGAGTGTTAGAGAGGGGGCTACTTGCTGTGCCTTTGCCAGCCCCTCCCGCCTGAGACTTGAGGGGGGCTGTTTTTTATTTGATTTAGGAAAGTGGCCTCACTACTTTCCATGAGCTTTTTCTATGGGGAGGGGGAGCTCCAAGTCTCCTTTTTTCTGTTGACCCATATTTCTTTAGCTCATGGGCAGTGGGGTAAGGGGAGAGGACTGATGTGATAGTTCAAAGCTGTCGACTGCCTAGAAGCTCAGAAACGTGTTAGTAATGAATCTGGAGTAGGGCTTGGGTAGGTGGGATGTGCACATGTGTGGGCTGTAGGTATGTGTATGGAGATAGGGGTGGGAGGAGCATGGAGCATAGTTCTGGCAACTATGGGAGAAGGAATTCCTAGTCCTACCTTTTGATTAGATTATATTTATTGACTGACATATTTAGGGCAAAGATTGGGAGAGTTCAAACTCCAACCAAACAGCTATGTGCCTTGGTTCTTCAAAGGGCAAATCTATAGTCTCTACTCTGTGTCCACTCTAACTCCTGGACTCTCCCTTCTATCGCTCCCCACTATGTACAAACTTTGGTCAAAAGAGGCCCATACAAATTAGGTTGCCTGTGGTCAGTCACAAATTAAACTTCTCTATCACTTTATAATAGCACCGCATCTCCAGCGCTACCTCTCCTACCCCTTTTGCACAGTTTGTGGCTGACCTTTATGAATGTATTCTCCAAACTCAGCCAGGGCTGTCGTGTTGAGCTCCTCGGGGCTGAAAGACACTGTTGGAATCTGGATGGCACCTATCAGAGTCAGAGATGGAAGATAATAACAACCATTGATTTTTCCACAGCCCTCTGTACATAAAAAGTTCTCTTGCATTCATTATCTTATTGTGGAGGGCAATACAATCCTTTGACGTAGGCACTGTCGTTTTCCCTTATTCGAAACTGAGGAAACAAGCTTACAGGCGTTAGGTGAGCTGCTCAAGACTGTCCAGAAACAAGCAGTAGAACTGGGATTTAAACTCAAGTTCTTTGAATTTATTTAGGCTAATATGTTTCTTAAAGGAAAATAAAGTCCAAGATGGGATGGGGTGGGGGAGGTCAGACAGGAGTAGATTTTATATCCTGACCCTGCGTGGGAAGCTGCTATAAATTGCTTCTAAGGTCTCACTCTGCCTCTGAAGCCACCATCCCTTCAATGAATCTAAGGAGCCCGCTGTCCTGGGTCCCTACAAGAATGAAGCTTTGTGTGCTTTTCTGTACAGAGAGTAGGCTTATTCCTCTTAGACTGGCTCATCCAGTCTCACTGTTCTCTCAGCCAAGGCCAGCTTTTGGGGCACATGATGCCTGGGAAGGGGTGGATTTAGAAGCTCCCAAACAAGTTCTTCAGTCATAAACAATCTCATCCACTCTACCCGGAAGTCTCAGTTGCTGAGTTGCCACTAGGTTGATCCCTTGGTGAAGGCTTTACATTCTTAAAGAGTTCCACTATCAAATACAAACAGCGGAGGTGGGAGGGGGAGGAGGGGCGCAGAAACACATGGATCATGAAATTATTTGATTAGATGGCTGTCCGAAAACACTGGGAACAAATGCACCCAGGGCAGCTTGATGTCAAGGGAGGGCCTCTGACTTCTGTACTCAGTTTTGCTAAGAGTCAACCCTGCGCCATAGCCTCCCACCTAGGTGGGGAAGCCAAGGTTCAAAAAGACTAAAACTGCCTACATGAGATTGAGAGGCAGACTCAAGTTCTGAACTCAGGTGTTTTGTCCCCTGCTCAGCATTCTAAGCCATGTTGCTATGAGGCCCCTTTTTTAGGTTCTAATCTAGCTTTTGCTTTCTTCTGTGCAGGGAGACTCTGGTGAGCTGCTGCCCAATGCCCTTCAGAGAACTATTTATACTATGATGCTTTGGGAAAGCCCTGCTCTGCGTCCCAGGCCTATCGCTCCAGCACAAACACAATTTATCTTTAACAATGAGGGTTAGCTTTTGCATCTGCCGGCACGTTTGTGTAGGCAGTTCCTTTTTTTTTTTTTTGCAGTACGCAGGCCTCTCACTGCTGTGGCCTCTCCCGCTGCGGAGCACAGGCTCCGGACGCCCAGGCTCAGCGGCCATGGCCCACAGGCCCAGCCGCTCCGCGGCATGTGGGATCTTCCCGGACCGGGGCACGAACCCGCGTCCCCTGCATCGGCAGGCGGACTCTCAACCACTGCGCCACCAGGGAAGCCCGGCAGTTCCTTTTAATCCATCACTTAATGGAAGGGAAAAGACTGGCGTTAAGCCCAATGGTGAGGAAGGATCTCATTAAACCACAGGATCTAGCACTCAACAGAAACTTTCTTCTTTTCTCCTGGAAAACGCAGATTGGGAAGGTAAATAAATCTTTAGCCTTGGTTTGCGGTCTAGGGGAGAGATGTCCTTTAGGAGAAGAAATTAGGAACGCTCACACCCCGGCAACACTCCCACACCTCTTTTTGGAGCCATCTAGAAACTACAGGCACTAGATGTTGTCACCCAGTGCTTACTCCAAGGTGCGGGGTGCTGGGGAAGATCATTTAACTGACCTAAACTTCAATTTCCCTCATCTGTAGATAAGATTCAGATCATTTAGTCTTAAGTGATTTAACAAGTGAAAACTCTCAAAGGTTAAAAGCTGTTGTATTTTTTTTTTTACTCATTACACATTTATTGTACATTTTCACAATCTGGATTTGCCACAGAACTGGGGGCATGGGGTGAGGGAAGGGGGGCAGGGGATACTGGGATAATATGGGGGGTCTAGAACACAGCACCCTCACCCCCAGCATCTCTCCCTACCCTTTCACACCACAGCTTAGATCTCCCTGCTCCCCCTCCACACAGAAACCTCGAGTGTGGGGGGAAGAGTTTAGGGGGTCCCCTCCAGTGTCAGGTTAAGGGACTGCACCCTCAGATCCCTAAAATTGTGCCATTTAAAAAGACATTAGACCCTTCCTTTATCACTTCACCTAAGGAGGAGACCTGGAGAGGGGCAAGAATCCCCATCTTCCAGCAAGTCCTACATTGGCAGTGATCAGTACCCCCGGCCTGAATTCAAGGGGGCAGTCAGAGGAGCTGGGCAGTGATGTGGCAACACCCCCCAAATGAGGGAGGAGGGTATTCAGTCCAACCTCCAGCAGGGGTGGGGCCAGAGATTTCACGCAGGAATTGGAGGGATTCTTTGCCCTGCCCCGTCCTCCCCAAGGCAGTGATGACCCCCTGACACACTGGCAGCCACCTCTTCCAAAAGAGATCAGATTGTGGCCAACCCCCGTGCTCCAGGCAAGCAGAGGTGGGGGTGTGGTAGTGTGGATAAGGGCAAAGTTGAAGCTTCCAGGGTAGGCTGGGAACGCTGGAGTCCCCAGAAGCCAGGTCTAGGAGAAGAATGGGCTCCCCAAGCCGGGCACGAGGTGCCGTGAATGGGGCCAGGGCTCGGCGGTGGGGTGTTGCGGAGCTCGAGCTCGAGTAGCCGACCTCTGTGGCGGTAGAAGGGAGTCGCGGGTTGGCCCGAGGAGACAGCGACCTATGTATGAGAATAAGTGGTGAAGGGGACCCAGGTTCACCTTTCAGAGCCTCCTTCATTGCGACGCGCTCCTCTTGGCTGAACTGAGAAGGGATTCGCGGCGCCCTCTGATGCCCCTGGCCCTTGCCCCGCAGGCCCTTCGATCTGGAGACGGCGGCGATACCTAGCAGTAGCACAGCCGCCAGGGCCAGCAGGCAAACGTACGGCCGAGCCATGTTCCTCTCAATTCCTCGCTGCCAGTCGGCGGGCTGGAGTTTGGACCTAAATAGCCAGACGGCGATCTTCGGCCTGTCACTGCTCTAATTCCCGCAACTGCCTTAGTCTCACTCCATTCCCAGGGCTGGCCAATCATCCCTTGCCTGGGGATGCAGGACAACCAATCCACGGTACGGCCCCGCCCCAGGCCCGCAAGGCCTTTTGGGGGTTGTGGTTTCTCGCCCTGTAGCTCGTAGCGTAGGGTTCCAGGCAAGTTAGTGCAAGGTCTTGCCTGCACTTGATCTTCTGCTTTGAGATACTCGTAAATCCCTTTCTAGATGACAACAGACCAAATAAAAGGGGGAAAAGGCAAATAAATGAACAAAGTTAATCAGACCTTTATCTACTTCTTGCTTCCTCTGAAGCTTAGGGCTTGACTACCATTCCCTTAGATTCCATTGAGGAAGCTCTGCACCCCCTGGCTTGATTTCATTTGAATTGGAATAATATTGCTCTGTCTATAGACATTGTTTTGAAGTATATTAGATGAGAGTGTTTGCGTCTGTTTAGGAATTCGCTGAAAGTGTTTTTTGATATCAATGTTAACACTGCATTTTTGCAACTCCAGGCAAATACATTAAGACTGAAGGATTTTTTACTTTATATTTTTTAACATCTTTATTAGAGTATAATTGCTTTACAATGGTGTATTAGTTTCTGCTTTATAACAAAGTGAATCAGTTATACATATACATATGTCCCCATATCTCTTCCCTCTTGCATCTCCCTCCCTCCCACCCTCCCTATCCCACCCCTCTAGGTTGTCAACAAAGCACCAAGCTGATCTCCCTGTGCTATGCGGCTGCTTCCCACTAGCTATCTATTTTATGTTTGGTAGTGTATATACGTCCATGCCACTCTCTCACTTTGTCCCAGCTTACGCTTCCCCCTCCCCGTATCCTCAAATCCATTCTCTGGTAGGTCTGCATCTTTATTCCCATCTTGACCCTAGGCTCTTCTGACCATTTTGTATTTTTCTTTTTTTTAGATTCCATGTATATGTGTTAGCATATGGTGTTTGTTTTTCTCTTTCTGACTTACTTCACTCTGTATGACAGTCTCTAGGTCCATCTACCTACTGCAAATAACTCAGTTTCGTTCCCTCTAGAGTGCAGGCTCAGTAGTTGTGGCACACAGACTTAGTTGCTCCGTGGCCTGTGGGATCTTCCTGGACCAGGGCTTGAACCTGTGTCCCCTGCATTGGTAGGCGGATTCTTAACCACTGCACCACCAGGGAAGCCCGATGCTATCTTTTTAAAATTTTAAACTTTTGCCTTTTACATCAAAGATCTTAATCCATCTGGAATTGTTTTTTCTGTAAATGGTATGAGATCAGGTCAAATTTTACTTTTTTCCAACTAGATAACCAATTTTCCCAGCACCATCCATTAAATAGTCTGTCCTTTCCTCAGTGACCTGCGAGGACAACTCTCTCATTTATTGTTTTCATGTATGAATGAAAACTGGGCTCTCTATTTTGTTCCATTGGTTGCTTTGTTTATTCCTATGCTAATATGACTGTCTTAATTACTATAACTTTAAAATACATCTCAAAGTCAGGTAGAGCATGTTTCTCCTTTAGCCTGTTAATGTAATGAATTACATTAATAAGTTTAAAATATGTAAACTGCCCTGACATTCCTGGGATAAACTCAACTTGGGTAAACCCATTGCTGCATCTTCCTTTCGAATTTTTGCAATTCTGTTTGTAAGTTTGATTGGCCTGTAATTTTTCTGTTTTGGGTTTGATATCAAGTGAATAGTAGAAATCTAATTAGAGAATATTGTAGTGATTTCTAGCCGCCCCAATATTCTTTCCCCCTTTCTAAGTAATAAGAACCCTGAGTTTGAGCTCAACACATTGATACCCAGCTAAAAGAATAAATTTCCCAGACCCTTGCAGCCAGGTTTGCCATGTGACTGAATGTGGAGAATGAAGGATAAGCAGATACCTTCTGCTTAAATTTCTTCCTCCATTCTCATATGTGATGGCTGCAGCTCTAGCAGCCATGTTGGACCATGAT
>NW_020173731.1:10834660-10903998 GCF_003031525.2 Neophocaena asiaeorientalis asiaeorientalis | reverse complement strand
GAGGGAGGGGGAGAGAGAGAGAGAGAAGGAGAGGTGGGAAGGGGAAGGAAAGGGAAATTTCTACCACATTTAAACTACTAAAGGATTGACCTTCCTCCCCACCCCGCCTTTTTTTGCATTCTCTGGAAGAGTGTGTATGTAAAGTAGGACCAAAAACCTAAGATATTTTTCTAATAATTCTAAAAAATAAAGTAATTTGGACCCGGTATTTTCTCTGTGGAAAGATTTTAAACTGCTGATTTCATTTAATGGTTATAGGATTTTTAAGGCTTTCTACTGTTTTCTTGATTCCATTTTGATATATTATATTTACTAGCAATTTATTCATTTTGTTTAAGTTTTCAACTTTATACGAGCTAAGAGTTTAAGCTCTGGAGCCAGATTGCCTGGGTTAAATTCCTAGGCGCTCTACATTCATGGAGTTGTGCTGAGTGATCTTGGGAAACTTACTTAAAATTTTTTTTTTTTTGCGGTATGCGGGCCTCTCACTGTTGTGGCCTCTCCCATTGCGGAGCACAGGCTCCGGATGCGCAGGCTCAGCGGCCATGGCTCACGGGCCCAGCCGCTCCGCGGCACGTGGGATCCTCCTGAACCGGGGCACGAACCAGTGTCCCCTGCATCAGAAGGCGGGCTCTCAACCACTGTGCCACCAGGGAAGCCCTTTACTTAAAATTTTGAGCCTCAGTTTGCTCATCTGTAAAAAGGGGATAATAACAGTATGTACCTCTTAGAATTGTTGGAAAGATTAAATGAGTTAATACATGTAAAGGGCTTGGAAGAGTACATGGCATATAGTAACCATTCAATGGATGTTAGCTATTCTATTATTACTAACTCCTTTCTTTTGCTTTCTTTGTTTTTTTTTCCAACTACCACAGTTGAATATTTGGCTCATTAATTTTTGTCTTTTTTCTTTTCTAACAAAAGCATTTTAGGGCTATAAGTTTACTTTGAAGCATACTTCCCTATGTACCACAAGTTTTGATATGTAGTATTTTCATTATTGTTTAGGTCTAAGTGTTTTAAAGTTTCCATATAATTTCTTCTTTGACTATGAGTTTTTCAGAAGTGTTTTTTAAAACTTTTTAAATGCCTATTTTTTTGTTCAAGTTATGTTTTTGTAACTGATTTTTTTTTTTTTTTCTTAGCGGTACGTGGGCCTCTCACTGTTGTGGCCTCTCCCGTTGTGGAGCACAGGCTCCAGACGCGCAGGCTCAGCGACCATGGCTCACAGGCCCAGCCGCTCCGTGGCATGTGGGATCCTCCCAGACCGGGGCACGAACCCATGTCCCCTGCATCGGCAGGCAGACTCTCAACCACTGCGCCACCAGGGAGGCCCTGTAACTGATTTTTAAGTTCAATGCATTATGTCACAAAATGTGGAATGACACCTATGCTTTGAAAGTTTTTGAGAATTGCTTTAGGACCTAGTGTATGATCAATTTGTGTAAATATTTCATGTGTACTTAAGAAGTGTAAATTTTAATTGTTGTGTGTACAATTCCATCTGTTTATTAAATCAAGTTTGTTTATTTTATTGCTTAACTCTTTCATACCTTACTTTTAAAAAATCTGTATGACTTAATGAGACAGTATATTGAAATCTTCCATTTTGTTGGTGGATTTGTCAGTTTTTCAGTTTTAAAAAAATCAATTTTGCTTTATTTATTTTGAGACTTTTATTTGGTACATTCAGGTTTAGAATTGTTGAAAATTTTATCATGACATAGTGGTTTTTTATGCTTCATAATCTCTTTGTCTTAAAACCAATTTGTCTGCTAATAATATAGTTATTTCATTCTTTTGGTTAATATTTATCTTGTATAGGTTGTTTTTTCCATTTTTGTGTCCTTATGTTTTAATTAATTAATTCGTTTATTTTTTTCATTTTAAAAACATTTTTGGCCACACTGCATGACATGTGGGATCTTAGTTCCCCGAGCAGGGATCAAACCTGTGCCCCTTGCATTGGAAGCGCGGAGTCTTAACCACTGGACCGCCGGGGAATCTCAGTCCTTATGTTTTAGAAGGACCTCTGAATTTAAAGTTTAATCTAATCAGACAATTTCTTTTACTAATGAGATTAGTTTAGTTACATTTTTTCCGTGATTTCTTCTGTATTTGGACTTATTTCTATCATCTTCCTATAAGCACTACCTTTTCTATGCTTCTTTCTCCCCACGTTTCGCCTTTTTAAACAATTAATTAAACTTTCATCGTGTGGGTTTTTTCTTATTCTATTCTCCTCTGCCCCACTGGTTTGGAAATTATATTCTTTGTTGTCTTATGATTTACTATTGAAATTTTAGTACTCATATTTAATAAATTTGAATTTAATATTTTAACCCTTTTCCTCTGAAAAATGTGAAGACATTTGAATGCTTTAACCCTGGTCTCCTTCTCTCTATATGCTATTGTTGTTCATTATTTTATTTTTTATTTATTTTAGGTTTTAAATTTATTTTTTAAAATGCCACAAATTAGTTATTATTATTATATAGAGACAGTTTCTTTATACTTACCAGTATGTTTACCAGTTTCCTTGTTTAATCTTTCTTCTTGAATCTCAAACCTTACTTCTGGAATAATTTTTCTTTTTCCCAATGTTCATCATTTTGAAGCTACTTTACTGAAGGTCTGATGACAGTCAACTCTCTCAATTATTGCCTATCTGAAAATATCTTTATTTCATCCTTATTTTTGCAAGATAATTTTCTTGAGCAAACAATTTTAAGTTGATGATTGTTTTCTCTTAGCATTTTGAAGACATTAGTTTACTGCCTTCTGGCTTCCATTTTTCCTGTTGAGAAGTTGACTTGCAATGTAATTATTGATCTTTTGTAGTGAACTGTTTTCTCTCTGGCTCCTTTCAAGGACTCCTCTTTGTTTTTAGTGTTCTTAAGCTTCACTACAAGGTGTCTAGATGTCAATTTTCTTTTTTTTTTAAAGTGTACAATTCAATGGTTTTAATATGTTCACAGAGCTGTGCAACCATTAACACAGTCAATTTTAGAACATTGTCATCACCTCAAAAAGAAACCCTGTACCCTTTAGCCATTATCCCTAATTCCCTCCATCTTACTCTCCCTGGACCTAAGCAATCACTAATCTACTTTCTGTCTCTGTATATCAACACTTGCCTATTCTGGACATTCATATAAATGGAACCATATAATATGTGGTCTTTTGTGTCTGGCATCTTTCACTTATATTTTTCAAGGTTCATCAATATTATAGCATGTATCAGTATTTCCTTTTTATGACTGAATAATATTCCATTGTTCGTATTTACCACATTTCATTTATTTATCCTTTCATACATTGATGGACTTTTGGATTTTCACCTTTTGACTATTATGAATAATCCTGGTATAAACCTTCATGTACAAGATTTTGTGTGGACCTATGTTTTAATTTCTCTTGGATATACACCTAGGAGTGGAATTGATGGGTCATATGGTAACTCTACGTTTAATCATTTGACATATTTCCAAACTGTTTTCCAAAGTGGCTGTACCATTTTGCATTCCCACCAGCAACGTATGAGGATTCTGACTTCCCCACATCCTTGTCAATACTTATTATCTGACTTTTTGATCCTAGTCATCCTAGTGGATGTGAAGTGGTACCTCACTGTGGTTTTTTTTTTTTTAATTTTTAAAAATTGAAGTAGAGTTGATTTACAATGTTGTGCCAATCTCTGCTGTACAGGAAAGTGACTCAGTTATACACACATATAAACAAAAAGGTCTTACTGTATAGCCCAGGGAACTATACTCAATCTCCTGGGATAAACCATAATGGAAAAGAATCTTAAAAAAGGAATGTGTGTATGTGTATAACTCACTGTGGTTTTGATTTGCATTTCCCAGGTGACAAATGATGATGATATTTACATGTGCTTATTGACGATTTGAATATCTTCCTTGGAGAAATGTCTATTTGGATATTTAGCCCATTTTAAAATTGGGTTATTTGTATTTTTATTTTTGAGTTGCAAGGGTTCTTTATATATTCTAGATACCAGATGTATGATTTGCAAATATTTTATCCCATTCTGTGGGTTGTCTTTTTATTTTCTTGATGGTGTCCTTTGAAGCACAAAAGTTTTAAATTGTGATGAGTCCAATGTACCTGTGTTTTCTTTTCTTGCTCATGCAGTTGGTGTCATATCTAAGAATTTTTTTTTTTGCCAAATCCTGAGTCATGAAAATTTACCTCTGTGTTTTCTTCTAATATCTTATATCTATATTCTTCTAATAGCTATTTCTTGAATAGATATTTCTTCATATGTTGTTTGCCCTTAGGACCATATCTAGAAGCTTAAATTTAAAAAAAAAATTGTTACCAGTTTCACTGGGGAGCTGATCAGTGTAGCTCCTCACACTGTCATGTCAGACGTTGATTGTTCTACATCCTTTTGTGACAAAAGTCTTAAAATGATAAAATATATTTTCCAGTACTAAAGCCAGAATCATGTTTAACGAGAAAAAAGCAGAAACTTTAGCATTAAAGTCAGAGACAAGAAAAGGATGTCTATTATCACCACTATTACTTAATATTATTTTTGCAGGTACTAGACAAGACAAGTAAACAAGAAAAAGAGATTAGCAGTATAAAGATTTGAAAAGGAGATAAATTGATAATGTTTATTACTTGTACACATAGGATGTATAGCTGGCAAACTTGAAATAATCAACTGCCAAACTATTACAAAACTATTAGTACTGAAGAGAATTCAGCAGGTAATCTGGGTACAGAGTTAATATACAACAGTCAATAGCCTTTGTATATGCAATCACCAATGAGTTAGAAAATATAAGAAGAGATTCCATTTATAATGGGAAAGGCAATAAAAAATGTAAAAAATAACTAAGAATATACTTGAGAAATGTGTAAGATCTATATGAGAAGACACTATTTATATTATCAAAAGGAGATTAAAATGGAAAGGAATATTATATCCTTGAATAAGGAAACTGTATCATAAAAATGTTATAGGTGGGGACTAAAGCTTCCAGATGTTACAAAATACTACAAATCCTCTAGAATTATCTTCTATCCATCTATCTATCTATCTATCTATCTATCTATCTAGTATTGTTATAGAATCAATTCTTGTTTTTATTGGTTTAAAATTCATCATTGTGTTTGTTTTGGTGCCCAAATTACCCTACATTCAGTTAGTAGAAGGTGCTTGAATCTGGTCCTTGTGATATGCCTCCATCTTTTTTTTAATTTAACAGTTCCTTGCCTTCTGGCATAAAAAGTTGTTTCAGACTCATTTTGTGCCTACCCTACCCTGGCCCTGGAACCAGCCATTGCTCTGAGGGGCCCTGGTTCTTCTTAACAAGGAATTGTATTAGAAACTATGTTTAGGAAGGCAGAGTCTTAAAATACTCCATTCCATTGTAGAATGGGGAGATGATCATCTTATAGAATTTTAAAAATTGAGATATAATTGACATATAACATTATATTAGTTTCAGGTGTACAACAGAATGATTTGATATTTGTATATATTGTAAAATGATCGCCACAACGTCTAGTTAACATAGAAATTTTGACACTACTCCCCCAAAGACTGCTAAAGCCATGTTGTAGTTTTACAACTAAAGGTAAAAATGTGTTTTAAAGATACGTTAAAGAAATGCATCTGATTTAGATGCCACTTTTATGCCACTCGAAACTCTCCTACGAAGCCTCTTTTGGGGTAACAGTTCTGAGCAGTCTTACCTGCTGGTCTCATGCACACCTCTTCCTTCCTGTCCTGGGGGGCTTCCTTGATGCCACAGCATTGGACCCCTTTGGAACTGCTCTGTGCTCATGTCCATGCAACCCATAATTTTTGGAGAGTTAATATCCAAGGGATCACCCTTGACCAACAGAAGATGGGAATGATGGTTAAATGTTTCTCCAGGACAGTTTAGAGATGCATTTTGCAGAGCTCCTAGGAGGTTGGAGCCCCAGTTGCCCTCCACAGGGGCTATCTCAGTAACTCATTCTTTTGTTGGCCTTCCCTCCCTCCCTGTTTCACTCCTCCTGCATTTCACTCCTGCTTGCTGGGATCACTTCCCAAATACCTGTATGGAAGCTTTTGTCTCATGTTCTACTTTGGCGGGGGGAGGGGTTCAGGCTAAGATAGCATCATTAAAAACATATATAAAATTCAAAGTGGAGGGATGCTAATTGCCAGTTTACTCAGATCTTGCAGGGCAGTTGAATAGCACGATAAAGCAAGATTAGTTTATTTTACATAAATTATCATTTTGGAACTCAGTGACTTCTCTGCCCCTGCAATATATCCTCTTCCTCCTTCACCTGTTTCTCCCTTTTCTAGCTCTCCTGATCTCTTTGTTTCCATGCATCTATCCCGCTGATCTTTCTTATCTCTAGCCCTCCATCTCTTTCCACTTCATTCTATTTCTGTCTCCCTCAAGCCTTTGCTCTTTTTCTGTGATTCCTCTTTTTATTTTACTTTATTTTATTATTTATTTATTATTTTTTTTGCGGCACGCGGGCCTCTCACTGTTGTGGCCTCTCCCGTTGCGGAGCACAGGCTCCGGACGCGCAGGCTCAGCGGCCATGGCTTACGGGCCCAGCCGCTCCGCAGCATGTGGGATCTTCCCGGACTGGGGCACGAACCCACGTCCCCTGCATCGGCAGGTGGACTCTCAACAACTGCGCCACCAGGGAAGCCCTGTGATTCCTCTTATTTCCTCCCATTTCCTACAGTTAGCAAACAAAGTTGAGAATCAGCCTGGCTCGTTGGACACTTGAATCCTTTGGCCTTTTGCTCCTTGCATTGTCTCACAAACAGGGGACGGAAATGTCGGAGATTGTGTGCTCCTCCAAACCAAGGATTCTGAAAGCTTTGTTGAGTATTGATGGGACTGGCCCTTACCAGACATCTCATGAGTGTTGAAGAATTAGCACGTGAAACATATACAGAAGAGATGGTGGAAGTCTGACTTCCCTGATAGCCACAGAAATCACAGAGTTGGCTCTGGGAATTGGTCCTGAGTATGGGGATCCCTTAGTCCAGGTGTCATGCCCCAATCTCTGCTCTTCAGCTGGGTCGTGGACGTTTATTCCTTCTCAGGAGTGGAAAACCGGAACCTGGAGAGCAGCTGGGAGATTCAAGAAGTCTTAGCTTTCTGTTTCTTTTCCCCAGGACAGGGCAAAGCAAGCCACCTCTTCCTGGAGGTGACTGGTTTTGCCTCTCTGTAAAACCACCCGAACACATGCATTGGTTCACATTTCAAAACCACTTTATTAGCAAAATGAACAAAAGAAGAATGGTGTTTAAATTAAATAAATTACACAAATATCTCAAGAGTCCCGGTCTTCTCCAGGAACCACATCATTGCTGGTCAGTATAACTAAGAACATTCAGAAGTATTGAAATCCTGGATTATTTGACTATCTTGCTCTCCTTTCCTGCCTCAGTCATGTCCAGTGAGTGGTCTGGGTGAATTTATGTTCTTTCCAAAGTATTCTAACAGTGAAGTTCTCTCAAGGCCTCCCTCCACCCCAGGTGTTTCCGATCTTACATCCACTGTGGTCTCTGTGAGTACTTACACCCCTGGACATGGTTCAGGATCCCTCCTTGAGCCCCCAGCTCCAGGCCACTGTGAGTCAGCAATCACCTTTTGGTCTGGGGCTGACCTGGGGGTTAACAGTCACTTCATCAAGTCCTCAAGGGTTCTAGACACTTGGTTCACAAGGCACCTCTAACTTGGGATGTCCTGAGGCTCTGTGATCTTCCCACACCTCTTGGGCCTGAGCTGGACTCTGCGGGAGGTGGAGCAGGGGAGGGCGAGTTTTCATTGGCTACGGTTCTTGTCCTCTCGAAATCTGGCACTTCGGGTGCTGGGCACGGTAAATCCCAGATAACATTGTCTTCTGCCTTCCAAGTTTTGAGTTCCATTGGCAGCCAGATGGCATAATGAATTCACAAAGAAGCAATGCTTGTAGGCCAAGAATCTGTTGGCTCTTCACCAGCACCCCCTCCTTTAACTCTACGAAGACTTGCTAGCTGACCAGCTCACTCAAGGCACAGGCACACAGTGGAGGTCAGGCTGAAGTTAGGAATTTGGACATTTTTCCAGGCTGGGCCAGCCCATCCTGTTGGGCAGCGATCATTCATTGAAGGAACTTGGGAGAATCAGTGGGGAGAGGCCAAAAGGTTTTTGGTGCACTTCCATGGAAAATTTCTCAAACACTTGCACATGGAACCTATTTATTTTCAAGTCAACAGTGGGGTTTCTCTACCTTCTTATATATAGAGAGAACTTAACCCCTCTTCTCATCTCTCCTGGAAGGAGATGGCCTCAGGTCCTGAGTTTGTTAAGGAATCCCTGTGGAGGAAGACCCAGTCTGGATCAGCCCTTCTCCATGCTTGGTACCCAGCTGGGATACGCCCTCGGTGGGGTGTCCTGCCTTGTCTGGCTGAACGATTCAGGCCCCAAGCTGATAAGGGAGAGTTAAACTCATTGGCTCTTTGCCAAATGAAGAGAACAAGGCAGATTTCCCAAGTGGGGGACGCATTTCTAAGGTCAGGGAGACTGCCGGGGCCCAGGTCCCACCAGTTGACCCTGGATTGGTACTAGTGCCCCCTGCCCCTCCACATCTCCAGTACAAAGAGGGAAAGCTTTTGTGCAGAATAGCTAGTATCTGTTGCTGGGTTGCCAGAGGGTTCTGCCAGCTACCGCCCTGTCCCTTTTGGGTTCCTACCTGGTCTCAAGTAGAAGGAAGCAGCCCTTGAGGGCAGGGGGAGTGATAATGTTTCAGGAGGCTGGTGTGGCTACCTTGGTGGGCTGCCCTTGGGGAGGTAGCTCTGGTAGCCACTCCCCAGGCTACAGTCTGACGTGCTAAATAGTAGTGGAGGTCTCAGCAGCTTTGAGATGAGGAAGAAGGGGACGTAGTCACCAAGACAGAGATACCTGGGTTGTGGGAGCACATGGTCCCAGGGGTACAGAGCTGCCAGAGACAGACTGGGCAGCTGGAAAGGGCAACCACAGAGTCCTAAGCAAGTTCGTCTCTGTGTCCTGTGACAGCTTGACACCATCTGACACCAAGCCATGCTGGCGCCAGGACACTTTCGAAGCTTGCACTCTACGTCAGCACACGGCTTCCTCTTATTCCTGGCTCAGTCTTAAAGTCCAGCAGTCGGGGGTCCTGTCAGCTGCCACAGGCAGGGTGTGGGTGGGAGCGGTGGAGTGAGAAGGAGGCTTGCTTGTTGCTGGCTGGGGCCCTGAGGGTCAGCGGAAGGATGAAGAGGTGTCTCTCCCTGCCGTTGAGATTGACTCGCTCTAGAGATGCCGGGAGGGGAATGAGAGAGGAGGAGGAGGGTGGAGAGGTACTGGAGTCCTGGTGGAGGTGTTCTCCTCTACCCGCCACTCTCCATGATCCCAGGCTCATCCTTCACGGGAGTCCCAGGTACCAGGTGCTCTGCAGGCAGCACAGGAACCGGCTGGGCCCTCACAGGGCGGTCAGGGTCTCTGCGTGAAACATGCTGCCGAACATCTCCTGCAGGGCCACAGGGAGGAAGTGGGAGGGGGAGAGACAGCATCAGACCTGTTGGGTTCAGAGTGGTGGCAATCGCCAGGTGACCCTATGAACCCCCGGCCAGAAAGAGGCATTTTGAGGAAGTGTGTGTGAGTGTGTGCACGTGTGTATGTGAACCGGGGAGAGGCAGGGTCAGCCTAAGAGGTGAACTGGTACAGAGGTGACAAGAGAAGATGCTGGAAATCTAACTCTGAATCACCTCTGGTGTGCTGTGTGACTTTCACAGGTCCTGCCCTCCTTTTTCGTTCCACTTTCTTTATTAGGTAAAATGAGGGTTGAGATCAGACAAGCTCTGAAGTCCTTTCTTGCTCTGATAAGCTATTTTGGTCCTACCCAGGCTTTTGGAATGTGCTGGAGATTCCACAGGGACCCAGAAATCCATCCGCTAAATCTTTGTGGCCCGGCTCTCTTTCCTAATGCCTCCTGCATGCCCTCAGCACCCCCAGAGACATGTTTAGAGGACCATGGAACTCATACCCCAAAAGAATGGGAAGAGGCGCAAAGTGAGATGTTACTTCTAATAGACCCAGAGCCAAATTCCTCTAAACCTAGTGATCTGGTTTCTTTTAATTCAGGGCATTGGGGGGGGGGGCTACTTTTCATGTCAGGACCATAGGGCTCTATGTGAAGTAAGACTTCACACCTGCATAGCTCTCAGCTCTTAAAGCCCATCCACGTGCAGTAATATTTGTATCCCTCATGTATCCCTAGAATTCATCTGATCCTACCAGAATGTTAGTTTTCCAAGGGCAGGGGTCTTTGTTTTGTTCACTGCTGTGTGCCCACCCTGGGATAGTGTCAGGCAAGTAGTAGGCACTCCATAAATACCAGTTGAATTAACAGAGAACAAAAGCAACCCCCACTAATCTTGTTAGGTAGATGGGACAAGGTATTGCCCATATTCCCCTTATTTTACAACGATAAACACTAGGGCCTGGTGGTGTTACGTGGCTTGCCAAAGATCAAGTAGCAGGTGTGTTGGAGAGTTAAGAATAGATATTAGTTATCCAGGACTTGGTCCAGTGACTCTCCCTTCCCCCATGATGCATTTCAGAGAGTGAGAAGAATTAAGATCTGCTATTAAAAGAAAGATGAGAAAGAAACATTGTTGCCTTCAAGGTGACTGCTCTGGCTTGGAGATGGGAGAGCCCAGGCAGCACTTTGGGTTTGATAAGGTCTCCTTCCTTTTCCTCCTGACCCCCGGCCTTCAGCTTACCTGCTCTAAGTCCCAGCAGCTGGGACTGTCCTCCTCCGAATCATACAAAGAGAGCTCGGGGTCCACTGGAGCCTGGATGGGGGAAACAAGTGCAAAATGAGCTGCAGTAACTGGATGACGGTCTGGCACAAATGGCAGGCTCCGGAGTGGGTGGGGGGGCACCATGTGCTCTGATGCATAACTTGCCCTCTTGACTTTTCCCTCACCTCCCTCATTTGCCTCTCAAAATACAGCACAGCTGTGGTTTTCCTCCTCACAGCAGACAGGTGTACATCAGGGTGGGCTTCCTTGGTGGGCATTTCAGAGGCAGGGAAGGTTTACCTAGCTTACAAGGATCACCGGCTAGCTGCCTGACCTGCGAATCCATTTCCCTTCTCTGGGAATCTGTTTCCTCATCTGTAAAAGTAGGATAATCAGACTCACTTTGCTGGCTCTCTACCTCACCATGCTGTTGAAAAGGGTATGTGTGTGTATCATTTATAGATATGAATATGTTCTGTAATAGTTAAATATACAATACATATAATATACATTTTTAAGAATATATAAACTGTAAATAGTGGACATTGTGCAATAACGGATGATGAGGATTCTTCTGGAATCTCCCTCTCTTTGCTCCGGTGACAGGGTGCATAAGGCTAGAAAGGCCGCTGCTCTCACAGTTTCCCTCTGTGTGGTAGGCAGGCGCCAGGCCCCGTGTTTCCCTGGGCAGGCTTTCAGCGCTTAGAACAGATGGCTTCACCTTCATCAGTCTCTTAAAGCAAACAGCAAATGGTTGCTCTAGGGCCAGAAGAGCCTTTCTTATGACCCACAGAGGGCAGACGAGGTTTGTTTCATGGACTGGGGCACAGAGTCTTGGGAGGCCAAGGGTAGAAGCGGAGCTGGCAGGGGAGCCTGGGAGGTGGCGTCGGCTGGGGATGCCTGGGCAGGGACCCCAATGGGATGGGCTTTTTCTGCCTCCCAGCTTTCTGGAGTGTTATTTGTAGACAGTGTTATTTGTAGCTCATTTGCATACCACTTACTGAGCTAGTAAATTAAATGTCAAGAAGCTGAGACAAAACTCTGATCCGCACTCTTCATCCATCACCAGCCTGAAATCTCCAAGCTCTGCTAAATTAAAACAGGCAGGCTTACTCCCCTCCCTTTCCCAAAGCCTCCTGTAGAAAGAGCGAAGGAATAGCAGGGGTGAGCAATGCCAGAATGCCAGGCATAACCCGCTGTGCTTTGGGTGTTTGTGTGATCTGGAAATTGATATTAATAAGGATTTTGTAATATACAAAGCTCGTTCAAGTGACGTAAAAGATACAAGTATCAGTTAATCTTAAAACCAAAACAAAAGAAAAAATCCCGTGGTAGATAATGCTACCTTAGAGTACCCATTCCACAGATAAGAAAACTGAGATTCAGAAAAGTTAATTGACAGAATTGGTGTTGGAACCCAAACCGTCCCGTTACTTCAGTGACCCAGGGCCTAGGATTCCTCAGGTGCAGGGACCTTACCCCTTGGAAGTTGCGTGCTGGGGCCACTTCCCTGGCCTTTGCCTGGGCAAACAGGACTGCGTCGTGTATGCTGGGAAAGACGTGGTTACGCTCTAGACACCCATCTTCGAAGATGCCCCCATGGTTAATGTCATTGTACACCTGGGCTGGAAGGAGGGAAAGATCACCTTCAAAAGGTTAACACCACCGTGGACAGGACCTGGGGTTGGGGGAAAATGGTGAGAGGGCCTGAGGGAGATGGAGAGAGAGAGGCCTGAGGGTTGTGCTCTTGCTATATCCTAGATAGAGCCTTCTCATTGGCTTTGCAGTACCATTTCTGGACAGCAGAGGGCAACATGAGCTTGAGGATGCTGAACCTTCACCCCAGGGCAGAAGGAAGCAGTTTGATTCAGGGAGTTGGTACTTCGTGGTGATTCGAGTGGGAAAGGCTAAAACGTTTGCCCATTCTGTCCCTTGAGGGTTCGTCCTTCCTATTGTTTACCCAGACCTTTCCTACAATGTCCAGTGTGTGTGGAAGAGTCCTTATTCCTGCTCAATCCTGGACATGATTTCCTGAGGAGTGTCTAGTGAGGGTTGGCGGGAGCTTCTGATTCTAACTCTGGAGCACACACAGAGCAGGTCACTTACCAGTGCAGACTCTCTTCCTGAACGGAGCCTGCACAGAGCCTGAGCTGTGCTCAGGCCAGCGCCGAAGCTGGCTAGGCCTGCTGGAAGTTGCTGACCCTCCACGGGAAACGGGGTGTGCAAGTATGTGCCCCTTCCCTTTCTCCTGTGTGTCTGTGCGCTCTTGCTGTGTGTCCGTGTCCCTGCACTCTGCACACATGCTGATGAGGTGAAAGTCCACTGCGATGTGGACATGGTTTGGGGCTGTGTATGTGGGCCCTGGAGACTGTGTGCGTATAAAACTGTGTTATCTGTGTCTTCCCTGGATAGTTATGGTATATCTATGCTTTGTGCTTATTCATAGACTTTTGGATTTGGAGAAGATTCCCAAATTTATCTAGTTGGGCTCATTTTATGTGGGTGGCAATCGATCCCTAGACAGATGAAGTGACTTGGCCAAAGATATGTGGCAAATTAGTGGTGGGCAAATTAGAACCCTACTTGTCATTTCTTAACTCCATGATCCCCCCACTCTCTAATTGAGACCGCTAGGATGTTCTCTAACCCGGCTGTAGTCTCTTCTAACTTGTGCCCGAAACGCTTATGAGCAGCCAGTAGTTTAGGGGAACATTTGGCTGTTCTCATTTCTACCCCACTCACTATTCAGCATCCCACCCACCTATTCCCATCTCAGCCCCTTGCCAGCCTTCCAGTCGCCTACACGTCCTCCTTCTCTTACCATGAATGTTCACCAAGAAGACCTTCACACCGATCCTCCCGTAGGTGGAGCTCAGCTAGAGGAGTCGGGAGGGTGTTGGGTAGGGAGACAAAAGGAAAGGAATGTTCTGAGTGGGCCTGAAAACCGATTCACAAAACGCACATCAGAGGGGGAGCCAAACAAATAAGTAGCCCAGAGAGCCCTGGCAGCCAAAGATAAAAATAGCGGCAAAGCACAGCACTTCTCCCTGGAGTGCTGGCTGACTGCTCCTCTGGAAAGCGGGGTGGACGTGGGGCTTTGCCAATGAGGCCGCCACTTAAAGTCCCCATGACCCCTTCTTATGGGGCCAGATCTTTTCTTTCAGTAGCTTAGAGTCCTGGACTCCACCTCTTTCCTGACGTCGTGGCTTCAGGCAGAAACTGCAGGGGAGGACCGAGGCCCAGAGAGGCTACTGCTTTGCCCGGCTTCATGCCAGGTCCCGGCTAGGGAAGAAGGTTGAACCCAGGACTGGGGATGGAGCCTTCTGTGCACCTGGCTGGTGATGCCATCAGCCTATGTGCTCTCTGTACCCCTCGCTTTCTCTGGGCTGCTTCTCTCTGGGCCAGCCTCTGAGGTTTACTGACTCCTTGTCATCGGAAGTGGCCGCTGAAAAGTTATCAGGTGGATACATTTATTCAAGGTATCCTGTGAGCTGTGTGTTTGGTCTAAGGATGTGGGGCACTGATCTAATGTCTTCTTTCCTTTGTTGGCCAGAACCGGCTGACACTAGAGTGTCTGGGTGAGTGTGGGAAGGAAGGGCAGACCACGAACCAGGGCCAAGCTGAACTCTACTCAGAGGACCCTGGGGTGGGTTCCTGGCAGCCTGAGAGGGAACTTGGGGTGGACTCTGTTACACAGGGGTGCTAGGACAGGGTGGACCAGCGGGGCCTGGCTTTGGTATCCCTCCCCAGGCAGGCACTGCCTCGTGCTGTCTGGGCCTGCTCTGCAGAGAGCATTCTGTCCTGGTAGCATCTGGGGAAAAGGGATCTTAGGAGCTGTTAGGTTCCTTGGTGAGCTGTCTCGCTCAGTTGGTTCAAATGAGGGCTCCAAGGAAAGGGAGTGTAGGAGGGCAGGGGTGACGGTTAGGGTTGGGGGGTGGGCTGGCACTCCCTCCACCCGAGGGCCTCACCTTGGCCAGGGCTTTGATGCCCATCAAATCCACAAAGCTGACCCCACTCATGTCAAAGATGAGGGTGTGGAAGGTGACAAAGGGTGGGACGCTGGCCAGGATGTCACTGGGCTCAGCAGAGGCCGGGGGCTCACAACTGGCAGCTGTGGAGCTGTCAGGGCTGAAGGTGATGTAGGACACGCTGGCGCCATTAGCAGGCGTCTGGTTGTTGTTGGGGTCAGTTGGGGAGCCATTCTCAAAGTCCTGCTGAAGCTCCTGCAGGGAGACAGTCTGGAGGGCGGGAGTAGGAGGGCAGAGTCAGGGGTCATCACACTCAGTCAGACTTTGCTGTGGCTGAAGCTGGGGCAAGGGGCGTGCAGGTGGAGGTAACTGAACCTGGTGGTGGTGAATATAAGCCCCCCAAAACCCATAGGACCGGCATCTCCCATAGCCCCTTCTTTAGGTGGGGCCTGCACGTTTGGTCTCCCACAACCCTTCCAAGAGAGGCACCGAAGCCTCAGCCCACTCTGCTCTGAGAGAAAGGCCCTTTGGAAACAACTGAGCTCCTTTTTCGCATTTGTCCACGTCTGCCTTCTCCGCAGAACTCCCAAACCTTCATCCACCTTGCTGGATCTAGGTTGGCTGGGTACCCCAGGAAATTCACTGCTGCTCCCCATATGGGGTTGCTCATAAGTCCACGGGCATATCCTATCTTAGCCAGAAAATGAGGACGGGCTGTGGGAGTTCAGTGGTTACCCTAAGAGCTGACAGCTCCTCATCGAAGGAGAAGATATCCACCAGGCAATACCCACCAGGCAGTGGCCACAGAGACTTGATGTCTTTGACTTCAAAGATACTGGGAGGTGGGGTACCAGGTAACAAGATCAGAGACGGCAGGGGAGAGGGCATGGGCTGTTTCTAGCCTCAGTTCACCTTGTTTTTCATAAATAGGGACTTCCTCTGTTGTATGGGCACCGTTCTCCCCTTCTCCTGCCTCTTGAGGTATTTTTGCTTGGCCAGCAATACTTTCTGGGGGTCCACACCTGTCTGTAGGGAGAGAACAGAGAGCAGTCTTAACCTCCACCCTCTTTGGAAGTGGCCTGCTCTCAGCTCCCAGCTCCTTTTTTTGCATCTTCCAGGCACGCTCTGTCCAGCCCCTCTGGTCACCAGAGGACTGAGCCTTACCTTGGCAGTGACCTTTTGCCTGAAGATTTCCGAGTTGG
This sequence comes from Neophocaena asiaeorientalis asiaeorientalis, assembly GCF_003031525.2. Lineage (NCBI taxonomy): Eukaryota > Metazoa > Chordata > Mammalia > Artiodactyla > Phocoenidae > Neophocaena > Neophocaena asiaeorientalis. Next base: position 10,888,021 of record NW_020173731.1, on the reverse strand, counting down.
CAAAGTAGAGAGGGGAGCAGTAAGTGATGATCTTTATCCCTTGGATTTCCTGGGCCTGTGACAGGAAGACTCGGCTCAGTTAGCAGCAATATCTTTATTGGCTTTTTTTTTTTTAAACCCTTTTATTTGGGGTGGGGGTAGGGCAAAAGAGGGAGGTCACAATCTTGGATTACCCACCCTATTATAGGTCTTGGGATTCACATAAATGTCAGTGTCCATGACTTGGGCCAAAGTATAGCCATTTCGACTGGATGAAGAAGGAAAAGAAAAACATAAGAGAATGCTATTAGCGGATGGGCCTGGAGGGACACTGGGGCTGGGGGCTGGGCAGAGGCAGGCCAGGAGAGGGTCCCTTCCTCACCCTGGGGTTTTTGTGTTTGTCTTTCTGCACTGGAGACATATGCCTGATGGCCTGTGTCTGGGCTATAATTAGAGGGTTGACAGGTAGCTCCTTGACGTAGCTCCCAGGCTGGGGCTCAGGGGGGAGAAAGGGTGGGGAGTAAACAAGGTGACATGCTTACGGGGCCCTAAAGTCACCACTTCCTGGTTCTGAGTTCTCAGGAAGAGAAGACAGGGTTTCCCAGATATTCAGCATCCTTCCTGCCCTGACCTGGACCCCCTGGTCTGTTTCACTTAATTTTTTTAAAAAAATAAAAAAAAAAATAAATAAATTTATGGCTGCATGGGGTCTTTGTTGCTGCGGGCAGGCTTTCTTTTTATTTGCGGCCAGCGGGGGCTACTCTTCGTTGCGGTGCGCAGGCCTCTCATTAAGGTGGCTTCTCTTGTTGCGGAGCATGGGCTCTAGGTGCGCGGGCTTCAGTAGTTGCAGCTCAAGAGCTCTAGAGCGCAGCTGTGGGATCTTCCTGGACCAGGGCTCGAACCCGTGTCCCCTGCATTGGCAGGCGGATTCTTAACCACTGCGCCATCAGAGAAGCCCACTTAATGTTTTTATAGCAAGGATGTAGCTGTCCTCTGACTTGCTGTTCCCTTGGGGTGGGGTTCCATTTGGTCTGGGGTCTAGTAGCACCCTTGAAAGGACACTGAGTCTCACCCACTTGCTTGACTCCCACTTTCTCTGGTGCTCCAGACCTCCAAGACTGTGATGGCTTCCCCTGGGTTTTCAGGATGTGGGAAGTCAGGTAGCCCAGCCTGTGCCGAAAGTCCTGGCTGGGCCAGGCTCTCCTTGGGCCTGGCAGCCCCTCCAGTGCCAGGCCCAGAAGGTGACAGTATGCAGTGGGCTAGGCCAGGCCTCACGTGGGAGCCCTTGGCAGACTGGCCCAGGGGCCCCACTGCTGTGCCTTGGGGGGAGGGGCTGTTACTTACAATTGGGTCTGGAAGATCACAACCAGGGTGGAGAAGGCGACACCCACTGCCACACCATACGGCAGGCTCAGGAAGAAGGCAGAGAGGAAGCTCACCACCCAGACGCACTGTGAAGAGAGAGACGTCAAAGCAGGCCTGGGGAGAAAACTGTCCCTTTGGGGAAGTCTTCCTGGACCAGCCTAGGTCATTCTCTGCTAGCACAACTTCAGACCCACCCTTCCCTTTTCATGCCATTTTTGCACTGTTTTATGTAACTGAGCTTCGGTTACACTTGCCCATTTCCCTTAGATTGAGTGTGGCTCCCTGATCTTGTCTGGTTGTTAATAGACAACCCCAGCATACACAGGGAGTCAGGATGGCTCAGTGAGAAGAGTATGAGTCTTGGGTCAGATATGCCTGGGTTCCAAATTTCATTCTCCTACTTACTAGCTGTGTGATCCTTAGTTGCCTAATTCACAAAGGGGGAATAATAATACCAGCTTCATGAAAGGATTAAAGAGTTAAGGAAGATAAGGTCCTAGCCTTAGTGATGGGCTCCCAGTGAGCGCTCCGTAAACCTGAGTTCCATTCCTCCATCTGATAATAAGCTGTGTGACGGACACGTGCTCAGCTACATTTCCTGATCTGATAGCCTGGGGCCTGGTTGTGTGCGTTTGGGGACAGGATTGGATGCAGTTTTATTTTTTGCAGTACGCGGGCCTCTCACTGTTGCGGCCTCTCCCGTTGTGGAGCACAGGCTCCGGACGCGCAGGCTCAGGCGGCCGTGGAGCACAGGCTCCGGCCGCTCCGCGGCATGTGGGATCTTCCCGGACCGGGGCACGAACCCACGTCCCCTGCATCGGCAGGCAGACTCTCAACCACTGCGCCACCAGGGAAGCCCTGGATGCAGTTTTGACAGTTGCCTCCTGTGGTGTTTTAGAGTCCCCCATGTTCCTCTGAAGGAAATAAATCTGCCCACACTCTTGTACAGAATTGTGAAGATCAGATGGGAACCCAAAGCACTATGTAAATATCAGGAACTATTGTCATAGTGGGGGGGATTGTTGGGATGTGATAAAAGCAGATCTCTCGGGGTGGGAACTGGGACGTCGTTTTTCTCCCTATCCTCATCCCTCACTCCCTGGGGGACCCCAGATGGACCACTCACTTCTCTGGCTTTAAGGATTTCCTTCTCATACTGTGCAAGTGTACCTTCTCCCCTAGGAGACAGTCCAGTCCAGAGGTTTGGAGTCTAAGATTTGGGGTTCCAGTCCTGACTCTAGCACTTACTACTTCTGTGGCCTTTGATGCGTGACTAAACCTCTCTGAGGCTTGGTTTCATCATCTTGAAAGGAGGTTAGTAAATCCTTTCTCACAGCTTATGGTGGGGCTCGAGTGGGGATGAGGCAGTGTCATCGGTCTACGGTAGCCTCATTTCAACTGCCCAGCGGAAGATGCATTAGGAATGTGACTAATCAAAACAATGGTTCATGTTTGCTGATTGTTTTACGGTTACATGGTGCTTTCCCACTATGATCTCATTTAATCCTCAGAGCCAGTGTGTGACCATCACCCGCGTTACAGATGGGGAAACAGAACTCCAGAGAAGTCTGGTAACCTGCTTAAGATCCTGGTCTGCTGGCTTTATGTTCTAGGTTTTTTTGTTTTTTAAAATGATTTCATTTAGCTTTCTTAGCTAAATTTTATTGAACACAAGATACAATTCGACAATGTGCTGCTTACTTGTATTATCTCATTTCATAAGCGTCCTGAGGTGGGGGGTAGAGAGTATAAGATACCCATTTCACAGATGAGAAAGCCAGGACTCGGAGAGGTTAAGGGACTCGCCATTGGTCATAAAGCCAGTGAACAGCTGAGTTAGGATTTGAACATAAGATGTCTCACTCCAAAACCTGAGCTGTCAGCACTCGGTTATGCTAATCAAGCAGCCGACCAGAGGGATCACTGACAGGAGAGATGACAGGGCTGTGGGGTTGGAGGAGGCGGCAAGGTCACAACGGGTACCCAGAGGCCGCCCAATACCTACACAGTCCAGCTTGCTCTTCCTCCACAGGTAGTAGGGGTCGGCGAGTTGCTTGAGGGAGTTCTTGAGGTTGACAGCAATCAGGGCTCCTAGCACAGCCTGGGGAAGCAGAGCATTGTTACTTGTCACCTGGGGTGTCCCCGTTTTCCTGCCCTTCCTGCAAACACCTGACCCTGAAACCTGGCAGGACAGAGTTGCAGTTCTAGAACATCTCTGCTGGCAGGGACCCCAAATCTCTGCATTCAATCTTAGGGCTGGAGCGCAGGTGCTAGAGTCATAGGGCCCCTGGCCCCATCTTTGCCCGTCCTCTTTTCCCTCATCCCCACACGGCCCGTGCCTAGAGCCCTCCTAGCCAGGCGCCCACACTGACTTGTAAAACACTGACTTGGGTGTGGACTCTGAGGTCAGAAGTCTGGAGTTTGTGACCAGCCCTGCACTTGTGAGCCTTGTCACCACAAGAAGATCACCTAGACCCTCTCAGCCTCAGTTTCCCTCACCTGTACAATGGGGAGAGTAAAACCTGTGTTACTACTTCACAGGTTGACTAGGACAACGTGTGACAATGATGGCACTTGGTAATCTGTAAAGTGCCTCACAGCCCTCAGGGCCTGCTCTTACTGGAGTCTCTCGCTGCCTCTGCTCTCGTGCTGTGCTCTTACCTTGGGGAGAGGGTAGAGGTAGGACCCCAGGACCAGCATTGTGATCATCACCACCAGGGAGACGCACAGGCTTGACATCTATTCAGAGAAAGAGTTTGGAAACAGGGCATAGGTGTGAAATTCTCGCCCTCGTTTTGTTTCCAATAGATGCCTTTGGTGGACTGGAGGCTAAGGAGGGGAGAGGAAGGTTGGAGAAGCAGGTGGCCTGGCTTCTCCGGGGCAACTGTTCTGCTACTCCCCCATCCCTCCCACACTCTCCTGGTCCAGCGCTCACCTGGGATTTTCCTCCAGCTCCATCCACAGCCAGAGTGACAGAGAGAGCACAGCAAATGACATGGATTTTAAAGAAGGAGCCGAAGAAGTTGCTGCAGCCCAGGGCGATCATCTCCTGTGGGCACAGGATTGGAAGCTGGGGCTGGGGTGCAGGGTACAGACCAAACACGGTTGTCCTTGCAAGCTGGATCTTGAACTTGAGAGTGACCCTACTGCTTTAAAGCCACATACCCCCAATCAAGTGGAAGTCAGCCTCTTGGTGTTAGAGTTCCCCCCTCCCCACTAGCAGGCAGCCTTCCTCACCTAAGCCCAGAGCCCCAAAACATCTCTTGCCAGGCCTCTGTGGGCCCTGGCCCGGCCTGCTCAGCCCTGCTGGGGGGTGGCCGGACCTACCTGGTTAGAATCCACGTCATAGCCGTGCTTGCTGGCCAGGGTCCGGCCCACAGCCAAGTTGATGACATAGCCCACGATGGCCAGGGAGAAGGCTGTGCCAATCATGTCCTTCCACTGTGAGACCACAGGCAACACGGGAGTGGGGAACCTGCCAAGGAGCCAGAAAGGAGGCAGGGCCCAGGGGTGTGAGGAGAGGGAGGGCACCGCGGACTTCATCAACCCACAGGGACCGGCTGGGCCCCACTCTGTGCCAGGGCCTTTACATGAATTATCCCTTCCAGTCTGAATCCTCAGTGCCACGCCGCAGGACCGCTACCGTCACTCCCCTTGACAAAGCAAAAATCCGAGGCTTAGAGAACATAACTTGCCTGATGTCACAGAGCTGGTAAGCGGTAGGGCCTTACTTGTTCACATCCAGGTTCTGGACTCTTTACGCACACTTGTCCGCATATCCGCAGCCCCCAGTGCTGTGGGCCTTTTCTCCGTGGCCTGCTCCAACTCTGCAGCATAAGCACCTCCCCTCCCCTCCCAGGGCCCAGTGCGGTGCCTGGCACAGAGTAGACGCTCAGTGAATCTTGTTAGTCCTAACAGCTTCCTTTCCACGTGGGTAAAAGAGCCAATGTATCAGAGCAAGGCGAAGAACCGGAGAAGGGCTGATCGGAGCGGCTTTGCTTTAACAGCACCCATCAACGGAGACTTTCGCGGGGGTGTTTCATGACTCACCTTCAGGAAACAGCCACCATTGTGTGGCTCTTCTCCATAGTAAGTAATAGTAATAATTCATAGCTGGTCAGTGTCACAGAGTTTATAATGTACTTTCATAGAGTTCATTTCATCTCTGACTCTGAACCTGGGGGCGGTGCAGTGGGGGTGGGGTCAGGCTTCCCAGCCACCTGGACTCACCCTCGTTGGATCTCTCCCACGATCTGCATGTGATACTTTTTGGGCATCTTGCAGCCCCCAGAGATAGCTGTTGCCACCACTACCTGCAAACCCCAAAGTGGAGAATCGGGATTGGCTCTAAGTTGGGGCCAGGGCAGGGGTCCCTCTCAAGCCTTCCCTTTTCTTTGGGGACCCCAGATCCCACTCCCCTGCCTCCTCGAGGAGGGGCAACCTGAGGATCAGGGAGAGTGGGAGCCATACACAGGGGGAAGGAGTAGATTCACCCCTGACTTCCGTCCTACTGGCTCACAGTGGGCGAGTGGGCCGGGGGCCGGGTGGGTAGAGGGGCTCCCCTGGCTCTGACTGGAGCCGGATTCCTTTTTTCACAGCCTCTCTTGCCTGGGCCCTAGCCCTCCACCCCTGGGCAAGGTCCTTACCACGATCATTTCTGTAGGGATGGGGAAGCGGATCTTGTGCATGAAGCGGGTGTTGAGCTCCTTCACCAGCACCAGGAACACGCTGCTGATGAGGGCGAAGACGAGCGAGGCGATGTTGGTGTGGGGGAGGTTTTTGCAAATGTCAATGAAGGTCTGTGGGAGACAGCATCATATTCGTGTGTTCCCACCCCTTCCTCCCACGCCGCTCCCACCCAGCATCTGAGCCAATGAAGGGACGTCATCAGCTCTCACCAAAGCAGAATCCAGATCCTTCTCAGGATTCCACTTTCCACCACCCTCTCCCAAAGGGCATGTCTGGAGCTCATACGGGGATGGGAATGCAGATTCCCTTCCTCTTTCTCTAGAAAGAGTTCAAGCTAAAGGAGGAGGGATGGAGATTAGACATAAGGAAGGACTTCCCAGGCAGGGAGGGGTTGAGACACTGGAACGGGGAGCTGATGGAGAGTGTACCTCTGCTTTTCTGCAGGGTTTAACCACAGAGAACCTCAGAAAGCCCTCAAGGTCACGTGTTTGACACTCCCTCCCAAAGCGGGAACTTCTTGGAATCCTCTCTGAACTTCTTAAGACAGTGAACTCGGCTCATGTGTCTGCTCAAGCCCCTCTCTATTCACAGGGGTGCGTTCCTAGACTCACAAAGACGATGGACCCTGGGCCTGTGTAGGAGGGGATGGTCAGTCCGAAGATGTACTTGAGCACGGAGATCAGGATCTGCAGGCCAGCGGCTGTCATGAAGCCCCGGATGAAGGACTCAGAGAGGTAGATGGCCACAAAACCGAACTGTACGAAGCCCAGGCCCATCTGAGAGGAGAGGGGTGGTGGGGAGAGACCAAGATGGGTCAGCAGCTCCCATACCTGCCTGGCTCAAACCCAGGGCTGGAGTTCCGTGCAGCCCTGGGATAGCAGCAGCTCTAGGGAAATGAGTCCATCATGACCTTGTCTCGCCCTCTCCTGCCAGCAGACCTTTAGCCTCTGACACTTCACCTCGTTGGCTCCAGTTTCCTCGTCTGTAAAATGAACCTGGTACTCACCAGTGTTTCCTCTCTCAGTAATTGACACCCCTGCCCACCCAGCTGGCCAACCAAAAACTTGGGAGCCATCATCCCTCACCCCCCATCTCCAATCTATCACCAAGCCCTGTTCATTTTGTTCCTGGCAAAATGTTCCGCAAGTCTACCCCCTCATCTCCTTGGCTGCCACCCTGGTCTAGGCCCTTGTCACTCTTGCCTGGACCTCTGCATAATCTCCCAACAGGTCCCCTGCCTTGACTCTCATCTAGCTCCCGTCCGTCATCTTCTCCATAGTCTGAGTGGTCCAAACCGACTGCCAATCAGACCCAAAGCCACTGCTTAGGGGACGGACTTCAGACTTCATTGTCTGGCCCCTGCCTACCTTTCTAGCCTCTTCTCTGGTCTATTCCCCAAAGGCCCCCTCCCTCTGGCCATACCAAACTCCTTGTCTTGCCATTCCCTGGTCAGTTCACACTCTCTTAGGCCTCAGTGCCTTGGGGGTGCTATTCCCCCTGCCTGGACTGTCCCTTCCATGCCTTGTTCATCTGGTTACTGGTCAACTTCTACTCACCCTTTTAGACTGAGCTCAGATGTCACCTCCTCTCTTTGAGGAGAGGCCTTCCCTGACTTTCTCTATGTTGCTGACCTCACTGCCTATACATCTATCTGTTGATATGGCTACTTCCTCAGCTGGGCTGTGAGCTCCTTGAGAACTGGGCCTCTTTCTTACTTATCTTTGACCCCCAGAGCCTAGCCCAGTCCCTGGCACGGTGAAACAACGAAAAAACATTAACTGAATGAATCAATGAATGAAACCTCCAAGGTTGCTTCCTGCTCTTACATTCTGTGCTGCTGCGTTTGCCTTCATAAAACCTAGCAGAGTCCTTTGCATGTGGTGGAAATGCAATTTATGTCATGCAGGTGATGCTGTGGCTTGGAGCAGAAGAAGCTCCAAGGAGGGGGATAAGTGATGTTAGAGAAACTGGAAGACTGTGCTGGCAGAGAGCTGGGCACTGGAAAGGGTAGTGGAGAGAGGCCAGAAGTCCTTTAGACAGTCATTAGCTCAGGACAGTTTTATTAGGTGTAGATGCTGGTCTTATGCACCTGCTGGAGACAGAGAAGGAGAGATGCTCTGAACTTTCAAGGTCCTTTGTAGCCTCGAAGTGGGGAAGAGGGAGGACGTAGAGCCCTAAGTTAGCTTTAATGTCAAAACTGGGACTCTGAGGCAGGGGCAGGGTGGGCTGGTGCCTTCCTGAGGTAGGGCCCCAGCAGAGATGGAGGCCGCCCCCCTCACCTGGATGACGGCAGTCAGGCAGGCTAGTGTTGCCGACACGTGCAGCCTCTCGGCCTCCATGGCCACTGTGTCCACATGGCTCTCGTTGGTGGCATTGTTGAAGACCCGGAATTTCGACTCTGGGGCCAGCTGCAGACAGATGTTACCCACCAGGATGCTGATAACGGCAAATGTACCTGTGGTGCCCCACCCAGCCAGCAAAAGTCAGAGGTTTGGACCACACCCGTGGAAACCAGAAAGGGGCCCAGGAACGCTCCCCAACCCCCATGGGGATGGAGCCCCATGCCTCCAAGGCCCCTCTCCAGCATAACAGTAACCGTTCACATCTAACCATGATCTACAACTCTTCAATGTGCTTTCACCCCAACTGTTAATGTTATTTTATTGGACACATGAGGAAATGGGCTTGGAAATATAAGCAGAGCCTGCGCCAGAAACAGGCCTTGTGGTCAGGCCCTTTTTCTCCATCTCACTTAGCACCGGAGAACTCCATATGTCCCTGAACTGGTCTGCTGGGACCAGTCTGGGAGTTAGATGGTAATTTCCCACACCTGTTCAGCACTTTACGGCATATCTTGTTCCACAAAGTCTTCCCCACATTCCAGGGAGGGAGACCAAACAGGTCATGCTAACTGAGCTCACGGAAGCTAAGTGCCTTCTCCAAGGTCACAGAAGACCTGGGACTGACATGCACAGTGATGGTCCCTCCAGGACCAAGCAGCACCAGCTAGAGGAGAATGCAGATGGGAAATCACCCCAACCCCCTTCGCCACCCACCACCCATCCTTGTGGTCCAGGTCAGCTCCCTGCTGAGAGGGGAGAGGCCTTACCTGGCACCATCTGGTGGATACCTCCCAGGAAGAAGTAGGTCAGGAGGGGGAAGAAGGAGGAGTAGAGGCCGTTGACAGCAGGAAGGTTGGCCAGCAGAGCAAATGCCATGCCTGCAGAAGACCGAGACAGTGAACATCCAGGGACATGGTTGGGTTATGGAGGTCACAGAGAGTGGGGTGGGGAGAGAAATAGGCTTGGCTGAGGGGATCCCCTCACCTTGTGGGACCTGGATGGATCCACCGCTGATGCCGCCAAGAAGGTCAGGGATGATGTAATCTTTGATCTTGTACTTGGGGAGCCAAGAGAGCACAGGGAACAGCCCGAACACTGCAGTTTTGATCTTGGCCGAGGAACATCTGGAGGGGAAGAGGGCAGGTTTCTGGTCAGCACTGCACAGCTTGGATGCTCTGAGTCGGGAATAGATTATAATATCCTGTTCTTGGTCATTCATCCATTCGTTCACTCGTTCACGCAAAATTCAGTGAGCACCCACACTGTGTGGCAGGACTTTCTCTTGAGAGCCATCACCATGCCCTGGGCACTAGCTGGAGGTCTTCTGATTGCTGACTGCTCACCTGGGAAGTCTATAAGACTTGGCTTAAAGGCATGGATTTTGCGGTGGCTGAGCCTGCCGAGGTGTCAAGTCCAGCCTCCACCTCAGATGGCCTTTCTCTGGTCTGACTGAACACAGGCCCGGGCACCCTCTTCTGGGCTCCTGCAGCATTGTGTGTACCTTGTGTTGTGATTTCTTGCTTTTCATCTATCTCTCCCACTACACAGTAAACCCAACATGGAGAGAAGTCTGGCTCTCTTGTTCAGCTTTGTATACTTCGTGCATTACACTGGGGTGCTTAGTGAATATCTGTTGAAGAAATGAATGAATGAATAAGTGAAAGAATGGGCCTGTTGAAACTCAGTCTGAGTGGGGGCTGCTGCCATATCTCTTAGAACTTCCCCCCAAAGGAAGGCTCCACTGTCCCTGCAGGGTGCACCTCTGCTGACCTACTATCCTTCGTGTGTGATGACTCGAGTGCTGGAGTTCTTTCCCCTGTTAATTCATCAGGAGAGGGAAGAATGGGGAAACTGTTGGTTAATGCAGGGTGGGGAGAGTTGATCTCTCCCCTGTTTGCTGAACACCTTGAGGTCCTTTCATTAGAAACTCAGGAGTGGTAAAAACAAGGGCCTTCAATCTCAAGGGTGACAGTTGGTGGATTGATGACTAGAAGGGGGCGGGCAGGCATTTGCTTTTCTTCTCCCAGCTGAGGGAACTCAAATACTCAGGGACCATCTGGTGACTCACTGGCCTTCTCTGATTAGGCCCTCCTTTCCTGCCCAGCACCAATTCCTGCTCTTTGCTGTTGCTCAACAATAGTTTCCCTGACACTGGGTCCCCTGGATGTCACCCAAAACTGAAATCAACACAGGCAATGCTTTGTACCCTGTAAAGTCTGGGTAGATTTTCTGTCCCAACCAGCGCTTCATGGAACCGCATCACCATCACCATCTGATTCCCCGGTCTCCTCTGTGGTGGGTAGTGCCTCTCCCATCCCTGGGATGCTGGATGGGGAGTTGGACTGGTAGTAGATAGCTTAAAGTATCTCTAAAGGCTTGTCCTAAGAGAGAATCAGGCCTGCAGGAACTCTCTCATGTTTGTTTGTGGCAGGGAAAACTGGACTCGTGAATGGAGAGCTGGCTGGGGAAGAAAAACAACCCACTCGAGGGCTTATACATGCCCAGCCATACTTGCAAGCTTGCCGTATATTGAGCAAAGCAATCTGAAGCCTGAGAGAAGAACTGGGAACAGATGCCAAACACCCATACAGAGGTTCCAGAAGCCAGGCGGGAAGTGGACGGAGAGAGATTAGTTTTCTAGACATTCATTCATTCATTCATTAAACAAATATTTACTGGAGCACCTTCTGTGTGCCAGGCACTGTTCAAGGCTCCCTTGCCAGCCACATGGGAATTGTTAGCTCCCTGCATCGCCTTATGTTATCCATCATCCTAATCTTTTAGGACAACAGCAGGTACCCTCTTCCCTCCAGTACAGTAACAACCCAAACTTAAACTTTGGGCACAAAGACTTGCAGAGCCCGCCTGCCTGAAGGACACAGCTGTGGCACCCAAGGTCTTGACTGTAACCGGGCAGAGATGGAGCCTCCCAGGAGAGGTAGGATTGGGCTGGGGCTTTTAGTGAAGACTCAGCTGGGTGATTCCCCCAGTCTGAACCAGTTCCACCTGCATCTCTACTTCAGCCATTGCCAGTGACCTCAATTCAGGTAACTGAATCAGCTGTTTCCCCAGGGAGGTGAGGAAGAGCAAACCAGACCCCGGTGAAGCCTGAGGGAGGTCTGCCAGACGTCTGGGACGGGGGAAGATAAAGCTCGTAGCCTCAGGCTCCTGGAGTGTGGGTATAGATCCCCTCGTGGAGCCCCCTCCTCATAGGCATAGTCTCACTACCCGCCAGCACAGTTCCAGGGATCTGAGAGAGGAAAGAACCCAGGGGCTGGTGAGATCACATCCTGGTAGGTACCCTTTAGCAGAGCCCAGGAATTTAGGGGCTGTCTTTGGGCATTGTCTGGACCAGGAGAAGGAAGGAGCACCCAGGAAGGAAAGAGGACAAAGTGCACACGGGGGTGGGGGAGGCTTCAGATTTTCCTTGATAAGGAAAGGACAGGAGAAGGGACAGGAGCAGCAAAGGCTCTGCAGCTCCCCACCCGCATATGGTAGCATGCCCTTCTCCAGCTCCCTTAAGATCCCAGGAGAGACTTGAGTGGACTGAGAATATGGCGAGACCTCATGCAGGGGGTTGGGGATGGTATACAACCCTTCTGAGCCTGTGGATGGTCCTTGCTTCCACTCCCCATCCTCCTTGGGGGTCTCAGTAGAGCTGAGGCATAGGATCTCAAATTCAGGGTTCAGAATCTCACCTCCCCGAGGCTTCCCCACGTCCTGTCTTAGGGACACTGGTACCGGAGTCATGGCCTGGTACGGGAAGATTTTGGTGGGGAGTAGAAGAGAGAGGAGTCTGGGCTCTGGGCCACATTACCTGAAGGCATTGCGAAGTTTTTCTCCCAGTGGGTACGTCCGATCCTTCTTCTCAAACTCATCATCGAAGAGGGTGAGGGAGTAGGTAGCTCTGTCTACCACGTAGCGGGGCCTGGGCTGGCTCATGTCTGGGGCATTTACAAGCTTTGGGAGAAGCAGAGTAGGGAAGAACGAGGGGCATCCCTTCCCAGCACCGGCCTGGACCTTCTCTCTCTAATCCTAGCTCAGCAGACTTTTATTCTGTCTTCCCCGCCCCCAAGCCAGCAAGGTGCCTCCCTTCCCTCTTTCAAGTCTTTCCACCAGACTCACTTCTTTTGGTGGCCTTGCCTCCCAGGCACGGATGATGCATACGCTCACCCTGGCTGTTTTGCTTGGCGCCCAGCACGTGGCTGGCACTCCACACCTGTTATATCACCGTCACCCCCGCTGAACACCAGGCAAAAAGGAGGTGGGAGTGCAAGGGCAGGAGTCACAGCTGGGATTCAGCAGGTTGATCCTCTGCCCCCTCCCGCTTACCACCCTCCCCACATCGTCCCCTGGTGTCCCCACAAGCCCCTCTGCCTCCCTGGACCTCAGTTTCCCTGGCAGAATGTCTCATACCATTCAGCTGGTCAGCCTGGAAGAAAGAGAGAAAACAGCCTGCCTGGGGGCGGGGGATGGCTGAGGTGACCTCAAGAGGACCCTTCTTAAAGGAACCGCCTAGGACTTCACCAACAGATTTCCCCAGGGGGACAGTGGTGTGTTTGGGGAAATCAAGATGGTCTGCGGCGGCTGGCTCTCCCACGGCTTCCTGTGTCTAACCTTTCCTCCACCCTTGTGTACTGGTGCCTCTCCTCCTAGCTTTTTGCGCAACCTTGCTGACGTTCCAGGAGCTGAGCAAGGCAGGACTAAGTGCCAGGGCCCCTGAGGCCCAGAGGAGCTCCCTGCAGGGATCTTTCCCTCCTCCATCCTCAAACTGCTGGTCCGCTCTCCTCTCCCCTGCCCCCCAGAGCTGGGAGAAGCCCACCTGGAGGACCTCAGAGGAAGAAGGAGGGTGAGGAAAGAGAAGGGACAGGCTTAGAGGGAGATTACGTCTGCGAGGTGGAGAGTGTGGGATGGCCGTGGCCAGTTTGGCAAAAGATTCAAGATGGAGTTAAGAGTGAGAAACCACACGGGGGTCTCAGGAGGCTCCCCCACTGGCTTCCTAGGGGAGAACCTAGGTGAATGAGAGGTTATCAGAGGGGAGCAGGCTGATTGATGCCTTTTGTAGAAGAGAATACTGGGGAAGAGGTGGAAAATGCATTAACTAAGGGCCCAGAAATCTGGGTTCTAGTGCTGGCTTTACTGGTGAGGTGGAAGGGGCAGCATTGCCTTTCTGAACCTCAGATTCCTCATCAGTAAAACTGGGGTACCATGTCCTCCTCACAAGGTTTTTTGAGGATCAAATGAATAAATGGACAAGAAAGCCTTGTGTAAAATGTAAAGAGTGATGCAAACGTGAGCTGTTGTGGATGAGACTGTGCCCAGGTGGATGAAGGTCAGGCTGGTGCATTCCACTCGGGGGGTCGCAGGACCCTGAGGCCCACCAGGACCTGTAAGCTTGGGCTGGGTGTCTGGCAAAACCCCACGGATGCTACCCAACGGGCAGGGAAGTGGGGGAATGAGGCTGCCCACAGTGTCTGTGCCCAGGCCCTTGCCTGGGCACTTAATATGCACCCAACAAATGCTTGCTGAGTGAATCAAGAAATGCTGTTTCAGAGAAGACATGGGCAGAAAAGAATAAGAGCAATGGCACGTGAGACGCTTCAATGGGAGAAGTGAGAGACTGAGTGTGGCATAAGGTAAACAGCACAAGCTTTGGAGCCAGAGTGACCTGGGTTCAAAGATTCAGTTTCTTCATCTGTAAACGGGGTTAATAACAGTCCCAGGTGTTTGCCATGAGGATTCAATGAGATCATGTCTGTGAAGTGGCTGGTCTCCTAAGGGCACCCAGTAAATCGGAACGGCGATGATTACTATGATTAAGATAGGAGAGCGCTTCCTTCCTCTTGGGAGAGACTATTCAGAGGCTTCCAGCCCCTTGCCCCCGGTAAAGCAGAATGGCCTCGCACCTCCTTCCCCTCCCCACCCTCTCATCGGATCAGGAAGGGTCCGACTTTCTAGGTGTTTTGCCTGGCGGGCCCTTTGGGAGCAATGAGTGGGGATCGTGACCCTCTGGAGGAATCCAGAGCTCCAGCCCGGCTCCAGAGGAAGACTCATCGTTTGGGGAGTCAATGCCTGGCCACCGAACAGACCACTTGTAAAGCAATAGCCAGAATTGTCAAGGGGGCTGAAGCAGGAGAGGGAAGAGGAGGCGATGGGAGATCTTGTTTCCTTGCTAAGCAGCAGGTGGTGATACCCGAAGCCCCTTCCCAGGCTACTTTCAAAGGCTCCCAGTTCTAGTGGTGCGTTTGTGGGCAGAGGGGTTGGCAGTGTCTGATCGTACTAAACCTCCTAACCCGGCTCCCCCTCCCCGCATTCCCCCATTTCCTCAGTGGCACCTCTCCCCACCCCGCACACTTCTCCCTGCCTTTTCCGTCCCGCCAGCCTCCACATTGAGTAGTTCATCAAATCCCATTGCTATTTCCTTCCGGTGTCTCTCTCAGGTCTTATCTCACACCTGGACTACTGCATTAGCCTTCTGACTGATTCCCCAGCCCACACCCCCTGCTCAGAAAACCTCAGCTTCCTCATTTCCAGGAGGATCAAGCCCAGACTCCTTATTTTGACATGTTCGTCCTTACAGCACCTGGCCTTGTTTTGGTGGGCTCAGTAGATTTGTAGGTTGGGTCTGCCCACTCCATCCAAGCTGTCCACTCAGCATCCCCTGAGCAAGCTTCCTCGGTTTCCCCTCAGGGGCTCTGTCCACTTTTTCCTCCTTACCTGAGATGCCCTGACTCATTCTGCCTTTTTAGCCCTGCCTCTCCTTAAGACCTGCTAGGTTCCTCCTCCTCCCCTCTCCTCCCTCTCTTCCTTCTCCCTGCCTACCTGTTCCTCTTCTATGAAGACTTTCCTGACCACCCTGGCCTGGGATCTCTTTCTCCTTGAATCTCCTTTATTGGGACCTGTCCATCCTGTGCATCACCGTTGGTTTCCAGGGGAGGGAGGCAGGAAAGGGGGTGACGGTGTTGGAAATTCTTCTGAGAGCACAGATGAATTTGGATGACGCAGGACTGTTTCTGCCCCTGTGGGTAGGCTTTATACAAATGGGGTGAGATGCGACGGGAGTTCCCTCTTACACAGGCTGACACAGGAGAGAAGATCTCTTGCTTTACTGGAGTGCAAAATCTGCCCCTTTTCCCATACGCTCCTCATCTTATTCCAGAAATAGGGTGTTGAAAGGGAGAAGGCTCTGGGAGCTTTCCTAATCCTGAGTGTGCACTATGTACAAAAATGAGAGCCCAGCAGCCCGTCAGCCTCAGAAAGCTTGGCCCAGAGGGAACCTGAGGTCTAGGCAAGTCCAGCTCTCTCATTTTGCGGATGAGGAAACTGAGTCTCAGAGGCGGGATGGGAACTGAACCAGGCCTTTGACTCCAACTCAAGTGCTCCTGTTGGAAGGGGCCCAGACCTTCCAGAGACAACCCTGATCCTGCCCTCTGGCATCCCTGAGTGGCATCAGACAACCCTGGTGACCTTCCATTCCAGCCAGTAATACAGGACCTTCGTGAGGGCCCTGCTGGGGGTTCTGACTCCTCTCCTGGCCTTGGCTTTCCCAGGATAGGGACAGACAGAGTGGCAAATCTGCAACCACGCAAGCTGCCCCAGCTCCTGGTGAGGAGGTGCCCTCATCATACTTACTAATTCCAAGAATAGGGGTTGAGGCAGGGTGGGGCTTAGGCGGGGAGGTTACTTCATCCCCAGCCAGTCCTTCAGGTCTAGGAGGAGAGGGGGATGGGAGGGAGAGGCGGAAAAGGGTGAGCTGGCAACGAGGTGGGGGCACCGCCTCTCCCAGATGCTCCCCGCGTTCTCAGAGAGTTCAGGGGCTCCCAGGGACCCCCAGAGAGGGCTCGTACAATGCTAGGTTAGGGGTGGGAAGGTGAGAGAGGGGGCAATAAAGGGAGAGAGGTATAGGGAACGTGAAGACTTGATCCCTAGTTAAACAAACACACAGCCTTGCCAAATGATGTCAGCATGGCTGAAAAAAGTCGAGGGCTCTATTGCCATAGGTGTGTATTACCGGGTCTGGCCTCCCATCAAACGGTGTCAGCCCCTCCACTGCTTCCCATCCCCCACCGGATCAGGGATAAATAGCAGGTGCCATGTGACGATATTGAGGAACAAAAGGGTGCCCCTGCCCCTCCCCCACTGTGGAGGTAAGGAGGGCGGGTCCTGAGTGGCTGGAGAGACCTAGAGGGGGGCCCGTGAGGCTTAGGGGAAGTAGAAGGTGAGAAGGGAAGAGGAGAGGTGGGTGTATGGACAATTCCCCAGGCTTGGCAGGGGAATGGGGTCACATCTGGGGCAAGGGGGATCTGGAAGTCTTGCAGAGCTAAGGAGCTGGGGGTGGGAACAAAGGGGAAATGGACTCTGTGGGGAGGCACAGACCAGAGCAGACCCCCCTCTTGGGCTTCATCAAAATCTTAATTCCCACACAGTGAACTCATTCAATAGAAAGCCCACTGGAATCTCCTCCAAGTCATATTTCTGACTAGGTCTGTCACATTGCCCATGAGAATACAGTGGGCAGAGATGGGCTTGGGCACAGTGCCCAAGTTAATGCATAGAAAGTCTTGGAATGGTGCCTGGCCACAGTACGTGAGCAACAAATTCAGACTATTATTATTACTCCAATTATTCTGGAGGGGTCTCTTCCTTGTTCCTCTGCAACCTCAGGCAAGTCACTCTGACTTTCTTGGCCTTTCTTTTCCCATCTGCTTCTACATGCTGCCCACCCTGCCTTCCCCATGCCCTTGTTCCTTCAAAATTTCCCAGGACTGGGAAAAAAAATCTTTGTAGAAGAGGCAGGACATCTGGGGAGCAGGGAGACGAGGAACCCGTCTGTGGGGTTTCAGTAGGTCTGGAGGTGATCCTGTCATTGTGGCCCAGGTTGGCTTCCTCCTCAGCCTTGCCGGGTGAGTGTGTGTGTGTGTGTGTATGTGTGTGTGTGTGATGGGGGGTGTTCTTTGATGTGCACATGTGCCAGGCACGGGAGCAACCCCAGCTCGGCCAATGCAGCTCAGGCTTCTTATCACGGGTCCCTACCTGGGCGATCGCTGTGTTCTGGGCAGAGGAAAGGTCACTTTCAGGTTTCCCCTTTGCTCTAGCTGCTGGTTCCTCCCCGCCTCATCCAGGGTGGGAACCAGAGGGAAAGGGCCGCCTCTGAGTGACAACGTGGGTGGGATGAGAGCTGCAGATAGAAGAGGAGAGCTGGGGTCTCAGCTGGTGACCACATCCCTGGCAGGAAGGAGTGAGGGTATAGAGGCCTGTGAGTTTCCAAGGCATTTTATCACTACTCCTTTTATTTCTACTGTCCCCGTGTTTCTTGGGAAAAGTTCCCACCCCCTCTTCACCCCAGCCTAATTCAGTAATGTGAAGGGGAGCACAAGATGTCCCTGCGCTGCCTTCCTGCTCTCTGGCTGTTCTAGGGACTGGTATCCCCTGTAGGGGAGAGAGAGTCACTGCTACCTGCCCAAATCCCCACTCGTTATCTCTAAGCCTGCTCACCCCTTCCTCTCTGCTTTCCCTGCTGGGGATGGTTGCTGGGCTGAGGAAATAAGCTCCAGCAGAAAGGCATTTTCCAGCAGTGAGACCTGACCAAGGTCATGGGTCCCCGAAATGGACATTTAAGGTTAGATTCCTAGAGGTCTGTAAGGAGACTAGGGTGAGTCTCACTTGGAAGTAGGCCAGTGTACAAGGACCCCAGTAATGGGCCCGCTGTTCTGGTTCAAGGAATGAAGAGCTTGCTCAGCGCTGAGCTGGCCCCTCATTCCCTCAGGGAGCTCATTGGGATCAGATTTGGGTTGTTTGATTCAGTTCAGCACACGCTCACTAAGTGCCTGGTATATGCCCATCCCTGGGAAGACTCTGGACATCAAGAGATAAAAAAAAGAGTCTGCCTCTACCCCCAGGCTTTATATAGTTGAGCATTCCGGACAGTCGACCAGGCTCTGGGAGATGCCCGGGAAGCCCATCCTGGTGGTGAAGGAGCCATGTGTGCTGGTCTTGGTGCTGCCCAAGGAGGGTCCTGCCGGGTTCTGAATGCCAGGGCCAAGGGAGGACTGGGGAGGGCCGTGGGGCTCTGGGAGAGGGGTGTCCATGTGAGTGAAGCCATCGGGGGGATAGCCCCCCTCTCGGTCTGCCTGACTTGGGGTGCTGTGCCACTCTGAGGGGCACGGCCTTAAAGCTGGTCTTCCTCCCGGTGCTCAGACCCACTGGAGTCAAGTGTCATGGCGGCGGGGGGTGGCGGTGGTGGTGGTGGGCTGTGCTAGAATGATAGAAGATTTGCTTGGCCTAGCCTGGGGAGCCCGTGGGCTGATTTTGAGGAGTGGGGGCACTGCCTGAGGGTGATTTGGGGCCCCTCAGAGCTGCAGGCTGAGGAGTTAGGAGGCTGGGAGCCAGTGGAGCTGGACCCACCCCTCCTGAGTTGAAGCATGTACCTGGGAGTCGGGTCCCTGGGTCCTGCTCCTGCCTTCCTGATGGAGCCAGTCCCTTGCTCACCCTCTCCTAATCCTCGCTTTCCCCTCCTTCCACCTCCTCCAACCTCTCAGGACTCATGGAGACACTGGGGACACACGCAGCCCATGCAGGGGCCTCGAGCTGGTGGAGAAGCGAACGAGTGCAAGAGGACGTCTGGGGGGGCAGAAGGAGGGGGTAGACAGCCACACAGAGCAGGCCGGTGAGCCAAGCATTAAGAGCTTTTGGCTTCCAAGACTTGAAAAGAAAGGGAGAGGTGCAGCCAGCAGCTTCAAAGGCTGGCGCCCCGAGGAAGTTCCAATATTTTTGTTGTTTCCTCTGCAAAGGAAAGAAGCCCTTGCAAAGGAGCTGGCTGTTTCTCCTCACCCCATTTGGGGGTCCGGCAGACCTCCTCCACCGGACCTTCCATCCCACAAGCTCCCTTCGGCCCCCTGCCCTGCAGCTGAGGTCCTGACATGGGAGTGAGGACCCAATGGGCTTCTCTGAGGTGAAGGGCTGGGGGCTGCTCTCAGACCCAGGGGGCCCAGAGCCTCCTTCCCACTTGTGCCCAGGTTGGCAAACAGCCACCGCCATGATCGGCTGGTTCCTGTCATCCCTCCTCTCACTGCCCCCGGTGCCTGCCCTCTTCCAGGGATGACCCCCAGCCCAGGGGGTGGGCTGGGTGGGGCTTACCAGTGGGTGAGCAGAGCCGGCTGGGCAGGGCTGCAGGTGTGTCTGGGGAGCGGGCAGCCGAAAGGTGTTCCAGAGGTGTGCGAAAGGGCTCTGCTCAAATAATCCAGGGAGGCGTTTATAAATAACTTTACCTCAGGGCCACAGGGTGAGCCCCGGCTTCCGATTGGCTCAGAGGGGAAGTGGTTTTGAACACTACACCATAGCTAAGCCTGAGGAGATAGGAAAAGGAGATAAGGGAAGAAAGGTCCCAAATGAACAGCCCTTTTTTTGTTTTACCTGAGGAGCAGGGCTGTTTGATGGGAGCTTGGCACTTCCTAAATCCACCCTGAAGACAATAGGTCACATTCAGCGGGGCCCCCGGCCTCACAGGCTCCCCCAAGGCGGCCAGCCGAGGCTGAGCAGGGGACAAGGCAGACCCCTCTCCGAGCTTGCGTCCTGCTGCTTATGGGGCTGGGGTCAAGCCAAATAACTTCTTGGACAATGGGACCCATTGAGGCCACCAGGGAGGTGGGGTCCTGGGGCTGCTTGCTTTGAACGTTGGAGAGAGGGGGGTGTTGAAGGGGGACAGTAGACCTCTGAACACCCCTGAGGAAGGCCACAAGCCATGTTTTGGAAGGCCTTGAGGGTCCTTGAGAGGTTTGGGGCAGTGGTGGAGACCTGGTTCCCAGCTCTGTCCTCAGCCTTAGGTCACTTGTAAGCTCTGTGCCTTGATCTATCCAGCAGTGCAATGGGGAAAGCATTCCTTGCCCTCCTAACTTCCCAGGTAAGGTGCAAGGGGTGCACGGGGGTTTGGGATATGGTAAAGGCGCTCAAGAAACTGGACTTACAACAGTTGTATGTAAGGCGACCCGAAGGCTAGCAAATCTCTAATTCGTAGGCCTCTGTCACGTCCAGGAATGAATGTCCACCTCGGTTGTGGTTCTGCCCAGGCTGCTGCCTGCCTTCTGGGTTAGAGCTGCCCACCCACCCCGTGCTCACTGAGCACTGTGGGAGAACCTCAGAAAGGGCAGACTGCTGGGTTGGGGGAGTTTCTTGACATATTTCCTGAGAAGGGGAGTCCCCAGCTGGTGCCAGGAGCCCCTTCTTTCACGCATCTGGGGCTGCACTGCCTTAGACTGAATTGTCCTCCCACCTCTCCAGAAGACAACAGAGGCTCTGAGGTGGGCTGGAATCAGGACAGGGGGCTTCAGTAAAGTACCCTGGAAGTTAAGGAGAAAGTCCCGCTGAGAAATGAGCTAGCTTCAGCACATTATAGGGACTCAATAAATATTTGTTGAATGAATAAAAGAATGAATTGTCTGCAAGCCCAGCCCAAGGGAGAGTCTGTAGATGCATTGCTTGTGGGGACTAAGGAAACACCCAAGGTCACTCAGAGTTGTCAGGGTGTACCTAGGGGCCTGAACATGACTGAAGAAAGCTGGAAGGCAAGCCACCCAAGCGTGTCCTGCCACCTGCTGAGGGCAGGTGGACACTTCCTCCAGCAGCCCTTCCCCAGGCCCCTGCACTGGCTTAGCTGCCATGTGCCCATGGCTCCCTCTGCTTCACCGTGGTAATAGTACACTGATCACAATGGATGGAAGTTATGCATTCAATTGTCAGTCTTTCTCCAAAGACTGTGAACTCCATGAGGAGGGCAGGGAAACGCCTGTTTCGTTCACTTCCGTATGCTTACCACATAGCCGAGTGCCTGGCACTTAGTAGAAGCTCAATATAGATTCGTGGAATGGGTGAATGACTGTGTGATGGAATCTTCAAACAAAGTAGAACCAGAGGGCCAGAATTTGCCCATTCATCTCCAGCACTGTCCAGTGGCATGGGTAGCGTGACCTGTTCTAGACTATGAGTGGACAAGTTATCAGATTCCCCCTATAGCCAGGTGACAGTGGCCACCAAGATCAAACAACTAAGATCCCTTGCTTGGATACCATGCCTGCCAGGGAAACCTTTTGGCTGTACTTTGGTTCCTTCAGTGCAGAGAATGCACTGCCCGATTACTGGAGCATCTGGGGATGCCTGCAGGTACATTTCTCTCCTTTAAATGACCCATGAACATTCTGGTCTACTGATTGGTCTAATGTGAGTTTTGTTCATGTGAATCAGTCTCCCCTGAGTCTGATTGAATTTTGATAATGACACTGGGTTTTCACACAGGTTATCTGGTTTAATTCTCATAGCAACCATGCGATGTAGGCATGTTACTCTCATTTTTCAGAGGAGGAAACAGGTTGACTAAAGTGAAATAACTCACCCAAGGTCACAAGGACCTGGATGGAAGAGGCAGGAATCTAATTTGGATATTATGGCTTCAAATCCTATGCTTAGTCCATATTATCACTTTAATCTTTGAATGTACAAAGCGAAGGATGGCATCCACCTTATAAAACTCCACCTTTTAGACACTTTCAGCCTCCCCATCAGGTATATCTCCCAAGGTAACTTGGATGAAGATGGCAGAGGCCTCCAGAATATGTTCTGGGGCTGGGAACTTGTTCACTCTCTTCCCTAATCCTTCTCCAACTGTCTCAGCAAAGTTCTGGGCAGGTAGATCTTGTATGATAGAGACAGAAAGCATAGATGAGCCACGAGGGTTCTCTGAAGTCACCAAGGGAGATGGATGGGCAGGGGCCTCAGAGTCTGGGGACAGTCATGGGAGGGAAGCCCAGGAAGGAGGAAGCCAGACCAGAGGCTGGAGAAGCAGAGGACAGGAGGGAGAGAGGCTGATGACTCAAAAGGGTATCTTAGGGGTATCTTGGATAGAATTAAACTATGGGACACAGTTAGGGCTGGTGGAGGGAAAACAAAACTATGGAGAGATAGACAGACAGACGGCAGAAATGACAACACAGAGAAGAAGAGGCAGACTCAGAAACCAAGAGCAAGGGGCAAAGAGCACATCAACATCCTAGCAGCTCACAGTCTTGGTTTTTGTGAAACCATTGCCTGTTTTTCATGGTGAAGGCATTTAAGCATCAACCCTATACCTTTCTCTGGAGCGTATAGATTCTCCTTTGGTAACAACCTACTCCAGCCTCACCCCTAGAGTTGAAAACTGTATTTGTTCATCCATTCATTCATTCACTTAAAAACCACTATCCAGTGCCAGGATGCTGCCCTGGCGATACTGAGATCAATAAGGCCCAACCCCTGCCCTGAGAAGATCCCACTCTGGGGGGAAGACAGGGAGGTGAAGAGACCATTGTCACATGGGAACACAGAGTGCCATGGCCATGCAGAGGAGAGGCTGAGGAGATGGGGTGGCGTTGGGAAAGGCTTTCCCCAGGAGGGGACACAGAAGGGCCTATCACGTCCAGAGCCTGAGACCTGAGTTCTAAACTCCACGTGGCCACTCCCAGCAGGAAGTGGGATAGGGACTGTTCTGGAAGCACTATTTTTATAGGGAGAGTCCCAGCTTGTCCCCAAGACTCTGACTCCCAACTCCATTCCAGGTTCTCTCTTTAAAGCCCATCCCTGAGTTCCCGTCTGACCAGAGCTCCAGCCCTATTCTTCAACACATCTTAGAGCGCGCGCGTGTACAAACACACATACACTCATACCAAACAGATTTTGGGGATTTACTGAGTTACGCAGATAAAGCCAAAGTATTCATAAAGTTCCCTCCTGACACATGTCACCTTTGAGCTGGTCCAGTTAAGGAACAGCTAGTTTACAGATTAGCAAACTGAGGCTAGACCCCAAGAAGGAGATGAATCCTGCCACATCTGGCCTTATTTGCACCTGCTGGCTTCTTGCACCTGTGCCCTGCATGGGGCCTGGGTCAAGTGTGTGGGCAGGATCATGTTTTGGGCAGAGCAGCCCAGTGGCTTAAGCAAACACCTCGAGGCTGGAGACAGAAAGATCTTCGGCACCTTGGCCTGCAGTGGCGGGATCTGACCTGGCCCTGTGGCTGCCAGTTTCCTGAGTGCATGGGATCTGGCAGGGCTGCAGAGATACCCAAGCAGAAGCCAGTTCTCACCTCTCTTCCCAGGGAGGCCAAGGGCTCAGTGCCCCAGCGAGACAGGGGAGGCAAAAGTGAGTGGCAGTGACGCCCACCTGCGTTCGGTCTTTTAACTCAGAGAACCTGAGCTCCTGCCATGTGCCTGGCACTGTGCTAGGTACTGGTGACCAAGACCCATGAAAGCCAGTCCTCGGGAGGCCAAGACTCTGAAAAGAGTAGGCAGAGGGAGGCTTCCCAGAGTACACACGGTCGCAGGGCTGGGGGACAGCATTTTGGAAGGAACCTAAGGGTGGGCTCTGAAGGGTGGAGGGTAAGGACAGGACCTGTCTGGAGAAAGTCAGACCAGAGCTGGCCAAGACCCCCCAGCATCTGAGGCCAGAGGAACGGGAGTGTCGCTGAACCATAGAACTGGGAGAAGAAGAATGGGTCTAAGGATTCTGAGTCACCTCCCTCATTTTACAGATGAGAGACCTGAGGCCCCAGAGACAGGAGGGACCTGCCCAAGGTCATCCAGAGAGGAAATGTCAGAGCCAAGGCAGGACTCGACCCAGGACCCCAGCCTAGCTCTCCAGCCTGGCCCTGAAGCCCGAACCAAGCTCTCTCTCCACAAAGGGGGTAGGAGATTACTTGGTGACTTCTCCCCCCTTCCTTCTCAGTATTGCTTGGTCACTCTCCAGAGATGCTGGATATCCCGAGTGCTGGCTGCAAAGGGACTGCCCTGCTCGTCGGGCACCAGCCACTTTGTTAAGGGAGAGGTTTGGGGGAAACAGGTCTACAGTGTCGGGCCAGGGAGCCCAGGGGATGCGGCTCCCAGGTGCACTGGTCCTGCAGCCTCCGCACGGAGATGATTCTGCTCAGAACCAGAAATTGGTGGACTGGGTGAAGGTGTTCAAGGCACTTCACGCTGCCCCGGGAATGCTGCAAACGAGGCTGGAGGTAAGGAGGGGGTGAGTTCCAGGCGATTCATGTTGACTGCAATTCTGGCTTCGGGCCCGTAAGCCAAGCACATATTAACCTGGTGTAGGGGCTGCCTCCAAGGGTGGGGTACAGAGGAACTAAACCCCCAATTCTAGGAGAACTGAGATAGCTGGAGAAACATGGAATTGACAATCTTGGTTCCAGGGCTTTGCCCTAGCTCCAGGGTCTAGCTTGGGCAGCAAGAGAATTTGGTCAGAAGATGGAGTTCTGTTGACCTTGGAAAGTTATCGATAAAAATGATGCCTCCCCGTCTCCCCTTTCCTATCCCACATTCTCCAGGAGAGTAAAACTGGAAGGTATCTGTCACTCACCAGCCAGTCCAGTCCTCCCAAATCTTCCTTCCCGTCACCCCTGACCACACAGGCCTCTCTTCTCTAAGTGCTGACAGCTGTGCTCCCTGAACCCCAACCAGCCAAAGGTGAGGTGTTCTATGTCTTCTAGGTGTTGTCTCCCTAACAGCTCTTTTAAGTCAGTGACTGTGTCACATGTACTTGCGAAGCATCAGGACATAGTGGGAAGAACAAAGACTTTAGGCTGAGATCCTGACTCTGGGTTTGCTGGTCATGTGACCTCGGGCAAAGTATTAACCTCTCTGAGGCTCAGTTTGTTCACCTGTAAAAGGGGACACATGGCAGAAAGGAAGTGCTTTTGTAAGGCAAGTTCCTTTCCTTCAGGCATGACCGCCTGGCTGTTTGCCCATCTCCATCATCTCTCCACTACCCACTGCTCTCAGCCCTTTGGCCACACCCCAGCCAGGTGACAACCTTTATCACCTTTGCACCATGAATGACCCTTGCTCCCTTGTCTCAAGAGCCAGGAGTGTTGAGCTCCTACTCGCAGGCCTTGCCCTCCCAGTCTCCCAGGGATGCAGCCAAGTGGCAGAATAGGTTCGAGAAGGCTCTTCTCCCAGGTTGCTGTAACAGAGCAAAACCGTCCGGACATTATCTGTACCTGGGCCTTGGAGCTCCCACCCCTATGCCCCTCCTGCCTCTGGGAGGTGCCAAGTGGAGAGTGTGTGAGTGGGAATGTGGGTGTGTGTGTCTGTCTGTGATGTGGGTGTATGTGTCCGTGATGTGGGTGCTGAACAAGAACAGGGATGCTTTCCTGAAAGGGAGTGGGACTCGGGGCATGTATACACCCTTGCTTTTGCTCCCTCCTCATCCCACACGTTCCCCAATGACCCTCTGCCTGTGGTGCTTTGCCTCGCCCTGCTGTAGCTGAGGGAGGGTGGGCTGGAGTGAGTCCCCTCACCCTCTGGGTCCCGGAGCCCTCCTGCCTAAGGAATAAACCAGACTCTCTAGGGCTGAACTGCACTAGGTGTGGGCAGCCCTTGCAAGAACAGAGTCTTGCAGCTGGGACTCCCCTCAGTTCATGTTGGAGAGAAGGGATGGTGGAGGGGAAGGTGTCTACCCTGAGTTTTTCCCCAGGGGCTGTGTTTGGAGGACAAGTCCAGAAAATTATCCCCAAAGTAAGCCTCTTTTGCTGTGATTTTTTTCAACCCTCCAAGGTCAGGGCACCCAGCACCCTGATTCCTCCCTCTCCGTCCCCAGAACCACTCACAACAGGCTCAGGCAGAGGTAGGAGCATGGTCAGGGGTAGGTTTTCAGCCCTAAAGAAAGGGCTTGTCCATTCTGGGTGGGGGATTGGGACCAAGTCAGGGCTTCAGCCTGGGACACATTCGGGGTTTCTCAGCCTGGTCAGTCTTGACCAGCCTGAACCCCATTCTTCCTCTGGGAGTCAGGGGGGTGTGGAGACGTTCATGGAGTTCCCTGGGAATGTGGCCCCAGTGTGACGGTGCAGGAGGGGACCAGGGGCCAGCCCGCTGGGACCTCAGCTGGGGGCACTTCTCTGGGTCTCCCAGCTTAACAGGCAGAGGTGGGTATGACGGAGGGTGGCTGAGTGGCTCTGGGGTCCAAGGCTCAAGAAGAACGCATTGTAGCCCTGGAGTGCAGGGAACAGGCCACAGCGTGAACGGGTTCTGTGGAGTCCTCAGGACAACTCAGTTGGCTGGGGCTAGTTCCTGTCAGCCCTCCAGAGCTGCGCTCCGGCCTGGGCTGCTCACAGAGCCTCATTGTTCTCCGGGAGCCTCTTGAGCATTTAGCTTGTTTTGTCCTGCTGGTACATTCGTTGGCTGTGATTCCCACTGAAGACATCTTCAGGGGCAGGGAGGGCGCCAGGCTTGCGGGCAGGACCTGGACTGCTCCACTGAGAAGGGAGCTCAGAGCAGTGGGGCCTCGTCGGCCTTCGATGTGACCCTTGGGGCTGTTTGCCAAGAGCAGCAGCAAGTCCGCCTGGATGTTCTGACGCCACTGCTGGCCCTGGCAAGGAGGCTGAGAGCAGACTCTGCCACCAGAGTGGCCTGGGATTGGCTCTGGCTCCCTAGGAATAAGCGGTGTGATTATGGGCAAGTTACGGAACCTCTCTGAGCTCTCAGTTTCCTCATCTTCAGAATGCGAGGAATAACAGCATCTACCTCAGAGTGATATCGGGAAGATTAAACAAGGTAACGCACGAAGTGCACTTAGCACAGGGTCTGGCAATTTCCAGAGGGCCCCCCCCCACCTTGTCCTTTCTCTTGTACGCTGTCCCCATCCAGCTTGAAATGTTCTCCCTTCCCTTCTCAGTTCTCCAGGTCTTTCGGCTCAGACCACATCTCCTCCGTGAAGCCAGCCCTGTCTGCTCTGATTGCACTCACACTCCTGTAGTTCTCTCAGGTGATAACCGCAACTAGACACTCGACCACTTGACCAGGTGCTCTTAGGGATTTGGCTCTAGTGGCTCACAAGAGGCTACCTTCCTGGAGCGTAGGATTTGGGTGTTTTGCTTCTCTTGTGTCCTTCACAGACCAAAATCTACTAAGCCTATTAAAATGAGCGCTTACCTATTGACTGAGAGCCCATCCTGGGTCCTGCCCCGGGCACTTAGAGAAGAACCATCATTTATTGTGGTTTCAGCCTTGCCCTGTGAAGGTCCAAGGGTTCCAAAGAGGTGCTTCACTTGCAGCCACACCCACCAGCTGGTGAGCCCATAATATTGTGACTTACCCACATTTTGCCTGCTTGAACCCCCTCCCTCTGACTCAGGGCCTGAATCCCCTCCTGGGCTGCAGTTTCCTGCGGGTAGGCTTGGGAGTCTCCGGGGGATCTCTGGGTGGCTTTTTCTGCTCCAAACTCATCCCTGCTGTCTGTTGCCCCCTCACCATGGAGAGATGGCTCCTCCGGGGAGTTCTGCTCTGCGGCTTCCCGGAGCTCCTGCCTTCGAGGCTCCAATGTCTCAGTGCACGCTGTGTCTGGCAGCCACTCCATGGGTCCCACAGGAGCATGGGTGGTGGCTTCTCTCCAGTCTGTGTCACATTGTGTTGGCCCAACCCCGGT
Organism: Neophocaena asiaeorientalis asiaeorientalis; assembly: GCF_003031525.2. NCBI lineage: Eukaryota > Metazoa > Chordata > Mammalia > Artiodactyla > Phocoenidae > Neophocaena > Neophocaena asiaeorientalis. Next base: position 10,860,203 of record NW_020173731.1, on the reverse strand, counting down.
GATGCCGTGGTGCAGACTGTTAGCCCTCTACCATCAGAGTCAGCATTTCTGTGAGGCACACAGCAGGAATCTGGACTCTATTTCCCAGCCTCCCTCACCACGTGACTGAGCCCTCACGGACGCAGCCTAGAATGAGGTGAGCGCCTTCCAGGTCTGGGCCTTAAGGTGCTGGGCGTGTCTTCTCCACGCTCTTTCCTCCACCAGCCATACTGGTGACCTAGCACCTACCACGCATGATGATAAAGGCCTGGCAAGTGGGGAAGGAACAGACGGAAGGGATCTGAGCTCAGGTATGACCTCGTGAAGCTGAGGGCTCCAGTAGCCTGCTCACCTTGAGACTGCTGTAGGAGAGAACTCCTATATTCTGCCATCCACTGTGCTGGGGTTCTCTCTCCATTGCATGGCAGTTTGGTCTTTAACATACACATAGGCCCCGAGTGTGATGAGAACACAGCCCCTTCAGCCTCTGCTTGGAGTCCCGCACCCTGTCTGTGTAAGGGCTGGATTGATCCCCAGGGCTTGTCTCAGAAGAGAGGATGTAGAGGCCCATTTCCTGGGTTCTCCTTCTCTGCCCCAGAGACTTGACCAAAGGAACTCTTCCTCTCCTGTAAATAGAGGACTGGAGGGCCTCTGATTCACCAGCTCATCAGACACACCCAGTCTCTGGATCCCAGTTTGGGGCAGCTGGGACTCCCAGCCCTGTGTTTCACCGACAGCAGAATCTTTTTTTCCCTTTCCCTTTCTCTCTTTTTTGAAAAAAAAAAGTATTGAATTATAGTTGATTTACAATGCTGTGTTAATTTCTGCTATACAGCAAAGTGATTCAGTTATATATATATATATATATATTCTTTTTTATTTTCTTTTCCATTATGGTTTATCATAGGATATTGAATATAGTTCCCTGTGCTGTACAGTAGGACCTTGTTGTTTACCAATCCTATCTATAATAGTTTGCATTTGCTAATCCTAAACTCCCAATCCTTCCTTCCCCACCCCACCTCCCCCTTGGCAACCATATGTCGGTTCTCTATGTCTCCAACAGCAGAATCTTTATAATTGATATCCCCAGTTAAGGAGAGCCTCCTTGGACGAGGGCTCCGCCCTCCTGCTTGCCTCACCTCTGTCTCCTGCTTAGAATGAGAAGATAGGGGAAGGGTTGGGAGTCTTTAGGGTCGAGAAAGAACCCTGTGGGTTGGTAGCTTCTAGTCTTGTCTCCCTGGGACTAGCAAGTAGGTGAGAAATGGAGTTGTGTTACTAGCTGAGATTAGGAAGAAATGGTGCTCGGGACTTCCCTGGTGGTGCAGTGGTTAAGAACCCGCCTGCCAATGCAGGGGACACGGGTTTGAGCCCTGGTCCAGGAAGATCCCTCATGCCACGGAGCCACTAAGCCCATGAGCCACAACTACTGAGCCTGCACTCTAGAGCCCGCCAGCCACAACTACTGAGCCCATGTGCCACAACTACTGAAGCCCACACGCCTAAAGCCTGTGCTCCGCCACAAGAGAAGCCACGGCAATGAGAAGCTCACAAACTGCAATGAAGAGTACCCCCCGTGTGTGGCACGCAAAGGTAACACATAATGGAGTTCAAATTCAAATCCAAGCAGTCTGTCTTAGAAGTCAGTCCTCTAACTACTTCATAATATTAATTTGCTAATTATATTAGACTACAACATTCACAAGCAAGATAGGTATACACAAATGCCATATTTTGCTTGTTTTCCTTATACTGTAAAATTATTACCATATGAATAATCAGCACCACCCTTTCTAATTTTCCTTCTAGTTTCCTCTAATTTTCTTTATAATTTGCTCCAAATGAAACAAATGACAAATCAACTTATTTACAAAACAGAAACAGACTCACAGACATAGAAAACAAACTTATGGTTAGCAAAGGGGGAAGGGGAGGGGGAGGGATAAATTAGGAGTATGGGATTAATAGATACACACTGTATAGCACAGGGAACGATGTTCAGTGTCTTGTAATAACCTACGATGGAAAAGAATCTGAAGCTGCACACCTGAAACACAATATTGTAAATCAGCTATAGTTAAATATAAAACAAAATAAAAAAATAAAGTGAGGTGCAGACATCAGTATCCATCTAGGCCAATACGTCAGTCAGCATCATATCATGAACAAGAGGTCAATATTTGTTGTAGTTATCTTTTTCTTTCGTGATAAGTTTTACACACAACGAAATGCACAAATCTCGTGTGCCAGAGATGAGTTCTGACAAACGCATGTACGTGTGCAACTCAAATCCGTATCAAGCTGAACATGGTGATGACTCCAGAGAGTTCCCTCAGGCCCCTTCCTAATAAGTACCCCCCCCAAACCAAAACCAAACAACTCTTCTGATTTCTTTCTACCATAGATTAGTTTGGCCTTTCTGTAACTTTATTCACATAAATGAAATCATACAATAGGTACTCTTGGGAAGGCTTCTTTCCCTTAGCATAATGGGTCCTGCATTCTTTGTGAAACAGTCTGTTTTATATAAAGTCAGACTTTTTCCCTAACCACCAGAAAACAAGTCCCCAAATCTAATCTTCATTACCTGCAGAGACACCGTGTTTACAAAGGCATGATCAACATCTCAGCGCCCATTCTGTGTGTCCTTGAACGGCTAAAGGTGAATAGGGCTGCCTCCCACCCCCACCCCCTCCAGAGACCTGAGCGTGCGGTGGAGGGAGTGCAAGCTTTCTCAACCGCAGCCTCCTCCTGCGGCTGCCAAGGAGCTGCCCTTTCGGGCACATCCACCCCTTACATCTTCCCACCCCAGGCACTGAGGACTCTGCCTTCTTCTCGCCCTCCCCCTCCTCCCTAACCCACACCAGGAGGATCTGATAACCAGTCATTTACACTAGATAACTGATAGTCGGGTTACACTGTAACTGGACCGCCTTCCACCGAGGTGCTGCCTCTACCGGTATTGACTTGTTCCGACTTTTATCTCCGAATGGGGCCGACAGGCTCCCAGCCCTGTGCCTCTCCGACTTCCACCGAGGCTCCCTAAGGACAGGGAGTCCTGACCGCGTCCCCGCAGGGGCCGATGTGCTCAGTGGGCGCAGCGTCTTTAAATACATGCCATAGATTTTTAGTCATTCTTAGAATTAATCACGGGTACAGCACGGAAACTCTGATGGGATACAGACAATGCTGTGATGGGAGAAAGATGCGCGGCGGGGCGCGGGGGCGGATTGATCTGTCGGGTGTCGGTTCCCGTCCTTCCCTGAGGGGAGGTGTGTCACTATCCAGGGCTGACATGTAAAAAATAGTCATACTGAATAAAGGTTTAAACATACTGAGAGACCTAAAGGCAGCTGCCAGAAGACTCAAAATAACAAAAGTTAGGAAAGGGGGGAGGGGGGACCCGAACAGGTTCAGGAGAAGTGTCAGTGAAGCATTGTGTGTTTCCTCAAAAGCTCATGTGAATGAGGCATCCCACTACCCACTGTGTTGAGGTTTGTTTGTAATATGCGCCCCCCCCCACCCCGGCCCCCATCCCCGCCTAACACCCTGCAGAATCGCTGAGTAAACACAAGGCTCTGGGATCTGCCAGGTTTTCCCCTTGGCTTGGGTTCTCTGACTCCCCGACCCCTACCCCCAGGAGGCCCTGTGGTTGAGACTTGGGCAAAGGCGTTTCAGGCACTGGCGGGAAATGGGAAGTGGGATCCGAGGGACCCAGAAAACCACTCTAAGTCCATTCTCCTGGCCCTGAAGGGAAATTCAAGTTGGCCCTTTTATCAGGACGTTGGTTGTGGGAGAGTGTGCTAAGTGGGCTGGTCCCCTCTCTGCAAACCCCACTCCCATCCCCACCCCCTCCGCATCATAGCCTCTGCTTCTGGTGGGAGGGGGCTGAATGAGCTGTGGGAAATTTCTTTCCGAAACAAGTCTGGGTTCATCTCAGCATCAGGAGGTCACCAGGAAGGGACACAGAACTCCCTCCTCCCTCCAGTCCTTCCCTCTCAGACCTGGGCTCCCTTCCCCCTTCTGCCCTAACCCAGTGGTTCTTTCCCCCAGCCTCCACTCTCACTTTAACCACAGTTAGGTTTGTCCAACTTGGCTGTACTTTAGAACCACCTGGAGGGTTCAGAAAATAAATGTACAGATTCTTAGGCCTTGTTCCTAGATATTCAGAGTCCCTGTGTCTGGGGGGACATGGTCATGAGTATTTTGTAAAGTATTCAAATACACAGCTAGGTAAGCGAAACCCCGCCTTACCCCTAATCCGCCCTTCTTCCCTCAATAGCCTCCCAAATATGTGTTTTGTCTCCTGGCACAAGTGATGTGATTTTGATCGGTAATGGATGATTTTTCACATCATCGCTTTTAAAATCAAATATTCTCTGAAACATCCCTCTGTCTCCTGTGCTGCTTCCACCCTGATACTGAAACTTGTCATCTCTGTCATCAGCGGTGTCATTGAATAAGACATGTCCCTGTCTCCTGGAGCTGATCCTCATCTACTGAGGCTCTGAAGGCAGACCTCCCCTCAGGGGAGAGGGAGCAGTTCCACCCAGTTCTAACCACAAGGGAAGTGATCATACTGGGGACTGGCTCTGAACCAAGCTCCTCCTCTGAACAACTGACCTCTCTCATTCTTTTCTTGGGAGACTCTTCACAGTCCCCACTGGGAGGGGGGCATGGGTAAGGCACACCGACCCGTACCCCCTGATCTGTCCCCAGGCATCCTCCCCCTTCTGAGCTCTTTAAGCAGGGGAACCAATAATACTAATTTGGTCTGAGATCTCTGCAGAGAAAATATGCACCACCAACAGACCTGTGTTAAGTTGCTGAGATCTAACCTGAGCCTAAACTTCCCAGGCATTTGTAGTAGGGGGGAAGAAAAAGGAGAAGCTCTAGGAAGAGGATGAGCAGTACCTAAGCCTAAAATAAAATTCCAAACACCAGTGAAGGAGAGGTTATTCTGGATTGGAGACATTGTTGCAGCCACTTCCTACAGACCCTGCTGAATGGATGAAGGAACTGTAAGAGTATGTGTGTGTTTGAATGATATACCTGAGTTACAGCTTGCAAGTTATTTCCTCCTTCTCTGGCAAAGAACAAATAGAGAAAGAGCCTACTAATACTGAGGGTGTTAAAAAAAAAATGATGTCTATAGAAAACTCCTTTGAAAGGTCAGTAAGATCAAAAATATTTTTTTGTTGTAAATGACCTTGTTTAAAGAGCTTCAGGTATTTTGTCCTTCACTGGTCTAGCCCAGTTCCAGGCTAGGGAGTGAGGTAGTGAAACAGAGACGGGGCCAAGAGAAACACCCCGATTAGGGGCCTAGAACCCCTCATGCTACCAGTGGAACCACCTCTCCTCCTGAGCTCAGCACGGCTCCCAGCCTAAAGGAAAGTGGGAGCTTTAGCTGAGGGGCACCAGAACCCCAGGGATCTGCTTGCTCCCTGGAGCTCTAGCTGGAATACATCAGCTCCAGCTGCCCTGAGCCTTCTCAGGAAAGGACTCACCCAGTTACTGAGCACTCCAGGTACTGCCTGCGGGCTAGAGTCAGACCCGCTGCTGTTCCAGGCCCTGGGGACTTTTGACAGCTCCCTGTACTTTCTCCTCCAATTTTACACTCCCCAAACACCGTGCCTTTTCAGATCTATCATACAGAAAACATTCTTTCTTTGTGTGTTATTTTTTTCTGCTTATGAAAGTAATTCCTGCTCACTGTAAAAATTTCAAACAAAATGGTAATGTGCAAATAAGAAAGCAAAAGCCTCCGTAATCTAATTTTCTGAGATAACCAGCCTTAGCAGTTGAGGATACACCCTTCCAGATCTTTCTCTAAGTGTACACAAACAGCTTACACATGCCATGCTATTTGTTTCCCCACGCCTTTGCTCATGCTGTCTGCACCCTCTTCCTGGAATGCCCTTTCTTTTCTCTTGCCAGGCTTACCTTTACACATACTTTTGAATTCAGCCCACTTTCTCCATCTGTCATCCCCCAGCCTGGACCAGGTGCCCCTCCCTGGGCTCCTAGAGCCCCTGCACAGCCTTATCAGAGCACCTGCCACAGTGAATGGTCAAGTCCTTATTTATGTATCTGTCTCCCTCACTAGAATATAGGTTAGTGGCCAAGAGGTGAGGACCGGGGAGGACCTCAGCCCCACTAGGAGCTCTGCTGACTGTCCTAGTCACTTGAGCATCCTCAGTGCCAGCACACTGCCTGGCACGTGCATGGCATTCAGTAGGTGTTTGTTGGATGAGCAAGTGAATGAATAAGTAGGTTCTGGGTCACAGCAGCTGTCCCTGCCATGGGACTTTTACGTACAGGTGGAGAACTACAGAGAGAGGCAACCACCCAAGAACAGAAGATCTCCATGTTGCCTGGTTCCAAGAGCTACCACTCACTAACTTACAGGGGCTTTGTAACTTTGGGGACGGTCTCCTCAGGATATTGTGAAGGTAAGACTATGGAGTGAGGTTTCCTCCCACCTCCTATAATGGCCACTCTCCCACTCCCACTTAGGAGGCAAAGGGCCCTTTTCCCTTAAGCCCAATGGAACAAAAGCGTTCAGGTCTCTAATACAGCTTGCCATGATGGGCTCCAAGGACAGAGCTCCAGACGTGTCAGTTGTGTGACCTTAGGCAGGTACCATAACTGCTCTGAGCCTCCTTCCAGAACAGTAAAATTAGAATGTGACTGATTATACCTACCTCACAGGTTAGAGGAGACTAAATAAAAGACAAATGTCAGAGTGCTTTGTACATTTCATAGCTCTTTAGCCTCTCTCCCTCCCAGTGGAGTTCCGAGTAAGACCAGAGTGCTAGGCAATCGAGACTTTTAGCTCCGTCCCAGTCTCCTGAGGTGACCTTGGGCCGGACACTCCCTGTTTCCTCAACTGTAAAGTGGAGGTGGGAGGGGCTGTGGGACCTGCTGGCCCCTAAGACTCCTTCCAGCTCTAACGTTCTATGTGCTCTGAAAAGTGAAGTAAAGTAAAATGCCCCAGGTCCTCATAGCCGGTCCATTTGGCTGCAAGCACAAAGGTCTCTGCCAGCGGCCAGCACTACCAGGGAGGGTCTCTTTCTTTCTCCAAAGCCCCCAAATAGGAATTGTGAACACTGATTGGCAGGCCACCAACTGGAATGCCCCCAACCCTGAATTTCCGTGCTGGGCCACCCACCATGAGATCACCTGATACTATAAAATCCTCAGCTAGTTTCCAGGTCCCTAGAGAGGGATGGATTTGGGGACAGTTTGTGTGATGTGTCTTTTATGACATTTGACTTCTTTGGAACCTGATCATTTAAGCTGGGATCAAACAGGCAAGTCGTAGAGTTTGCACCTGGGGAGCATGGGGTCTAGGTGGGGAGAGGAGACTGACAGGTGACCCTGATTTGGGGAGCAATAGAAGAGCTCCTTGCAGGCTGGAGTTTGCAGGCTTTGGGAGATGCTTAGGGTTTGGGTGTGTACAGGGAAGGTGTGAGGGTGGTGTAGAGGGTAGGGTATCTGAGGAAGAGTGACGAGGCTGGGCCAGCTGAGGCTGAACAGGGGCTGTCTAGTCAACAGAACGTGCATTTGACTGACCAAGCACTCATTTGATCCTCACGGGCACTCTGGAGGTGGGGATTATTAGTCCCACTTTACAGATGAAGAAACTGGGGCTCAGAAATGCCGGGAGGCTGCCCCAGCCCGCACCGCTAGTTAGTGGGCCAGGCCTCCCAACTCTAAATCCACCAGGCTGCCCAGAAAGCAGCTCCCCTCAGGTGCGGTGGGTTTGCACAGAGACTGACAGAATCAAGGGTGGATCGGGACTGTGGGACTGTGGTGAGGGTCCTGAGACCAATGGGGTGAAAGGGCGATGGTGGGGCGTTTGCTGCTCATCTGTGGGCTGGCGACCTGGAGGGGCAGTCAGGAAGCTCAGGAGCCTTGAGCTGGGCTGTCAGTTTCAGGGATCAGAATGACTCCAAAAGACAGAGAGGCAGAGACTGGAGGGATAACTGGACAGCCTTACAGGTCGCCAAGGGGCCACTCACTCTGGGTGGAGGTAGGCCATTGCCCCATCCTCCCCCATCACCCAGCAATCAGACTTCATCGACTAGGCAGCCAGTCTCTGCCCTCTCGTTGCCCTGGGATGGAGGAAAACCTCTGTCACTGCAGAAGCTGCACAGCATTTTTTCTCCTCTGGGGGCTTTCCTGCTCCTCCCTCCACTGTCTTCCTGATGCTCTGGGACCTGAGTTGGGGGATGGTGCGAGAGGGTTTCACTTTCCCAAGGGGGCCAGCTCCAAGATCCTGGCTTCTATTTGGCCCCCAGCTCGCCATCTGCCTCTTGCCTGGCATGGGCAGCAAGACTAGGTCTCTGCCTCCTTGTAGGAGCTGTCCACCTCTCATTCGACCCTTTGGTCTCCTGGGGAGATGGTCCATGAGCAGTATTCCTGGAGCGTCAGCATCTGGGGGGCTTCCTAAAACGAAGCTGGTTGGGCGTCACCCTAGATCCTTGGAATCAGAATTTTTGAGGATGGGGCTTGGGAATCTGCATTCTAACAGGCTCCCTTGGGGGAGTTCTTAGGAATGGTAAAGGGAGAGAGCCGAGAGCCAGGGCATGCGATCATCACGCTGTACCCTTCCAGGGAGGGACTCATCTCCCAGGATGCCGGGAAGGAGTCTGGGTTGGTGGCAGTTAGATAAGACCGGTTGAATGAGCAGAGTTTCAGAAACCCAGGCAGGGAGGCAATCCCCTGGCTGGAGGCCCTTGAAGCGGAAAATTGCTCTCACCTCCGGGTCCGTCCCCCCCCCGCACCCCAGCCTTCTTCACACAAGAGCTCTCTCCTTGGCAGAGCCAGCCAGGAACACTCAGGTTTGGGTCCAAGGAGGAAATTTGAGGAAGGGCTTGGAGATGGGCCAAGAGGAGAGCCAAGGAAGTGATGAAAGATATTTTTAGGATTACTTATTCCAGAGAAGGCCGAGGGGGCACCTTATCACCATCCAAGAACTTGGAGAGGCTTATTTATTAGACTCTTGACCCAACAATCAGAGATTAAACGGCAGCTGAAAGGACTGAGGTGAGATGAGAGGAAGGGACCTGTGAGGTCCTGACACGGGTCCAGGAAGAGGCTGTGGAAGCTTCTATCCCGGTGTTTTTTGAGGACAGTTCATTCAGTCATTCCTCAGGTGTGTTTTCTTGTCTGCTGTATGCCTGGTACTTGCTTAGCATAGGGGGAAGCCACGAGCAAGTACTTGTCCCCCTGAGCTGGAGGTCGAGTGGAGAGTCCCTTCTGTTTGGAAAGCCTTTCTCCTTGTGGAGCAAGCTTGCCCAGGGCAGACTCCTGGGTGGCGGTGCCCTATTCCCCGCCAACTACCCCCGTGCTCCTGCAGGGAAACATCTAGAGAGTTGACCGCTTGCCAGTTTTCAGGCGTGCCACCACATTTCCACAGGGGCCTCCTTCCATATGACTAAAGACCTGTCGGCAGGCTGAGCAGCCCAGGCTGCCCTCACCTCTGACAGTCCTGTTGGGGAAATCTCCTGTCTCAGAACCAGTGCCCCTGGCCCAACTTGCCATGCCTGTCAGGTACCCTCCCTGAGCCCCTGCGGCTGCCAGAGTCACCTGGGCACTGCTGTCCACCGCTGGACATCTGGGCTCCCAGACACCCCTGGTGAGCGATGGGCTCCATAGTTCAGCTTCCCTGGGGAGCCTGGTGAGACCAGGGGATTGCTTCTGCTTTGCTGTCCATCTCTCAATACGTCAGCCATCCCACTATTTATTTTTCGAGGGTGTCTATATCCCAGCACTGCTAAGAGGGTGAGAGGGACACAGGAGAAACCTCTGTCGCTGACTCATAGGGTGGCCAGGACTAATAGACATGAAGTAATGAGAGAATTTTATTCAAGTCTGAAACCACAAGGAAATGGGAGTAGAAACTGGGACAACTTAGGTCTTTGTCTAACTCCCTTTCCTGAATCACTGTTAACTTCTAGTAAGTTCTGGTTCCAGTGGAACCTCTCTAGGTTCTCCCTCTGTAAAATGGGAGGGTGATCTCTGTGCTTCCTTGAAACAAAGTGAGGGTGTGTACGGGGACAGACAGGAACAATGGCTTGTGTTTATGGAGAGCTTGTGAGGTGCTGGAAGCAGTTCTCAATGCTTTATATAGTTAACTCAACTAAGCTTCTTAACAGCAACCTTGTGAGGTAGCACTGTTATTATTTCTGTTTTACAGAGGAGGAAACTGAGGCAAAGAGAAATGAAGAACTTGCCCATTAAGTGGCTGGATTCAGCCCCTGGCCCGTCTGACGAGGCTTCTCACTTACAGTAACTGGGAGAGTGAAAGGGCAGGTGGAAAAGCAGGGCCAGCTGGCTTTCAGACTCCAGGGTTGCCTCCCAAGGTTCCCAAGAGGTGCACATGCCACCTTCAGACCTGGAAGCAGGACCCCGTGTCTCCAACCCAGCACCTGTTCCTGGGTGACAGCTGGGTGCCAACCTGAAAAACCGCTCTGCTTCCTCTCGTGAGGCGGTCCCCTCACCCCGAGCCAAGGTCCTTCACGTCCCTTCAAGTAACGCTCGTGTATCAACTCATTGGCCGTTTTCGGAGCATTCTCCCACTTCACTTCCCCAGTGTTGTTCTTCCCATTTGCCAGATGAGGGGACTGAGGCTCTGGTGAGATCAGAGACTTACACAGTGTCTCTTGGTTGGTGGACTCCGTCCAGTGCCCTTCACTAAATGGAGGAGTCTCCGTAGAATGTACTGAGAGATTCTTGGTCCTTCCCCCCCCAGGCCCCTTTATGGAGCTAAAACACCATTTTAGTCAGAATTCTGAGGACTCAAGGACCAGGCATAGCCCACACTTGATTGAATTCACTCAATCATTCATCTATTCAGCCATATTTACTTGCCATGCTCTAAGAGCTGTGCCACACGAGGGCGCAATGATGAGCTGCCCTGGGGACCTCAGAGGTCTGGGTGATGGAGGGACAAGGGAAGCAGAGAGTGAGCAGGCAGTTATAATACCATGTGCAAGTACTGAGGAAGGACACCTAAATTTGGGAAGCAGGGATGGCTTCCTGGAGGAGGTGATGAGACAAAATCTAAGGTGAGACCAGATGGATGAATAAAACTAGCCCCTGAAAATTAGGCTGGGGAGAGGGAGGGAGGAATGTTCCAGGCAGACGTAAAGCATCTGGGAGGGCCCAATGGCAAAGGAGCGCGTGGGGCACCTGCTATGTCCTCAGCTCCATCCGAGTTTCTCTCGCCCCAGATCTTTCCATCTCCCAACTGCCTGTGACCCCTTTCACCCCCAGAATGCCCAGCTCCCCACTTCCCCTCTGATGGGCAAGCCTGGGAGTGAGCACCATTGCGTCTGCCTGCCCACTGCCTTGCGCAGGGATGCCTGGCGTGAATGTGGATTATTTCTCTTTGGGGGTAACTGGAGAAGAAGCAGCAGGTGAGGCAGCGGGTATAGTATCGAGGAACATCCTGGCACTGGCTCTGTCCTGGAGACCCGTGGGAAGCCTTTGTCCCGATGGCCTGTAATGGGGTTTCAGGAGAGAGCTTCAATATTTGCAGCAAACAGTGGCACAAAGGATATGGAGGGCTATTGTGGACTCTCCAAAGAGGAGCTAATCCTCAGGCAAGCCTCCTGGGCCAAAAGGGGTTCAAGTGCTGGGCGGGCTGCTGGGGGGTGTTGTCATTTATGAGCAATTGTAGGAGATAATAGCAGAGAGAGAGAGACAATCTCTATACAGATGGAGGGAGGTGGTGAGAGGCACTCCCCACAGGGAAAGAAGGGGACGGCACCTGTCCTGAAAGCTCAGGGCACAGGTGGTATTTCCCCACCCCCACCCATCTGAGCTCTGTGCTTCCTCCAGGCGGCCTGGGCTGCCTTGTCAGCTGTTCTTTGCCCAGGGGTCAGATGACTTTGGGGTGGGGGCTGTCAGCCAGGGCTCTCAGGCCTCTTTCTTCCCTTTCCTTCTCTCTAGCTCTCTCTCTGGGCCTCTTTTCGGTCCACTGCACATAGACAAGTCATTGCTTGGCTCCAGGGACCAAGGAAAGAAAACCAACTGTATTTGCATATCATTAGCATAAAGAAGCTCTATTTGCATAAGTCTATTTTAAGCTCCTCCCTCCTTCAAAATTGCCCCATCATCTCTGAATATGGTACATAAATGTGCTGTCCAGCCACTAGGACAAGGGATGTCTTGGGGGCTGGGGGTTGGTAAAGGCTTTTTTCCTAGGTCCCTTCCAGGGATGCCTTGTGGCCTGAGTGGAGGGAAACAGAACCAAAGTAAGGCTTTGTGATGACCTTTAAAAAAAAAAAAAAGAAATCTGCAGTCTGGGAGTGGGAGAGGTTGGAAAACTCAAACCTGCAAGCTTTGCATCAGCACCGGGGGTTCTGCCAGGATCCCCTCACCCCAGACACCTCCAGGGGTACAAAGAGCTGAGATTGGAAATAGAGGAGGAAATGTGCCAGTACACTGATTTACATTACAATTCGCATAATCTTGTGTAATTTGCATGGGTGAGATTACTCAGTTGTCCAGAAATTTTCAAATTAGATCTTTTTGCTTCTTAAAATTCTTCCTTCTTGGAGTTTTCTTTCCTTTGCTTGTTGTCAGCTTCCTAAGATGTGGATCAGCTTCCTCTCCAGGAGGGAGAAGAGGACTGGGTAGGAGCATAGTAAAAGGGATGGGGTGGAGAAGACAGGCAGTGTAGACATCTGAACTGGAGAAAAGGGGTGGTGTAGACATCTGAGGCCTCTGCCAGGTCCCAGCAGTACCATCTCCCCTTTCTGTTGTCCCTACTCTGTGGGGATCTTCTTTCTACTCACAAATTCATGGGAGTAGAGCAGGGATGAGGCTGGGTTTGTCTGCCCATTTCCCAGAGGGCAGTCAAGGCTACACAATAAGAACCCAGAAGGCCTGACTCCCAGGCCACATTCTGGCCAAGACTGAACTGAATCTAGAAATCAACAGCCTTGCTCCTGGGGAGAAAGGGCTGGTTTTAAGAAGCATCCTCCAAACTGCTCCAGACAGCAGCAGATGGGTCCCCTCAGCCCTGGGGTTCTAGGTCACCTCTCTCTTCAGGGTAGGAAGAGAAAGGGGAAGAAACCTGATCTCTCTCACAGTGGAGCCCTGGAAATCTAGTGTTTTCCATTTACAGCCCATTATTAGTATACTGGATTGGCCAAAAAGCTCGTTTGGGTTTCCCCGTACACTCTTACGAAAAACCTGAACAAACTTTTTGGCTAACCCAGTATATAAGATAAAGGAGGCTGAATTCTGCTGAAGCTCAGGCGAAGGGAAACACCTGCAAAAATCATTTGCTGAACCACTGTTCCTACTCCCTGCCTACGTCTGCCTTCCCTGACCTCTTCTCCCCTCTCTCTCTTGTCTTCTAAACATGTTTTTAAAAAAACATTGTTATAATTACTATTCGCAAACTCCAATGCTATTTAAACTAATAATAATAATAATAATATCTCTTCTAAAACATAATCACATTCAGATCACATTACTCTTCTGCCTGGGAGCCTCTGTCAGTCCCCATGCTCCTTTCCACAGTCTATGAAGCCCTGCACGGTGCAGATCCAGCCTTCCTTTCTTACTTCACCTCTTACCACTGTCCCCTTTCTCATGACTCTTCAGGCCCCTGGCTGCCCTACAGCTTGGAGAACATTCCTAGCTCATTCACACCTCAGTTTCTTTTCTTTGTTGGCTCTTCCTCCAAGGTCTTCTGAAAGCCAGATTCTTTTTTTTTTTTTTTACATCTTTATTGGAGTATAATTGCTTTACAATGGTGTGTTAGCTTCTGCTTTATAACAAAGTGAATCAGTTATACATATACATATGTTCCCATATCTCTTCCCTCTTGCGTCTCCCTCCTTTTCATCGTTCAGGGCTCGGCTCTGCAGTCCTCTCCTCAGACAGGCCCTCCTTTGCCTCCCCACCTGGATAGGACTCCCAGAGTATCAAAGCTGTGCCTCTCTTATTTATTTGATAACTTACCGGTTCTGTCTTCCATATGGGCAGATACCTCACCTGCCTCATCCATCTCCATGTCTCCAGCACATGGTAAAGCACCTAGAACGTTGCAGGTGCTCATTAAATATTTGCTGTGTGATGGATAATAACACCCAGTGACAGACTGGGGTTGGTGACAGATCAGAGATTTGGAGTCAGAGAGATGCAAATTCTCATCCTGGTTTTGTCACTCACTGGTGAATGGCCACGGGCAAGATACTCACCTCCCTGAGCCTCTGAGCCTCTTTCTGGGAACAGAGATAATAAGATATATTGAAGGTGAGGTGTGTGGCACTAGTAGGGGCTCACTAAATAGAGATTATTGATATGGATAATTACATCTTTGTTTCATACTTACTTTGCACATGAGTCTGTTCCTGCCCTCAAAAATTCAGTCTATTGAGAGACACAGTGACCTCCATGGCCAACTATGAAACAATGGTGAACATACTAAAACAGAGATATGAACCAAGTACCACAGGAACAGAGGAAATAACAAAAAATTCCACAATCCCTGCATTGGAATAGCATTTTACAGTTTATGTACCACGTACACTTCTGTCATTTATTTGTTTGGCTCCTAGACTGTTGGAGTAGGCAAGGCCTCAGCAGCTCCATTTTACAATAAGAGATCAGAGGCTCAAAGAGATGACATCATTGGCCCATGGTCACACTATATCTCCTTGCCCTGCTATTTGTATTCCCCCAAAATTCATATGCTGAATCCTAACCCCCAAGTTGATGGTATTAGGAGGTGGGGCCTTTGGGAGGTGATTAGGTCATGAGGGTGGAGCCTTCATGAATGGGATTAGTGCCCTTATAGAAGACACCGCAGAGAACAAGCTTGTCCCTTCCACCCTGTGAGGACATGGTAGGAAGGTGGCCATCTGCAACCCACAAGAGGGTCCTTAGCAGAACCTGATCATACTGGCCCCCTGGTCTTGGACTTTCAGCCTTGAGAACTGTGAGAAATAAATTTCTGTTGTTTATTAGCCACCTAGTCTAGTATTCTGTTACAATAGCCTGAACAGCCTCAGACACCCACTCTATCCTTCTTCCACTAGACTCATTCCTCTGGACACCTTACGTGATTATCTGTGTATGTTCCATCTCCCAGGCTAGAATGCAAGCTCCATAACAGTCTATCTTGCTCACTGCTCCATCCCTAGTTCCTAGAACAGTGCCTGACACATAGTAGTCACTCAGTAAATATGTATGGAATGAATGAATGGAAGATAGAAGAAAGAATTAGTGAAAGGCAGGTGTAGGCTTCAAACCTCTCAAGCAGAAGGCAGAATATCTGGTTAAGAGCTCAGCTTCTGGAGCCTGACAGCCTGAGTTTAGATCTCAGCTTTGCCACATACTAGTGTGCAACTTGGACAAGGGCTTTAACCGCTCTGTGCCTCAGTTTCCCCATCTGTCTAATGGGGATGATAATATAACACCTAGTTCATAGGATTGTTGTGAGGACCAAATCAGTTAACGTTCATAAAGTGCTCAGAACAGTGCCTGGTACATAATAAGCCTCAATATATATTTGGTAGCTTAAAAACAACCAACCAACCAAGGTGTTTTGACTCCAAATCCAGCATTCTCTCTCTACACCATGTTATGTAGAGCTGTATAGTTTCCAAATGACTAACATATTCATGATTTTATTTTATCTTTCTATCATTTTTCTATCTTTCCCTGTGAAACGACCAAGAAATAATGATATAATAATTTTTTTGGCTGTGCTGCAAGGCATGCAGGATCCTAGTTCCCCTACCAGGGAAACTGTGCCCCCTGCAGCGGAAGCACAGGGTCTTAACCACTGGACCACCAGGGAAGTCCTCAAGAAATAATTATTGTCCCCATTTTACAGAGGAGAAAACTGAGGCTAGACACAATGGCTCAAGACCACACAAAAGCTTGGTTAAAATAACCTGACTTCAAATCAATGATTCTGTCCATGATTCCACAGGTAACTCTCTCCCCTAGATCTAGCCTGAAACAGGAAAAAAAATAAAATCAGAGATTGGCAGAGATTCTCAGAAGCCCTAAAAACATCAGTCTCTCCCATTTTCAGGATTTGGAAATCCACTTAATTTTCTCCAATCATGGGCTGTCATTGTATACAAAACAAATGTCCCTGAGACTTTAAGGGCAAGGAAATTTCCCACAGATTCAACAGTGATGGATCCAAGGCTGCAAATGTCTGGGGAGCTCCCTGTTGACCAAAGCCCTCTCCTCCCCAAAAGCAGCTGTTATGGGCCCAGAACTGTGCCAGGTACGTGGCAGTAGGGAGAATGCAGTGAGTTCTTCCCAAAGGTCCTCTCTTTGGTCCAGTTTGGAGGGTGGAGACAGAATCTTCCTGGGGCTAAGCTTGTCAGCTGCCTGCTTTCAGATGCCCTGGGTAGGCATGAGAATTGGATTTTGTTTTAAGTGACCACAATGCTAAGCAGGCAACTTGAGTCCCAGAAGTCATTGAGGGGAGAAGATGTGGAGGTACGAATAGGATGAATGGGTTTTTTTGTTTGTTCCCTCACTCGTTTATTCATTGCATCCTCATTTATTGTGCTCTTAACCTACAATGGTGATCCCAGAATCCTATGTCTTTATTCACTTTATTATTTAAATAAGAGATTTAAACCAACACCCTTGCAATTCTTCCTGATCCAGGAATAACCACCATTTATTAAGCATCTACTACAAGCAGGCATAGCGCATGCATAACCCTTCAAGGTAAGCATTATAATCCCCACATACAGATGAGACCGTGGAAGCTCTCAGAGGTCAGGTGACAGGCCCAAGGTCACACAGCTAAGAAAAGAAGGTCAGGATTCAAACCCAGATGGGTGGGCCTGACGCCAAAGCTCAGGCTGTGGTTGAAATTTTAAAATTTGAATACTTGAGTCATTAAAAAGAATGTCTGTAACATACATCTAAGATGCAAGGTGTAATAATAAAATGACTGCCTGTGGCTCCACAACTCAATGGAGAAATAGAACATTCCCAGCATCATCCAGGTGCCTTGTGTGTCTGGCCCCTATTTCATCCCTCTGCTTCCCCCCACTCCGACCCCCAATCAAGGTAACCACTGTCTAAATTTGGGGTCCATTAGTCCGTTGTTTGCATGCCTTTTGTTGCTTTATGTTGTTTTACCACATGCATTTGTGATTAATAAGTATGAAGATAAACCGTTTAGTTTTGAACTTTACATAAATGGTTTACAGTATGTCTTCTATGGCTTGCTATCTTCTATAAGCTTCTAAGATTCACCCAGTTGATATATGTGGCTTTATTTATTTCCACTGCTGTGAAATTCCATTGTTTGAATATACCACATTTTATTTACCCAATTTCCTGTAGGATATCTAGGTCATTTCTAGTTTCTTTAAAAATTTTTTTGCTATTACAAACAATACTACAAATAAAATTCATTTTTTAAAATTGAAGTATAGTTGGGACTCCGCTGGTGGTCCAGTGGTTAAAAATCCGCCTTCCAATGCAGGGGACGTGGGTTCAATCCCTGGTTGGAGAACTAAGATCCCCCATGCCGTGGGGGAGCTAAGCCCATGCACCGTAACTACTGAGCACAGGTTCTTTGGAGCCTGTGTGCCACAACTGGAGAACCTTCACACTGCAACTACTGAGCCTGCGTGCCACAACTAGAGAGAAGCCTGTGTGCCACAGCTAGAGAGAAGCCTGCGCTCCACAACGAAAGATCCCATGTGCTGCAACTAAGACCCGATGCAGCCCAAAACAAAATGAATAAATAAATATTAAAAAAATAAATCGACGTATAGTTGATTTACAATATTGTGTTAGTTTCAGGTGTACAGCAAAGTGATTTGGTTATATATGTGTATATCTATATCTATATCTATCTATCTATATATATATTCTTTTTTAAAATTCTTTTCCATTATAGGTTATTACAAGATTTTTTTTTTTTTTTTAAACATCTTTATTGGGGTATAATTGCTTTACAATGGTGTGTTAGTTTCTGCTTTATAACAAAGTGAATCAGCTATACATATACATATGTTCCCATATGTCTTCCCTCTTGCGTCTCCCTCCCTCCCACTCTCCCCATCCCACCCTTCCAGGCTGTCACAAAGCACCGAGCTAATATCCCTGTGCCTTGCGGCTGCTTCCCCCCAGCTATCTACCTTACTACGTTTTATTACAAGATATTGAATGTAGTTCTCTGTGCTATACAGTAAACCTTTGTCGTTTATCTA
Source organism: Neophocaena asiaeorientalis asiaeorientalis (assembly GCF_003031525.2). Classification (NCBI taxonomy): domain Eukaryota; kingdom Metazoa; phylum Chordata; class Mammalia; order Artiodactyla; family Phocoenidae; genus Neophocaena; species Neophocaena asiaeorientalis. The sequence continues at coordinate 10,841,997 of NW_020173731.1, read as the reverse complement.
TTTTATATATAGTGATATGTATCTGTTAATCCCATATTCTTAATTTATCCCTCCCCCTCCCCTTCCCTCTTTGGTAACCATAAGTTTGTTTTCTATGTCTGTGAGTCTGTTTCTGTTTTGTAATTAAGTTCTCTTGTACTGTTTTTTTAGATTCCACATACAAGTGATATCATATAGTATTTGTCTTTCTCTGTCTGACTTACTTCACTTAGTATGATAATCTCTAGTCCATCCATGTTGCTGCAGATGGCATTATTTCATTCTTTTCAATGGCTGAGTAATATTCCATTTATATATGTACCACATCTTCTTTATCCATTCATCTGTTGATGGACGCTTAAGTTGCTTCTGTGTCTTGGCTATTGTAAATAGTGCTGTTATGAACTTTGGGGTGCATGTATCTTTTCCAATTATGTTTTTTACAGGATATATGCCCAGGAGTGGGATTTCTGGATCATATGGTAACTCTATTTCTAGTTTTTTAAGGATCCTCCATACTGTTCTCCATAACGGCTGCACCAATTTACATTCCCACCAACAATGTAAGAGGGTTCTTTTTTCTCCACACCCTCTCCAGCATTTATTATTTGTAGACTTCTTAATCCTGGCCATTCTGACTGGAGTGAGGCGATACCTCACTGTAGTTTTGATTTGCATTTCTCTAATAATTAGCGACGTTGAGGATATTTTATGTGCCTGTTGGCCATATGTTATGTTATGTCCTCTTTTATGTTATGTTATGTCCTCTTTGGAGAAATGTCTATTTAGGTCTTCTGCCCATTTTGTGATTGGGTCATTTGTTTTTTTGATATTGAGTTGTATGAACTGTTTGTATATTTTGGAAATTAAGCCCTGTTGTCTCTTCATTTGCAAATATTTTCTCCCATTCCGTAGGTTGCCTTTTCATTTTGTTTATGGTTTCCTTTGCTGTGCAAAAGCTTATAAGTTTGATTAGGTCCCATTTGTTTAGTTTTGCTTTTATGTCTTTTGCCTTGGAAGACTGACCTAAGAAAATATTGCTATGATTTATGTCAGAGAGTGTTTGCCTATGTTCTCTCCTAGGAGCTTTATAGTGTCATGTCTTATATTTAAGTCTTTAAGCCATTTTGAGTTTATTTTTGTGTATGGTGTGACGGAGTTTTGTAACTTCATTGATTTACATGTGGCTGTCCATCTTTCCCAGCACCACTTGCTGAAGAGACTGTCTTTTCTCCATTGCATATTCTTGCCTCCTTTGTCAAAGATTAGTTGACCATAGGTGTGTGGGTTTATTTCCAGGCTCCCTATTCTGTTCCATTGATCTATTTGTGTTTTTGTGCCAATACCATGCTGTTTTGATTACTGTAACTTTGTAGTGTTGTCTGAAGTCTGGGAGGGTTATGCCTCCGGCTTTGTTCTTTTTCCTCAGGATTGCTTTGGCAATTCTGGGTCTTTTGTGGTTCCATATAAGTTTGAGAATTATTTGTTCTGGTTCTGGGGAAAGTGTCATGGATACTTCAATAGGGATCACATTAAATCTGTAGATTGCTTTGGGTAGTATAGCCATTTAAACTATATTAATTCTTCCGACCCAAGAGCATGGGATACGCTCTTCCCATTTCACCGAATCTTTGTTGATTTCCTTTATCAGTGTTTTATATATAGTTCTCAGCATATAAGTCTTTCACCTCCTTGGTTAGACTTATTCCTAGGAATTTTTTTAATGCAATTTTAAACAGTATCTTTTTTTTTTTTACTTTCTTTTTCTGATATTTCATTGCTAGTGTAAAGAAATGCCACAGATTTCTGTATATTAATCTTATATCCTGCTACCTTGCTGAATTCATTTATCAGTTTTAATAGTTTTTTGTGTGGAGTCTTTAGGGTTTTCTATATAGAGTATCATGTCATCTGCATATAATGAAAATTTTACTTCTTCCTTCTGATTTGGATATCTTTTATTTCTTTTTCTTGTCTGATTGCTGTGGCTAGGACTTCGAATATTGTGTTGAATAGAAGTGGTGAGAGTGAGCAACATTATCTTGTTCCAGAATTTAGCAGGAAGGCTTTCAGCTTTTTACTGTTTAGTATTATGTTGACTGTGGGAGAAAATTCTTGATCATGACCTCTGGTGCACCAGCAGGGGTTGTGCATGTGCAGGGTGGAATTGGATTGGAGGGCCTGTATGTGGTACCTTACTCAATATATCCCCAAAAATAGTTGTACCAGTTTACTTTGGAGCCTATAAGCTAGAGCAGTGTCTTTCCAGGGGTCAGTGCTGGGTTTAGGAAAGGGGGTTCCAGGGTGTTGACAAACTGGTAAGCCCTGAGATTAACCTTGGGAAATTTCTACCTCTAAGTGTGGTAATTCACAAAGGAGTGCACAGACTTGATAGTTTATCTCCAGAGCTGAGCTTCTGATGTTGGAAATGATCGCTCAGTTACTAGTTAACATCCCAGGAGACAGGATCCTCTGATAGGACACTCGAGAACCAAGAGAACTTGAGATGATCTCACCACATCCCAGGGGACTTGGCATCTTGGCCAGAGCATGTGAGCTTGGAGCATTTCTTAGTCGTGTACCCTCTGGTGGCAGAATCCAAGTTTGTCAGCCTTGGATTCAAGGCCATAGGATGGACTGACTGGAGGCAGCTAGGTCCTGGTTGGAGTTTTGCTTCTTTCCCTGCTTGTACTTTTTTCCACCAATATTAATTTTCCTTCTTTTAAATTATTGATTATGTAATAATTCAATGGGGTTAAAATGATTAATCAAAACAGGCCCACTTCAATAGAAGTTAATTAAAAAAAAAAACAAGCCCTGCCCTCAGGGACACTACAGTCTAAGTGCAAACAGACAAACAATTATGATAAAATACTGCAGGAGCTCTTCCTTCCAAAAATATTTCTCCAGTCCCAACCCTTGTCAGGCATTGCTCTGGGCATGAGGGAGATGGTGGTGAATAAAACCAATGAAAATCCCTGCCCCATGGCACTTCCATCCTAGTGGAGCTACTGTTCTGGCACTGTGATAAGGGGGGCTGGGGGGGGCACATGGTGGGGTCCCTAACCTGGTCTTGGTATCAGGGAATCCTTACTGAAGGAAATGATGCTTTAGCTGGTAACTAACAGCTAAGGAGGAATTGGCCTGGTGAAGGACCAGGGAGGGGCCAGAGTTCCCAACAGAGGTCCCCTGCCAGGCGGGGCGGGGAGGTGAGAGGCATCCCTGGGGACTGAGAGAAAGTCCTCCCTTTGCAGCATCGAGAGAGACTGTGGCCAGAGCTGAGCCCTGACAAGCAGGCAGTGGCTGGCGGTGGTGGGCCCTTGTAGGTCACAAGAAGAACTTGTCCTGTGGAGGCCACTGTGATGGCTGCCATGTGGAGTGGTTAGGAAAGGGACAAGAGGGCAGGCAGGGGGCTCAAGGGGAGGGAAGTGTGGTCTAGGCAAGGCTTGTGGTTGGTTGGACCCGTTGGAGCAGAGGATGAGGGGAGAAGGAAATGAATTCAAGACAAGGACGAGGAGGTGTTGACAGGACATGGTGGGATGTGAGTGGCGGGAGAGGAAGCCTCAGTCTCCTCATCTGAAAAATGAGGCCAATGCCCTCCTCCGTGGGCTGTTGTGGAGGATTCACTGGTATGAGGAGGGCTCTTGGCAGTGTTTCTGTCCCCTCACTGCCAGCATCCCTTCACCTGGTTTTTTGTTTGCTCCCCTCCAAGCCTATGAGCTTAGTTACAATTTTTCTGTACTTCAGCAAGGGAAACCTACTGTCTGATCTTCTAAGCCCTTGCTCCCCCCACGCCCCCAACAGGCATGCACAGAGTGTCCTGGTACAGGACGCTGCCCTCTACTGGAACTAAACTTCTTGCCTTGCCAGCACACACTGCAGAGGGAGCCTCCAGGTGCCATGCAGCAGGGCTGGCCTCACGCAGGTCCACTGTTGCAGCTGTGTCTGCTGTGCGCGGCAACTAGTTTTGGTGTTGTTGCCAGCGTGGCTGCTTTGAGGCTGCCGTTGGACTGTGCGCTCCTGGGAACAAGACCCCATTGTGGGCACCTGCCACGTGCCTGCCTGCGGCATCTGCCTGTGGCTGTGGCTGCTGCAGTGGGAGCCTCTGCTGAGCAAAGAGCAAATGCAGAAACAGCATTTCCCCAAATCCCCTTGGGCACTATGGCACCCAGTAGGGCCTGGCCAGGTTTATTTGGCGAGAAGATCTGGGTTTGTTTTTCTCCAAGCCCCATGGGCGTGTGCTGCCCAGAGCCTTGGCCTGGATTCTCTTGATTATTCACTAGCAGCCTGGGGCTGCCCCTCGGAGGAGGGCTGTAGTGGGTAGAGGAGCAGCCTGGTTGGAGCAGTCTTGTTAATCTAGGTCCTCTTCTCTGAAAGAATGCTGAGGACAGGGCCCTGGGACATGCTGCCCGCCCCCCACCCCGGCCCCCGCCAGGCTCTAGTGGGCTCCTTTTGGCCAGGAGTTGCAGCCCCCACATCCTGCCTCTTTCTGCGAACACCTGCCCCTACTGGCTGGGAACCGAGGGCCAGTCTCAGACTCAGGAGTTGGGGAGGGGGTGTGGAGCGGCCCACAGTGTTTTGGCTCAGTTCCATTTGCCCTGGAGATTGGTCACTAGCATGTCCCCTAGTCTTGATAGGAGGGATGCTGTGGGCCTCAGGTCCCCACTCTCCACCCCCCCATGTGAACATTCAGTCCTGGCTCCTGACTCTGGGGAAGATTCAAAATGCGTGGTTTGGGGCTGGTGTTGAATCTCCATGTGGCTTTTGCAAAAAGACAGAACCTTTTATCTCTGAGCGTCCCGGGTGGGCCTGGCCAGGGCTCTGTCATTCTGGAGGGCACTGAAAACATAGCGCTTACTCAGGCGCAGTTTCCTGGGTGTGTGCCACCTGCGCTCAGAAGGACCCCACGCTTGGTTTAATGATCCAGTGTCACCGTCTCGGAACTCTTCATGATTTTTGGCCAAGGGGTGGGGCATTTTCATTTTGGGCCCTGCCAATTACATCACTGTTCCTATTATACTCTTTGTTGTTGTCTCTGTCTTCCCTTTTATTATCTTTTGAATTTTGAACTATGGGGATATTGAAAAAAAAAAACTTTCAAAACGAAATACCACAAAAGATTAAAACGAAGAAAGACACACATTATTTGTTGCGCACATTTAGAATGGTTCCTACGTCCATCGCAGTGCACGAGCTGCTGCATAGACACCCACGCACCGCACGTCCAATCCACAGTCCGACCGACCCCCAGGAGAGCCTGTGTGACGTGCAGGGTGCCACCCCCATGAAGGACACAGAGACAAAGGCGTGCTCCAGGCCACCTGCTCCTATGTCAGGTCCATGCCGCTGCCCAGGATGAGCAATTCTTACTTCACAGCTGGGTGGGGAGAAGGGGTTCCCCAGACTTTCTTACTGACTCCCACCTCATATCTTCAGTGTCAGATGACACTTGGAAGTCATAGGCTAACATCCCCAGCTCTGCTGGGAGCTCAGGGAAGAATACTTCTGTGTAGACAGGAGACTTCTGTGGTGGGCATGGATGTGGTCATGGGAGACCCTGGGGGGTCATCTTGCCTATTCCCTTCAGGCTGGGCTCTATCTGTGTTGTTTATCGCCAGAAGAAAAAGAAGGTTATGGCTGTAGAGATTGCAGGGACGGAGACTCCATGAGCTTTCCAGGCCCCTCTTCTAGTATTTGTCACTGATGCCGATTTCTTGCCTGAATCACCGATGCTGCAGTTTTTGCTCGTCTCTCTGTAGGCTTAAGAAACTGGGATTTTCCTGCCCCACAAATCTCGAAGGGTTGAAAATGCCCAGAGCCCAAGAATAAGCTTTGAGCATCTACACAGGAAAACTGCAGCTCTTCATGGGCCCGTGGAGCTTCCGCTTTCTGCTCTTGCTGGAAGGAAAGGATCACTGCTGCCCTCTGGTGGCCAGTTGACAGACACTCAAGGAGTCATCCAGGGGGCGGGGTCCCCTTTGCTTTTCTCTGGGACAGCAGCTTTGAGTCCTCAGGTAAATTAATCCTTTCACTGTTCCTGGAACACAAGTTTGTCCTCGACCTGGGACCTTGGGCCTTGCTGCAACCTCTCCTCATAATGTTCTTTGTCGAGTTCAGGTGGCAGCCCCTTTCTCATTCTCTAGCCTTTGAATCAATGTCACCTCCCCAGGGAAGCCTTCATGGACTACTTTGTCTGAAACAGCACCCAACCCCACCCCCTGTCCCTCTCTATCCCATTACCTTGTTTCACTTTGTTCAAGCGCTTACCTGCTATTTGAAAATACCTGTTTAAATTCTGTGTTTACTGACTCTCTCCCTCGCCAGAATGTCGGATCCAGGAGAGCAAGGTTGGTTACATTTGTCACTGGACCTCAATGCATCGTACGTAGTAGATACTCAAAAATACTTGTTGAAAGAATAGTAAATGTACCTCAACAAGAGCAACTGAGATTCAAGCAGAGGTTCTGGTCTTCAAAACCACACTGATGTGGGCAGGGCACATGTGACTCCCGTTTGACGGATGAATAAGCTGAAGCTCAAAGACAGTTATGGGAGTTGCCTGAGCATCAGCAGGGAGAAATGCACCAGTCCCCGGTGGGTTTTCCTTGCACTCCCTCAGTCCTGCATTCTGGAGGGGACAAACAGGGGGTGTCCCAGGCCTGAACAGCTGCTGCCAGGGGTTGAGGTAGACCCTCACTCCCTGGCCCCGGTTACGAGGGAGCCTGAGCTGCACCCTTGTCCAAAGCTGTGCTGTGGCTCTTGAGGGCGGTGGTGGTGGATGGGCTGAGGAAGGCCAGTCCATAGGAGAACATAACAGGACTCCAGAGAGGGCGGCCTGTCTGCAGAGATGTGCGTTCTAGAGCAGGGGTGTGGCTGGGAAGGGCGCGTGGCAAGAAAGCTGGAGTCCGCGAGGGAATCGTGACTCTTCTGGGGTCTGGCTGTGACATCCGGAGTTTCATCCAGGCTCAAGGGCCCAGCCCCGGCCTCTCTACACTCAGCCTGAGGCAGGGCCGCCCTCTGGTTCTGGGTCCAGTGCAGATGTGAGGGATTCAGGGCTCTGGCCGCAGAGCCTGGATTGCCATCTGAGCTTGGGCGGGCAGTGGGGCTGGTGGGGGCCCAGGATGACCAGGCCCTGCGCGTGCCCTGTCCCTGGGTGTGCAGAGTGGGAGTCTGGAAGGTCAGCAGCAGCTGCTCTTGGACTGGTCTTCTGGTGAGAGCTTGATGGAGTCTGTGAGGTAATTCTCCAAGACGCTTCGATACTGGAGAAGGAAAAGAGGAGTCAGTGTTCGCATCCTGGCAGGCAGAGCTCCACCTGCCCTCTATTTCTTTTTTTTTTTTTTTTTTTTTTGGGGTCTGGG
>NW_020173731.1:10832883-10834505 GCF_003031525.2 Neophocaena asiaeorientalis asiaeorientalis | reverse complement strand
GCGGTACGTGGGCCTCTCACTGTTGTGGCCTCTCCCGTTGCGGAGCACAGGCTCCGGACGCGCAGGCTCAGCGGCCATGGCTCACGGGCCCAGCCACTCCGCGGCATGTGGGATCTTCCCGGACCGGGGCACGAACCCGTGTCCCCTGCATCGGCAGGTGGACTCTCAACCACTGCGCCACCAGGGAAGCCCTGCCCTCTATTTCTTAATGGCCGATGGTGGTCGGGCTTTCTGTTCCCCCACCTTGTGCAGCTGGGAAACTGAGGCCCGGCGGGGAGGAAGTCTTCCCTGCCCCCTCCTTCCTCACCTCCTCCTCCAGCTCCTTCCCAGGAGCCCAGAGCAGGTGGGCGGCTGCGTTAGAGGCCCAGGTCTCCTGACCTCCAACCAGGTCCCGTAACTTGCCATTCTCCAGAGGGGACAACTGAGGTGACGTTTGCCCTCAGGCAGAGATGATGACGGCCCACTCCTCATTTCTGCAGGAAACCTCTCCCTGCAAACGTCCCCACACCCCAACCTTCTCTCACCGTGCCCACCTCTCAACATCCCACCATCCTCTGAACTTCCCATGTCCAGGAATCCCTCCCTAAAATAGACTCAATGTTTCTACTGGGGCTTTTTGCTTCTTTGCCCACCCTCCCAAAGTCTCCTGTCCCAACGAGGTCCAGAGAAAGCCCCTTCTCAGTCTAACAAGCCTCTCCCCACCTAGCTGGCCACTCCTCACCTATGACCCACCCAGCTTGGTTCAAGGGTGAGGGCGTCCTTCCTCAAGGAGATGGGTTCTACACACTGAAGGGTCTCTTCTTCGAGGGATCACATCTCTTTCCTTGGCCAAGCTTCCCCCCAGTCTCCGAGCTCCCAGCATTCATGTTCTCCCCACAGCCGGTGGTGTGTGTGTGAGGGTGAGTGGGTAAGTGGACACGCTGGTGTGGACCTGGGCTGGACAGAGCCCCCTGTGGGCTGTCTGTCTCAAGTACCCCTCTGAGGGGACAATTTCCAGAAGAGCGGTTGTGTCTTCACTGATTTTTTTCTCCTCCATGGCTCCTGGGCTCTGGCTATGGTGCCCAGCTGGTGAATGTCAACCAAACCCTTAGTGCTGGTGACTCTGGACCCCAGGAGGCTGTGTCAGACCTGCCTGCGGCACCCTCATGATGGTCAACCCCCAAGACACATGAGAAGGTCCCATGATGCCCCGTCACTCGCTGCCACCGCCAGACAGCAAGCAGTAGGTTAGCCTGACAGCACAGAGCTCAGGGCACCGGGCCTGGGACCCAGCCCTTCTTCCCACTGTTTTCTTCTTTTTTTTTTTGCTGTACGCGGGCCTCTCACTGTTGTGGCCTCTCCCATTGTGGAGCACAGGCAAAGGACGCGCAGGCTCAGAGGTCATGGCTTATGGGCCCAGCCACTCCGCGACACGTGGGATCTTCCCAGACCAGGGCACGAACCTGCGTTCCCTGCATTGGCAGGCGGACTCTCAACCACTGCGCCACCAGGGAAGCCCTTTGCTTCTTGAAGAGCCCCCATTTCTCACCCGCTCCCTGGTAGGGTGTCCGGGCCAGCAGAGCACCAGCTACCTTTAGTCAGCCGGGATGATGGGCTTTGAGTAGCCCTGAGCAAGTTCTTTG
>NW_020173731.1:10832323-10832630 GCF_003031525.2 Neophocaena asiaeorientalis asiaeorientalis | reverse complement strand
GGGCCTCTCACTGTTGTGGCCTCTCCCATTGTGGAGCACAGGCAAAGGACGCGCAGGCTCAGAGGTCATGGCTTATGGGCCCAGCCACTCCGCGACACGTGGGATCTTCCCAGACCAGGGCACGAACCTGCGTTCCCTGCATTGGCAGGCGGACTCTCAACCACTGCGCCACCAGGGAAGCCCTTTGCTTCTTGAAGAGCCCCCATTTCTCACCCGCTCCCTGGTAGGGTGTCCGGGCCAGCAGAGCACCAGCTACCTTTAGTCAGCCGGGATGATGGGCTTTGAGTAGCCCTGAGCAAGTTCTTTG
>NW_020173731.1:10823883-10832012 GCF_003031525.2 Neophocaena asiaeorientalis asiaeorientalis | reverse complement strand
ATTAGGAAAGATTAGTGTTGGGGAGTGGGGGGCAGTGTCTCCCAATGAAAGCCTGTCCCTCTGGGGATGTCTCCACACCCCAGTTCTATCTTCCGCTCCGCTGGGGAGGATCCTAGCCCACTGCTGGCAGAGCCGGCCCAGCGTACCACAGGCCTTCCCCAGCCCCTCGCCCTGAAAGAGCAGAGTCCTCCCCTGAGGTGCCTGAGGCTCCTTCCCCCAGCACTGCCCAGGTCTGCTGTGCGGGCTCGGGGCTGCACCGCCCGGAACACCATCCAGTCCTCCAGCTGGCCCCATCGGCAGGGCCCACTCACTCCACTGACACTCTGAGCCTCACAGAGAGAGACGAGGGGGAGTAGAGCATTGCTGTTTAAGTCCCTTTTTAAGCTGACTGATCCACTTCTCCCAGAAAGACAGGCTTTTGAAAAGATTCTCTTATTTTTTGTGCTTTCCTGGTCCCCCCTCACCATAAACATCAAAGAGACCTTGCCTGGGATCAGGAACTTTCCTAGCTGGGTCTTTTGGACCCAGCGGGCAGGGCCTGTTGATTCATCACCCCTGAGTATGCCTCACCCTCACGTCCACAGAAGGCCCAGCTGGGATCATGAACAGAACCTGTGCCTTGCCCTCGATGCCAGCCTTTGGGAGGGAGAGTCTAAGCTGAGGGCTTTCTGAGCTGCTTTGCACTTTATTCTAAAAACAAACAATGCTGCCTTTGAAGGTGTGAGAAACGCCCTCGTTCATTAGTTCATTACACACCGGCAAAGCCTGAGGTCTTCATGCCAGCTCTCTTCACCCAATAAGAGTCACATCCTCCCCAGGTCCAAGTCAGCCCTGAGCTCTTCCCATTTATGACATCATTTCACTCGATAATGGCATCATCTCCCTCCTCAGGTTTCCTGCAAACCTTCCAAGTCACTGGCAGTCCATTATTAGATTTCCTGTGTAATTCTTTTCTCCAGACCCCAGTCATCTTAGCAAGTATGTGCATGTCTAACTGTAAAGTAACACCATAGTATCCTAATGCATCATTTCAGTGGGGATGTGACTGTGGGAGTCTGCCCCTCCAAGCCTGGTCACCTCATAGCCCTGACTTTAGATCCTACATCCTGAGGACCTCATAAAAGTCCTATAATTTCACTAAGCTGACCTGCCTGTCAGCCTGCTTCCCTCCCGGATGTGGCAAGTTTGTCTTTCTCTAATTAATCCGAAAGGAACCGGCCTCCGTGCTGCAGCTCACGCCGGGCCCCAGCAGGGATGGTATTGCCAAATTGGTAAGAGCAAAATCCCTTCATCCCAAATCCCCCAAAGCAGGTGGGTGTCCCTTCTTTGATTATGAGGGCATTCTTAGTCATACTTTGGAATAACTAAATACCCTAATCCTGAAAGTAACCAGATTGGGAAACTAAAGTAACTAGCTACCTTCTCTCCTATCAAAATGTAAACCGAGTACCTCTTCTGGCGCTCTACCTGTAAGCTGCTCTTTCCATCCAGAGTTCACTGCAGAACTCAGACATTCCAAGGAACCTCAAGGAACCCCAAATGCCATGTGCTCCATTGCCTCCTCCTCTTGTGACACTTCTGCTTTCCCCTCTCTTTTCTATCTTGGTCTATAGCATCACTAATCAATCATCCCTCCATTTGCCAAGCTAGAAACCTCGGTATCAACCTCAACAGCTCCTGATTCCTTCTCTCCTACATTTGATCATCATCAACCCCTGATGGTGCTCCCTCCAAAGTCTCTTTAATCTACCCCGTCCTTGCCGTCTTCATCCTCTCATGCCTGGACCTTTCTGAATCACCCATCAAGCGCATCCTCCCTGAAGCATGAAACTTCCCTGCTGAAAGCCCTTAGCCATAGCTTTCATTTAAACATAGTTACCTTTTATTTAATGCCTTCTCTGTGCTCCCAGATTATTTTATTTAGCCCTGGTAACTACCCCATGAGGAAGATACTATCACTTGTACTTTAAAGGGAAGGAAGTGATGGCTTAGGGGAGGCTGTATGACTTGTCAGGGACACAGTGAGTAAGAGGTAGAGCCAGGAAATAAGCCAGACCCACCCGGCTTAAGAGCCCAACTCTTCCCACCCCAGGCTGCGGCTCCCTCCTTATTCTAGCACCGCCTCTCACGTCTTCCTCTCCAAATACTCTGGGCTGGGGTGAATGAGCACATGACCTCCCTAGGAAGGAGGGGAGAGGTATTTGTAGGAAATGTCCTTGAAAACTCCTGTTTGATTTTAAAGTATAGATTTGGAAACTCCAGTTTCACCTTAAAAATCCATGTGAGTTTTTACATTCAGTGCTCCAGTAGTTATGTTTATTTTAGGGTGAAATGTTTCCCTTCCAGATTTCTGAATAATAGAGACATTGCTGGAAGATGCGCCCTGCTGGCCTCCAGGTCCGTACTGGGCCCCTGTGTGCCCTGGGAGTGTGGTAGCGGGTCTAGAGGTCATGGGCCTACAGTATGAAGTCCAAGGTCTGGTTGGGGCTCACCAGGCCTTCATGGTCTGGTGCTGTTGGCCTTGAGAGCCCCATCGCTCACCTCGGCCCAGTGGCCCCACTTCCCTCCATGCCACGGTTCTTCCTCTTACAGACGGAGCCCACAGTGGTCCCTCACGTGAGCCCTGTGGACTCACGCCTGGGCCTCTGCCACACCCTTCTCTCCGCCCTTCTGCAGCTCTTGCTTGTGCTTTCAACGGCCTACCATGTCCCCCACGCAAACTGCATATGACCTTTCAACCTCCAACTCACACGTCACCTCTCTGGGCAGGCATCCTTGCCCGCCCTCACCACCAGCACCTCTGAGTCACCTCGATGCTTTGGCCGTGTCACCTCCCCGCCCCAGCCCATGGCACTTACCTCACTCCATGGCAGTCTATCTGTTTTCTTTTTTCTTTTGTAAATCTATATTTTTTGTCTTTTCCATTATGGCCTATTACAGGATATTGAATATAGTTCCCTGTGCCATACAATAGGACCTTGGTGTTTCTCCAATCTATATATACGAGTTTGCATCTGCTAATCCCAAACTCCCAATCCTTCCCTCCCCTCCCCCCTCCCCCTTGCAACCGCAAGCCTGTTCTCTCTGCATGACCTCCGGTTTTGGATGCCTTACTCCTTTACCTGACCGTGGGGCCACTGAGGTCCACATCTCCAGCCCTAGCCTGACAACTCAAGAACGTTTATGGGATGGAATTATTTCCATCTTATGAGGAAATTGAGGCTCAGAGAAGTCATATGTCTTGCCCAGGGGTCCACTTGAAAGCATGAGGGTGGGGTCAAACCCAGGTCAGTCTGACTGCGGGTATCACACCCGTGACCGCCAAACTTCTCATCCGTAAATTTCCCCCATCATTGTGAGGGACTGACATGGGGTCGCCAATCCATTCTTTTGCCAAGTAAGGACAATGGAAAAGAAAAACAAGCAGACAAACTACCATCCACTCACATCACTGTGTCGTAAAAGTGACACAGCAGGAAGGACATAGTTTCAAGAATGAAGGACACTCCTTCTCCAGAAAGGACAGATGCTAACTGCACACAGACACTGGCTGTGGGCTGAGGGAGCTTCCCTGTGACTAAGCACTTGGCAATCATTGCACTGTGCTTGTGGAGGATCAGCGATCACGTATCACCCTATGAGGTCAAACGGCATCCCTCACCTTCCAGGGAACGGCGTAAGCAGGCACATCTGCATCACTGACTGTGCGATAGAGCAGCGCCTCTTGACCATGTGCTAGAGACAGACACCCCTCTTCTTCCTTTTAACATGACACAGTGAGGGCTGGGGGCCAGGAGGGGAAGCATGAATAATAGCACACGGGGGCAAACTCTGAGATGAAGGCAACGGGGTGTAAGGGTGGCAAGCTCGAGCCCTCTCCCTGGGCAGCTGCTACGGGTGGCTGCTGTCCCTCCCCGTTGTGGACAACCCACAGGGCAGGGCCAGGCAGACCAGTGACAGCAGGCCCTTCCACAGAGGGGAGCCCTCTGACTGCCCATCCTCATTCGCTCCTTTCCTCAGTTCAGAATCACTGCCGTGATGATCTCCCCATTTCTAAGAAGCCCACCTTGATTGCATATGGCAGAATAATGAAACATGCTGAACCCCTCCCTGTGCAAATCTCTCACGGACCCTCTTCAGAGTTTCTGAACTCTATATCAGAATGGCATTAAAACCCTGCTAATACTGCCAGGTGACCTCTGATCTTCCTCTTCTCTCTCCCCCTTCTCTCCCCTGCAGTGTGGGCTGTGTGTCCCTCCTCTGGGGCCCCATCACCAGTCCTTGCCCACCATGCAGTGCCTGCACTGCTGCCACTCCTGTGCCGATCTGTCTCCCTTATGAGAGCAAGGGACCTCGGAGCCCTGGACGGGACCTGACACACGTGACATACTCAACACGTGCTTGTTGAGAGACTACACCAAGTGGTCTACATCTATCCATCATTTTGATTGGAGGATGTCAGCAACTCCCGCAGGCTTCATTATTCCACTTGGACCAATACTTGGCACCTTGGGGCTTCTCTCCCGTCAGTGAGGACTGAACTAGAGCATTACTTCTCAAACTCTTACTAAATTAGAGTCTCCAGGGGTGAGGTATCGAACTGTATTTTTTAGAAACTCCACAAATGATAATCAGCCAGATTGAGGGACCACCGATGATGGATTCTAAGGAAGCTTTATGCCTCTGGTATTCTGTGGTGCCAGAATTGGAATGTTGAGCCCGTTCAACAACTGATTAATTAAGATGATGAGCAATGCTGTCCCACCCTCGTCCCCCCCAATATATACTTTTCCGGATGCTCCTGAGTTGCCCCATCCTAGGGGGCAGCTGGCAGGTGCCACTCACCCTTGACAGAGCCCGACTGGCCAGCATCTCGAAGGCTTGTACCACATTGATGTCATTCTTGGCACTGACTTCAAAATAGGGAATACCCTTCTCTTTACACCAGTCTTGGGCTACCTCCTGTGGCACCTGCACGAGGGGAAGAAATGATCACTGTTCCTGTGTCCGCATCTCCACCATCCCCACCACGATTATCACCATCATCACAGCCCCACCTTCCCTACCACCACTCTCATTTATTGAGAACCTTCCACGTGTCTGTAAGTTTACAGGTGTTATTATTATTTTTAAAATTAATTAGTTAATTAATTAATTTTTGGCTGCGTTGGGTCTTCATTGCTGCACGCAGGCTTCTCTCTAGTTGCAGCGAATGGGGGCTACTCTTCGTTGCGGTGTGTGGGCTTCTCACTGCGGTGGCTTCTCTCGTTGTGGAGGGCGGGCTCTAGGCACATGGGCTTCAGTAGTTGCGGCTCGCGGGCTCATGGGCTTAGTTGCTCCGCGGCATGTGGGATCTTCCTGGACCAGGGCTCGAACCCGTGTCCCCTGCATTGGCAGGCGGATTCTTAACCACTGCGCCACCAGGGAAGCCCCACGTGTTATTTTTTAACATAAACCAATGAAGTAGCTATTGTTAGCTCCATTTTACACATGAGGAGTCCGAGGACTGGAGTGTGTGGGGCTGAGCAGGGTTTGAATACAGGCTTGGAAGAATTAGAGCCCTCTGCACTATGCCATCTTCTTAAGGCCTACACTAGGAGCTTCTTCCTGCCATTGACTCCTTCCTCAGTCCCTTCAAAGGGAGGTGGACATAACAGACACTAGCCAGGGAGGGAGGACTTCCTTCTCCTGAGCTGGCTGACCAGGCCCATGCTGCTGGGCAGAGACTCAGGTCCCTGTTAACCCTTCTTCCCCAGGGTAGAGTCTTTGGAACAGTTCATAAGCTCCCACTCTGGGCCAGACACTAGGTTAGACATCCGATCATATTAACTCACTTAATCCTCTAACAACCTTGTGAAACGGGTCTTTTTAGCTTCACTTTATAGATAAGAACACTGAGCCTCAGAGAGGTTCAGCAGCTTGCCTCAGATCACACAGCTAAGGAAGGCAGAACTTGGATCCAGCCACGGCTCAGTACTCCCACGGCATCTGCAGTGCCCTCTTCAGGGCACTGCACAAGAATTGTGCGGCTGGTCTGTCTCTCCCACCGGACTGCAGGTTTCTTGAACTCAGGGTCAGGACTTTTAGCTCTCGGCCTGGCACCATGAACCACTCAGTACAGGCTGAATGAATACGGCTCTACCCAAATGCAAACGCCCATCACAGTTTGAGGATGTTACATTGGAGAATGCTCTGGCAGCCCTGTGGGTTACTTCCAAAGACAATCGGTTCAACTGAGTTTAGTCTAATCAATTATTTTGGGGAAGAGGGAATGACCATATATTGATATTTGCTGTGCCTGATACTTTCTAACCATTATTTCACTTTAAGGGAGCCAAGGTTTTTCTCATGGAGAAAGAATCTTTCTGCCCCTTTCCTTGAACCCAGGGCAGCCAGGGGGAGATCTGAGACTGTTCCTTGTCACATTGTCTCCTGCAGGTTCTGGAAAGTCTAGCTTACTGGGATTCAAGGAACCATCACTGTCCTCTGTCTCTTTGGCCCTTGCTGTCCTGGCCTCAGGAGTGGCAAGCAGACCCCAGGGGCTCACGGCTCTCTTTCACAAAGCCTCTGTTGTCCAGTGGCATTGCTCTGGTATTGTGAGGCTCGCTTCCTAAGACTGCAGGGTAGAAACTGGGGTAGCCAAGCAGCCTGCCCTCTGGGGAGCCCGGATGACACCTCTGGCCCCCCGCGCTCAGTCTCCCTGGAGCTGCTGCACTTGAGCAGAGCAGGGAGAGGGTCCAGGCCCTGGTCTTGGCCTCTGATCTCTAAGGTCCTCCTGCCTTTTGGGGCGAGGGGCCCCCGAACTGGCCACAACTGCTCTGTTCTGTGGAGCATAGATGTCCTTGATCTGGTGCACGACCAAGAAGCCTAACAGATCGGGGAAGATCCTGAACGATGTGGATGAAGAATCCAGGCTGGCCAAGCTGCTGATCATTATTGTCCTTCTAGTAACACACAAATAAATAATCATTAGAAATTAACATGTTATAATAATACCTTGATGGCATCTTTGGAATCCCAAAGGTTTTGCATCTTTTGAAGTTCTTTAAAAGACCTTAGGGTGGGCTTCCCTGGTGGCCCAGTGGTTAAGAATCCACCTGCCAATGCAGGGGACACGGGTTCGAGCCCCGTGCCCCACGTGCTGCGGAGCAACTAAGCCTGTGCGCCACAACCACTGAAGCCAGTGTGCCTAGAGCCCGTGCCCCGCGACAAGAGAAGACATGGCAATGAGAAGCCCGCGCACCGCAACGAAGAGTATCCCCCGCTCGCCACAACTAGAGAAACCCACACGCAGCAATGAAGACCCAACGCAGCCAAAAATAAATTTAAAAAAAGAAAGAAAGAAAGAAAAGAAAAAGAAGTTAAAAAAAGAGACATTAGGGCAAGGACTGGACTTACCCTTCTTATTGCTCCCCCTTCTTTATATCCTACCGCCACCAGCTAATGAGCATTTTTCTGGGCACGTTGTTGGTGCTCAGGAGTTGCAGTAAAAATGGAAGTAAACTGCAGTGAAGTTAAGTGTCTCTGCTTCTCCAAGAGGCAGGGAGATTTTTCATATGCTATGGCGTGAGAAGCTGAAGCCCAGACTGGTGCCCAAGGTCACCCAGAGACAAAGCTAGGGAGACAAGCCCACACCTACAGCCCGATGATCTCTCTGTCCCTTCTCTACCACTGACAGTGACTGGGCCTGCCCAGAGTCCGGTTATGACGGACGTTTTCTCTCACTCCTCCCCGATCATTCTCTGTCTGGTTTTTATGGAGTGATTAAATACACACTCTAGAATATCAGTTGAGGTTGTGTTGCAAATGAACATTCCTTTTATATCCCCTCACCTCTCCCACTCAACCTCAGAATGTCGCCCTGGGAAGAAAATGACCCACACAGCACTTTTCCCTTCCAATTCTAGTTACAGCTTCATGATTTTTAAAATCATCTTGTCTTCTTTTATTTATAAAATAACAGCTATTTATAATTTAGGCTCTGACTGTGGAAATAAACTCAGGGTGTCAGCCGTGGGGACATGGGAAGTATGAAAATCTTGAAAGTGTAACTTCCATTGATTTTGTTTTGGCTGACAATATACTACTTTTTTTTTTTTTTTTTTTTTTCGGTTCCCTGGCCTTCTCTC
>NW_020173731.1:10808535-10823649 GCF_003031525.2 Neophocaena asiaeorientalis asiaeorientalis | reverse complement strand
CAGCGGCCATGGCTCACGGGCCTAGCCGCTCCGTGGCATGTGGGATCTTCCCAGACCGGGGCACGAACCCGTGTCCCCTGCATCGGCAGGCGGACTCAACCACTGTGCCACCAGGGAAGCCCTATACTACTTTTTAAAAATTATTTATTTTTATTTTTGGCTGTTTTGGGTCTTTGTTGCTGTGCGTGGGCTTTCTCTAGTTGAGGCGAGCAGGGGCTACCCTTCGTTGCAGTGCGTGGGCTTCTCATTGTGGTTGCTTCTCTTGTTGTGGAGCACGGGCTCTAGGCATGAGGGCTTCAGTAGTTGTGGCACGTGGGCTCAGTAGTTGTGGCTCGCGGGCTCTAGCACGCAGGCTCAGTAGTTGCGGTGCACGGGCTTAGTTGCTCCATGGCATGTGGGATCTTCCCGGACCAGGGCTTGAACCTGTGTCTCCTGCATTGGCAGGTGGATTCTTAACCACTGTGCCACAAGGGAAGTCCCGACAATATACTATTAACATTTTACTTTCCCTGTTACAATTTGGCTTGTTCATTAAAAGTCAGATGTTTGACAAAATTAGTCCACTTTGCAGACTTTTATTTATGATGCTTTTCCATCTCATATGCATTTAATTAATTACTTTGTTTGCCTTTGGCCACACCACATAGCATGTGAGATCTTAGTTCCCCAGTCAGGGATTGAATCTGTGCCCCCTGCAGTGGAAGCGCGGAGTACCAACAACTGGACCGCCAGGGAATTCCTTAATATGCATTTATTTATTTATTTATTTTTGCGGTACGCGGGCCTCTCACTGTTGTGGCCTCTCCCATTGCGGAGCACAGGCTCCAGACGCGCAAGCTCAGCGGCCATGGCTCACGGGCCCAACCGCTCCGCGGCATGTGGGATCTTCCCGGACCGGGACGCGAACCCGTGTCCCCTGCATCGGCAGACGGACTCTCAAACACTGCGTCACCAGGGAAGCCCCTATTTATTATTATTATTTTTTTAACCTCTTTATTGGAGGATAATGCTTTACAATGGTGTGTTAGTTTCTGCTTTATAACAAAGTGAATCAGCTCTCCGTATACATATGTCCCCATACTTCCTATGCATTTAAAATGATCAATTGTGTGTGTTAAGATTAGTGTACCGATACATCTTAAACCGATCAAAAATAACAAAGAAAACATAATCGCAATGTTATGAATCAGCAGTAAGTTAGAAACTGCCTGAGTGTAGAGCAAAAAATTCACAGCCTAGTGAATAAATTCCTTGTAGCATAGGTGCTAGCAGAACTGTTCCTTCCAATAAACTATTTTTTTTCACTTTTACCTTGTGTAGAAGGTGTAGGGGTTTTAAGAAAAATCTAAGTCAGTAATTTCTTTAAAATTATCCCGGTGAGGTATTGATTGATTGATTGTGGTAAAATATACATAAACATAAAATTTACCATTTCAACTATATTCAAGTGTACAGTTCAGTGGCATTAGTACATTCACATCTTTGTGTAACCATCACCACTGCTCATTTCCACAGCTTTTTCATCATCCCACATCTAGCATATATGTTTTAAATATTCATTTTCGTTTTGTTAAGTAGGAAGAGCTTCCCGATCTTCCCAGCCCACACCTTGGAGATATTAGATTAAGGAGGGTAACATGACTGTTCCATGTATTAAGACTGCCACGTGCTTTGTAGGCATCATTGCCTATAATCCTCAAACAACCTCATGAAATCTGAGTCTGGTCTCTATTTCACAAAGAAGCTGGAACTGGCCAAGGACACACACGAATTTGAGCATGAATTTGAGCCCAGAGAAGGTGCCCCTTCCGGTGGCCCTCAGCACTTATCCACTCAACCCTGTGCAAGCGGGGAGCGTCTCCAGCCTGGATCTCCAAGCCCAGGGTGTGCCTCTCAGCGACTGGCGGTGTCCCCTGCTGGGTCTGTGCCGTTTGAGGGCAGCCGCTTCCCAGCCTCACCTCTAGCTCCACAATCCTGGGTCTCTGGATGGAAGTCCCTCTGCTCTCCCCACTTCCAGTTCCTCCTCTCCACTTCCCTGTGCTCATTTCATGGCTGCGAGCACTTCCTTACCTCTGTTCCTCCTGCCTCCCTTCAAGCCCTTCCCTTGTCACCCTCTCCAGTGCGGGTTATTTCCACACCCTACTCAGTACAGACCCCAGAGACCTGGATGGGCTTGCCTGGGTCTTTGCTGCTTCTTTCAAACTTTTATTCTTCCTCTCTCTGCAGAACAAAGCTCATCCCCCTGCAGCTGGGATTGGGCCCCCTCTACCCCTCTGAGTCATCACCTATGCCTCCCATCCTGCCAGGTACCCCCTGGTTCACTGAACACTTGCAATCTTGTGAAGCTTCCTCTGCATGCAGCCCCCAACGCTCACGAGAGCCTCACACTTCCTTCCCCTGTAGCCGTCTTCACCTTCTCTCCCCTCAGCCTCTCCTTCCCAGGGCCAGACCCAGGGCCTCCATTGTCTGGTCTCCTTTCCCCTCCCTCCTTCTGCCCTGTTCCTCAACCTCTGACAGCCTCCTGGTTGTCGGACTCTCAGTCTCGAACTCCCTCGACTGTCCACCCCACGACTTGCAGGTATATGAAGCAAGATGTGAAATGGAAGTTTTGGCAGAGACACTACAGTGTGATTGATGCCAGGTATCAAGTTGGTTGGGAGACAGACCACCCCTGGGACCGTGCACATTTCCAAAAGTTCATGACCAAGAATCTGCTAGACGACTCTAACACCCCCGGCATGGAATAAAAGGATTGAAAAGGAGGGTTAAAAAGGATTTTTTCTGTGGAGGGGAGAGTTGTGTTGGGGGGACACCCCTCCCAAGAGGGAGACCATGTAAGGCCTCACCTCTGGCCAGAAGAGGGCTTCAAGGAGGCCACTTGGAAAGGTTAACATATGACCCCTGGAGTTTGGTGGCTACAGTGGATTGGTATCTGATTGCATCTGAGGGATTTAAGGCAAAAGGCAACAGGGCAGAGAGAGGACAGACTGCACTGAGAACGAATTACCCTTGGCCCTACAATGGAGCCAGAATGCATGCGTGTGCCTTATGAAAGAGAGGCGGGCTCCACAGAGAGCTAACCAGCCTGGAGCTGTTGTAAACCCCATCAGGAAGAGTGTCTGCAGGAGGAGGGGACCCCATGGAGTGGAGGATGGCTCTTAAGCTCCTACATTAGGAGCTGAGGAAGAATATGCAAGACCCTTGTCAGGGGAGGTACAGTTAAATGTTCCCAGTGGAGACTTCTTAGGACCCAAAGGCGTAATCCACCAAGAGACAGCTTGAAATACCTGTTGGGTCCGGAGAGCACAAACTATCTTAAGACAGTACCCGTCAAATAAGTGTTTTTTCACTTCTCCTGACCTCTTATCCCTCTTTTTGCTTCATTCCTGATGGGGTCTGAAACCAGAATTATCCTGAGAAGGGGAGGAAGTGTGGACACATAAAGTTGGCAATGAGATGCCCCTCCTAGACCACAGTGCTCTCGCTTGCAGCTGGCCCCAGTGGGAAGAAGAGAGACCCCTTGGCTGTGAATGAACTTAGGACTTTGATTCTTATTTGAGATCGGATATTTGTAATTAGAGAATTGACACTAAATTTGCAACCTGAAGTTACCATAGAATTGATGACTTCTAGATTTCTATTTCCAGCACAGACTTCTCTTTTGACGTTTCATTCTTATGTGTTCTAAAGCCTACTGGTCATTTCCAATTAGTTGTTCTCCAAGCTCCTCCAACTCAGCATGTCAGAACCAAACTCATCTCTCTCTCTGAACAAGAGGCTCTTCTCTATGGTGGTAATAGTTTAGTTGGAAGCACCACCATCCATTCATCCCCCACCCATCCATCATTCCAAATGATGCCTCAGTTCTCCTATCACTTTTCTCCATTTGAACACTTCAGATATGAACCCCATTTATTTTCTCTATTTGAAACACTAAGACAACTTGTTCAGATGCTCTTTTTGGTGTCCTTTGGGCTTTTTTTGGCACAAGAACATCTCTTATAAATTATCTACCTTTATTCTTTTCTCATTAGTAGGCAACGACGAACAGAGCTCTACTCAATGCCACTGCAGTGGTAAACACCTACATAAGTGTGGTCACTGCAGCCATGGAGCAAGCCGATCATTCGTCAAGTGGCTGGCCAGATGATACAGAATATGCTTAAGCTAATAAGAAATAAATACTGTATTACTACTTTCCCAGAAAATTTGTAGTTTCAAGAATTCATAACTGCAGACCCCCTATCTGACCCTGGGTAGAAATACTGTTCTACAGGTTAATTCAAATCCCACCTGCCTACTTCTGATGCCTTCATTCTTCCATTCCCTGTCTCTAGACAAAATTGCCTTCGGTTCTCAGCTCACATCATTCTATTTCTTACCTTTGTTCTTGCTGTTTCTTCAGCCTGGAACCCACTTCCTTATAGGAAGCCCTTTCTATACTCTGGGCTTAAGTAGATAAATGCCCTTTCACTATGGTCCCCAAATATCCAAGGTGTATCTCTATGATTGCTTATGATTTATCTTATTGTATCATAAGTGTCTTTAAATTATCTGCATCCATTACTCGACTGTGAAATTCTTAAGGTAAGGACTCTGCCTGATTCAACTCTGTATGTGTGGGACTTAACTCAGTGCCTGGCATATAGCCAGTCCTCACATGTTTGGTAAATGAATGAATGAATGAGTCAGCGGTACCTGCCGGTCTGCCAGATCGATCTTGTTCCCCAGCACCACCATGGGGTAGGACTGCTCCATTGGAATGGTTTTGGCCAGAACTTCATCCCTCCAGGTTTCCAGGGCTTCAAAGGTCTCCAGGTCAGTGACATCAAAAGCCAGGATGCAGCCATCAGAGCCTTTGTAGAAGGTAGACACCATGGAGCGGAATCGCTCCTGTCCTCCTGTGTCCCAGATCTGGAGGGGAAGAACAGAGGCTCCATGGGGCTGTGATGAGTGGCTGAAGGTATGCCCAACCAGGTCACATCATGTCAAAGCTTCCTTTTCTGGGTAGGGGGCAGATAGTCCTGGCACAGGTGCACGAGGTCCTTTCACACACGGGCATCACACACCCTGTCACCCATGTACACTACAGAATCTCTGCAGTAATATTTAACATCCCAAGAGTACTTTCACATCTGAGTCCTCATTTTCCACCTAGGACATCAGGACAGGCATTGTTCTTCCACCTGATAGATTTGGACCTTGGGAGTGACTTGCCCAAGTCCACTTGGCAAGTTTTCCAGGGAACCTGAGCCTTAGGGTGGGGCCTCTTAATTCTGGATTAGTGCTCTTTCTTCTAGATCAGAGATCAGTAAATTTTTCCGTAAAGGGACATATAGTAAATAACATAGGCTTTGCAGACTATACACCGTCTGTTGCCACTACTCTTCTGATGTTGTACTGTGAAAGCAGCCAAAGAGACCGTGAGTAAACAAACGGGCAGGGCTGTGTTCCAATAAAACTTTCTTTTCAAAAGCAGATGGCGGACCAGATTTGGCCCATGAATTAAAGTTTGCTGATCTATGCTCTAGACTCTTCTAGCTCCTGGTGCACATTGCTATGTGAGTGGCCGTCCAGGGAATGTGGGGTGATATTTAGGTGTGTACGTTGAAGAGGGAATGAGAGGGCAGCTCACCTGTAGCTTCAAAGTTGTGTCATCCAGTATGATAATCTTGGAGAGGATGCTGGCTCCCAGTGTGGTCTGATAGTCCTCGTAAAATGTCTTGTGCACGAATCGGTGGAGGAGGGAAGTCTTTCCAACACTAAGGAAAAAACCCAGACACATGTGGACATACACACACACACACACACACACACACACACACACACACATCCATACCTTTCTCAACATCTTACCATGACCCTCTCACCACTGTCTCTCTCTGAGATTTTGAATTTCTAACATTTGCAGTTTGAGTAGCTTGCTAATACTAGGGAATGGACACAAGAAGCAGGGACCAAAGTGAGCAGAGAAGTTTGCAGAGCTGAGTGCCTCTCAGCAAAAGGTTCAGGTCTTTCCTGTATGTGGCAGGAGGTAGGAGGGCAGAGAGATGCTAAATGGCTTTTGCCCAATTCACACACCTAGTTACTGCAGAGTTAAGTGCAGAGCTAGGGTCAGAAACCAGGTAGCCTGACTCCCAGTCTCTTTCTCCCATCTCAGCTCCCTTCCCTGGGGTGGACTGCCCTCCCTGGTGCCACTCTGAATCAGAAAGGGACCCATGCAAGGTGGGAACACATACAGGACGTCTCACTGTTCTTGGGTAGGGGCTTCTTCCCAACCCCCAGACCCCGAGCTGAACTTGGCTTACCCCAGGGCTCCGATGATGATGAGCTTGAGGTCCACCTTCTTTTGAGGATTCATGGAGGGGCTTCAGAGCCTGTAGGGAAACAGAAGTCATCTACATGCTGGCCGGAGTAACCCTGTGGCCATTGTCACTGGGGCTGGTCTCTACTTTCCCCTCGTCATGTGCAGAACTCTGTCCTGGGATCGGATGGGTTTGTTCTCCAAAAGAGGCGGATGACTCAGCAACCCTTACACACCCACCTCCTCACCCCCACCCCCGGGGGTCTCCCTGAGGCTGGAAGGATGGTGGCCCCGCCCTGTAGGACAGGCACACCTCTTACCTTTCAGCTCTACCAACCCCGTGGAGCACCAAGGCTGGACTGGACTGAACAGAGGCCTCGCAGACAGCCTCTGTTCCAAGCCTGGAGCCAGGGATGGAGGGAAGAGGAGATGGGGGTGGGACAAAGGGCCCATTGTTAGGACTGCTGAGAGGCTTTGGATGGAAGAGTGGCCTTCCTTCAGCCCGAGGTGTTGCTGCATTGGCAGAATCAAAAGACTCCCTCTAATGCAGCTGGTGGGGGTGTAACTGGTACATGTTTCTGGAAAGCTGCTTGGCATCGAGTATTGAGAGCCTTAAACGTATCCCTGCCCTCCACTTCTAGGAATTTGTCCTAAAAACATAATCTGAAATGCAGGCAAAGACTCTTCTTTAAGAATGTTCTTTCCCAGCGTCATTTATAAACATCCAACAATAAAGAAAAAAAAAAAATCATGGCACACGATGAACTATTAAGCAGTCATTAAAATGGAGTTTGTGAGCATATTATAATAACGTGGGAAAATGCTTACGCCACAGAATCTAAATGAAAAACAGAAGACACTAAACTGTACATACCATACCGCCCCCCCCAAGTATTGAAATGAATTCCTACTTGCATGGAAAAAGATCTAGAAAGAAATATATTAAAAATGTAAGTGGTTAATTCTGGGTGGTAGGAAACTATGATTTTAATTTTGTTCTCTGTACTTTTTAGTACATTCCAATTTTTTTTTAACAACACACATGTCAAACATGTATTGTTCCTATAAGAGAAAAATACTTGTATGTCTGTTTTATACATATAAATTATATATGTATATATATTGTGATTATTAACAAGATAAAGCAAAACTGTCTCAGGGAATTATGCTTAACTGGCTCTTTGGTTCTACCCTTACACGCACACACATATATACTATTCCCAACTCCTGGGTCTTCTGATCTTGGATGCGGTAGATGTATTGAGTTAGCCTTGATCTGACTCTGCCTGGTTGAGGTAGCAAAAGTTGGTCAGCTTGAACTTGCCTGGTACTGGGAAAAAGCTCTCAACTGGACGTCCTGAGGTTTTGGTTCTAATTCTCACTTTGCCACTGCGTGACCTTGGGCCAATTACTTCCCCTCTTTGAGTCTTGGCTTTCCAACTAGAGGATGAGCCATCTGGGCCCCAAAGGCCCAAGGCCCCTTCTGGTTGAAAAATGCTTTATCTACTGGAGTGTAACTCACTGGGCCACGAGAGCCTTGCCCAGGGCAAAAGACAAAGCAAATAGGAGCCCACTCCAGGGAGTCATCAGGGGAGAAAGGAAAGGGGTGAGTGATAACAGCAGAGAGAAAATGTCAAGTGCCCCGACAGAGGCCCCAAGAAACTGCTGTGAGAATTCAGGGCTGGGGGAGAAGCTGCCAATCCAACTGGGCCCTGAGGAAATGACACATGTAGTTGGGGGTGATATTTCCAAGGAGGAAATGAAATATCAAAGCTCTGGGAACAGGGGAGTGGAGAAGGTGGATGGTCTGCTTCAGCAAAGGGTGAGGTGAAGGGTGTGGAGAGAGAAAAGCCTAGAAAGGAAGCAAGATTAAGATGGGTCATGAATACAGACCAAGGATTCTGTCATTCATTTATTCATTCGTCAAACATTTCCCACGCTTCAGACAGGCAGAGGAAGAGAATTCAAAGTATTAACAGGGGCTGGTATTTTGTAACGGGTGTCACCGCCCACAAGGAAACCAGCCAAGGGAGAAGTGACTCAGAAGCTTCTGAAAGGCATGTGTCTCTAAGCATCAGTTACCAGTCGGGAAGGGGAGCACGGGTGAGCTCTTTCCTAAAGGCTTTGGTACAACCCGCTAACTTAGCCTCAAAAGCCAATAGAGTGCCCTGGAAAGGGAGTCAGAACAAAAGGGAGGCAGGGGAAGTGGGAAGGGAACCAGCATTGGCTGAGCACCTGCAGGGGCTGCTCTGTAGGACTTAGGAAATCATGAGCTATGGGATGAGTACAACGGGGGCTCAGAGAAGCCAAGTCACTCATAACTCATCTAAGGCCCCACAGGTAGTATACGGATGAGTTAATGTGTGAGTCAAAGGCCACAGAAGGCTGCTTGCTCTGTGCCATGTTGCCCCCTGACGTCCTGAGTTTGAACCGTAGAATCTGTGTGCACAGGATCTAGGGCACTGGGCTCAGGTTTGGTGAACCCCAACAAAACCCTGGTAGAGCTGCAGGGGATCGAGAGAAAGGCAGCCAAAGTGACAAGAGCCACAGTGGAAGCCAAGGGAATGGGCTGCTGAACAGGAGCCGTCGTGTGTGGACTGACCACAGGGGTCAAAAGAGCCTCCTGAGGCAGAGGGGAGCAGATTCACACGTTGCCATGCGGAGTTGTCAACGCTCACACTATAAGCTAAGGTCTACTCGCCTGGTGGTGTGGTAGAGCACTTTGCGAATATGCAAATAAACATATCATCGGGAGGTTAATAAATGAATACATTATTATACTACATTTAACACACATAGTACATTATTATAATGCATTTATGGCACAAATTAAGGGCTCAAGAAATGTTAGCACACAGAAATACCTTGTGGGATTGATACTACTCTTATCTCTGTTTTACCACTGAAGAAACAGGTGTTTAGAGAAGTTAAGTATGTAGTTCATCTCTAAAAGCACGGTCTGTAAGTGGCAGAACTGGGACTTGAATACAGGCCTGACTCCAGAGATCACACTCTTAGCTGCTAGGTCCTACTTACTGCCTTCTGTGAAACTAGAATGAGGATCACACACCCTGCCACTTGGTGCCCCTGTCGGAGAGTCTGGGGGGCTGGATGGTTTGGGTTTGACATGGTGTGGCAGAACTGGTGTGCGTATGAAGGGAAAGCTGGGGTTGAGGGCGGGGTAGGTGGAAAGTGCATGCGTATAACAGAGGATCAATATCCACTATGTGTAAAGCACTCTACAATCAAAGACGACACAGAACATAAAAACGGGCAAAGAATATGAATAAGTAACCAGTAGAGATCTTATAAATGATAAGTAGTAAGCTTTGGGAGACACTTAAACTTACTAATTTTTAAGGACATGCAAAGTTAAAAAATACCACTCTTTTACCCACCAGAGTGGCAAAAATTCAGAAGATTGATGATAATATTTAGTGTTGACAAGTGGGTGGGGGGAAACTCTTGTTTACTGCTGATAGACTATGAATTGGCACTGTCTTTTTTGGACAGCAGTTTGACAGTATCAAAATTTAATATGCATATACCCTAGATTCTAATTCTAGGAGTCTATCCAACAGAAATACACATATGCTCAAACATACATTTTTACAAAGATAATTGCTGAAGAACATTGTAACCTAAATGTCCATCAATAAAAGACCCTTGGCATAAATTATGATCCATACATACTCTGAAATACTAGGCAGTTTTTAAATGAGTGAAGTAATGAAGTGGAAAAATATGACAATTTAAGTGAAAAAAAATCACTGGACATTTTGTATAGTATGATCCCAATTGTATAAAAACAACAACCCTATGTGTGTGACTATATGTTCAATATTATATGTATGCTTGTCCTGTATTACACAGAAAGCTATGGATAGATACATACTAAATGATTAATAGGAGGTGGGGAAAGGTAGATTAGAGGCAAGGAGCTATTGTTCTATTTTATATATGCCTTCTGTTAAAATTTGTTACACAAGTCTAAGTTGTTACTGTAATTAAAAATATCAAGTAGGGCTTCCTTGGTGGCACAGCGGTTAAGAATCCGCCTGCCAGTGCAGGGTACACGGGTTTGATTCCTGGTCCAGGAAGATCCCACACGCCACGGAGCAACTAAGCCCGTGAGCCACAACTACTGAAGCCCATGCGCCTAGAGCCCGTGCTCCGCAACAAGAGAGGTCACCGCAATGAGAAGCCCGTGCACCACAACGAAGAGTAAACCCCGCTCACCGCAACTAGAGAAAGCCCGCGCGCAGCAACGAAGACCCAATGTAGCCAAAAATGAATAAATAAATTTTTTAAAAATTAAAAAAAAAAAAAAAGCCTGGTGAGGACTTTTCAGTGTATGTGGCATGAAGTCCAGTTTCCTGGCTTAAATTCCTGGAATTCCTCACCACGTCTAAAAAGATATATATATATCAAATAAAGACAACATTTCTTTATAAAGAGCAGGTGGAAGGATGGCAGCCCAAAGACATCTGAGTGTGACTTTCTGACAGGACAAGTCACTTTTGTGTCTGGGGCAGGAGAGAGAGGCCTCCTGGGACTCTGGAGTGATCATGAGTTTTGGAGTCAGAGTTTTCATCCCACCTCCATATATTTGTGACGGTGGGAGAGTTTCTTAACCTTGGTGAGTCTGTTCCCTTGTGGGTATAATAGACATCACTCATGGCTGTGGCTGATTCTGCAGTGTGGCATGTGTCATGCTCTTAGAGCAAATTGGAAAGACCTGGCTAAACGGTTAAACATGGTGGGGGGCAGATACCTGATTTGTAGTGCCTGCCACTTTCTGTGGTGTAAATACTCCCACCGTGGCTGATTTCAAGCTACCAGTGCGGATCATTCTCCAGTTCACTACAGAAGGACCCCAAAGTTCATCTAGTCTGACCTCCCACCCAGAGCTTGAGCCACCTGCACCATATTCATGGAAAGATGGCCAGACTTGCCCCACAGAACTTGCCTCCACTAGGGGTAGATTTCTCCTGGAAGCCACAGAAAAAATGCTCAGTTCCTCTACTACTTGCCAGCCCTCCTGAGATTTAAAGTCTTGCAGTTTTACTTGAGTCTTTTCTTCTCCAGATTCTTATAACTCACCTCAGCCTTTACTCTGAGCCCCCTTCACCCACCACTGCCCTAGTTCTTCCTCTGGATGAGCCCTCAAAGTCTGCTGCCATGCAGATTCCCCTACACCCCGCCAGAAGGGCAGGGATTTGCTGAGGCTGCTATTTACAATAGCCTGTCTCTCTCTTCCCTTCTCCACCACCTTGGTGTGTGTGGTTGACTCTGTTCCTTGCCATGCCTTCTCACAAGACATTCAGGATCAAGCAATTCCTGGCCAGGAAACAAAAACAGAATTGTCCCACTCGCCCAATGGATTTGCATGAAAACTGGTCATAAAATCAGGTACAACTCTAAGAGGAGATATTGGAGAAGAGCCAAGCTGGGTCTGTAAGGAATCACACACGAGACGGCCCACATATCCATGCTGTATCAAGGTCGCTGGCATCTTACCATATCTAGCTGTCCACTGTCTGGACAGCAGGACATGTTCTATTGGGAAAAATGATTTTCCTCTTTGTTTCTATGCTTCTGCACTAGCAGGTTGGTTCAGTAGTAAATATGTGAGCCCTTTTGTTTGAAAAATAAAATAAAATAAAACAGCTTGGTCGTTGGTCCCAGGATAACTAGCAGCAAGAGGACTATGTCACTGGCAATGGAGGGTGGCTTGAGGGTAGACACTGGATGGGCTCACCAGGGAACCACATGCAGATTTCAGACTGTGGCTGAAGGTCTTTCTTGTATGCTTTGGGCTCTGCCCTTGGCTGGGCTTTGGCAATGTCTGTCCTTTTAAGCCTCCTTCCTCCCACTCAGCTGACTCAGATACTTTAAACCAGTGCATCCTCCTAGAGGCCAGACTGAGTCATCACCCTCCACCGTTAAATAACAGTGAAAAGCAGGTTTGCAATGCAGGGCCCCCCTTCAGCCGGCTCAGGTCTGAACAGAGCAGAGTCTGCCGGGGACTGTTCTCCACTGCACGTGGCTAACTCTCCTCCCCATCTTGCCTGGCAGGACTTCTAAGCCCTAGCCTTGCCCATCTGCCAAAGCTCAGTGTAGCTCAGTGCCCAGGGAGTGAGAAAGATGGAGTTGATGCCTCCTCAGTGTCCCCACCCCATGCAACACATTCTTTTTAAAGTCAGTCTTCTAAGAACTCTTGGACCTGCTGTGCTTTTACCTTCTCACTTTGCTTCTCTCTACCCTCCTGGCCCCAACCGGGACGCAGACACAACCTTCCGCCTAAAAGAGGTGTTGGGTGAGGTGTCATTTCTGCTGACGGGGGGAGGGATGAGAGGCAGTGAGCAGGGGGGCAGCTGAGATTTCTGAAGCAGGCAAAGCCTCCCCTCCTCATACCATCTTACCCCATGTCACTGCCTCCCCTCTCTGCTCCCACGCTTTGGAAAATAACAAATGTATCCACCCTAAAACATAAATGGGATTTACAATCTTGAAGTAAGTTTGCCTTTGAAAAGAGGCTATCGGGGAGCATACGTCTTTATTGCCTCTCAGGAAGGCTTACAAGTCTGCCTCACCCACCCAAATCCTAGCAGGTTTAGACCTGCTCTCTTCGGGAAGTGTACCCACAGCCCTGGTTTCAGGAGGCTCAGCACTCCTGTTCTTTAAGTTCCTTGGGGGTATTAGTTCTATTTCCCCACGTAGAATGTCAGTGCCCAGTGGTCAGGACAATGCCTCACACCTCTCAGTATCCCCCCAAAGAGTCTGACCCATGTTGGGAATACTGAGTCTTCAATAAATAGTCATCTATCCATCCATCCATCCATCCATCCATCTTTCTGTCCATCCATTCATCCATTCATCTGTCCATCCATCCATCAATCTATCCATCCATCCAGCACATGGACTGCATGCCTACCACACACTATGTAGGTCTGAGGATATAGGTAAGTTACTATCTCCATGTGACCTGTGGTGGGGGATTGATCTATAAGTCCAAAGAAATTATTTTTATTAATATACAATGCTAGCAACTATAGGACACTTTGCAGTTAAAAAAATGCCATCATAGCCCAGTGGATTTCAGAGTCAGGAACAGCTAGTTTGTGGCAAGCTGAGACTAACATCCGGGCCTGTCCAACACTGTTCATTGGCTTCCCAAGCATCACAGAGCTGTGCTGAGAGGCGTATTTACAGTTTAGAACAAGAGGGACACTTTCCTACTCCAGGGGTTCCCCCTTCCCCGATGAGACCCTTGGGTTGACACGGTTCCATCCCAGAAGGTGCCCTGTCAAAGTGGCGAGGAGACTCTGGGTGCTAGCAGGACACAGCCCTGCTGAAGGGCTCCGGTCTCTGGCTGGCCCTTCTCTGACTGTGCCGGCAGCTGCATGGCTTTGCTGCTGACAGCCGGCCGTGCAGAGCCCCGAGCCGGGCCCCAACTCCCCTGGCTGGGCAGGGAGTCCTTTCTGCCTTGGCTCGCTGCCACGCCCTGGGAGTTATTCAGGCGTGGGTGTTCTTTGGGCTGGATCTAAACCCTGCAGCTGACAGATTCTAAGCCTCCCTTGCCTCCACTCCTCTCCGCACCCCAAAACCCAAATACCTCTGGGGCTGCTGGAATAGACAGGAACCGAGAAAAGCTTCCAGGGCCCTTTCAGCCTCTGACGACAGGCGGGGAATCCCTCTGGGTCGGGGTCTCCTCTTAGAGCAGCAGTCTCAGCCGGGTCAGAGGAAAAAGGCTTTGGGAGTAAAAAAGAGTTTGTTGAGGCTAAGCCACTTCCTTCTGAGTTTTCCTCCTCTCCCTCTCATGCACAAACTTGGGAAAGTTGCAAAAGAGGCTGGGCTGGGGTGACCTCAGCCGTGTGGGTGGAGGGAGTGGGAGGGTGGGAAAGCCAGGCTTCCGAGCTGAGTAGATTTGGGGCCCCTTGAGAATTTAGTTTACAGGGACTCTGGTCCTGGGGGGAGTGAGGCATAGGAGGCATGAGGGTGGGCCCTTGTGGGTCAGAGGGTCTGCAAGGTAACGTACCAGTTTGTGGGCAACATAAAAAGCCTCTGGCTGCTTTTAGGAACTTCTGCCTCTGTTGCTGGAAGCCGCCCAGTAAAGGGGCCCTTTTGTTGGTTGAATTATCAGACTCACATGTGTAGTAGATTCCCTCCTGCCATCAGCCTGGTTGGGAGAAGCTCTAGTTCTCACACCTTGCCCTCACTTTAATACCGCACACACACACAACATCTACACACACACACACAAATACACCACATCAACACACACACACACACACACACACACACACACACAGAACCAGATTTGTGAGATGGGAGGCAAGTCCTGACATCTCCCTGTGCCTCTCAGATGAGAATGTGTGACCTGAAGTTCTTGGGAGACTACAGTAAGTTAAAATGTTAGTGTGAGACAGATTTGAGCTGCCTGGAACTATGCCTTGGGTAACTATGGTTGGCAGATTAAACGGGAATAAAGTGAGTTTAGACACGCCCAAATGGATCCCTTTAAGGCTTATAATACGTTTGATGCGCCCCTCCACTCCCACATTCCTCCTGAGGTGGGGTTTTTCCTCCTTGGAGTTCCATCCTTTGTTTAATAATCCTCACCGTCAAAAAGTTCTTCCTTTTCTCCAATCTGAGTCTCTGACGCTGCTTCTTTGCTACAGTCTAGGTCTGTCTGGTCAGGTAGACTATACATTCCTCAAGGGTGGACTTAATATCCCTCAACCCACACTAGGCCACATGCAGTGCTAGATACAGGCCCTGGAGAGGAGTTTTTTTTTTTTTTTTTT
>NW_020173731.1:10804042-10808424 GCF_003031525.2 Neophocaena asiaeorientalis asiaeorientalis | reverse complement strand
GTATATGTCCATGACTCTCTCTCGCCCTGTCAAAACTCACCCTTCCCCCTCCCCATATCCTTAAGTCCGTCTGGAGAGGAGTTTTTGGTGGAACAAAAGCTCCAGTTGAAGCTCATTTCTTTGTTTCACTAGCAAACATGCCTGGAGGGAGGGTGCAGTGATTTCCATGAAGTGTAGTATTGGACAGGATACATTAAATTTGGAAAAATTCTAGGGCATATTCCACTTGGCTTACTTTGGAAAGGGTGCCTCCATTCGCCCTCAGGACAACCACTAGTTTATGACAGCCAGTTTGCCCTTAATTTGGTGCCCTTTGGAATCCCCCGCCCCCCCATTCTTCTGCTTTTCTGAGATCAGGTTTTATTTTTCTCCTCCAAGGATACTGTCAAGGTTGTCTTCATTACCTAGTGGGGTATGCTTTTCAGAAGGACCAAGGTAGAAATTCTGACTGGTCTTAATATAGTTAGTTCTTGAAGGGGAGACACTGAGTTGTATAAATGAACGTGTGTGTGTGTGTGTGTGTGTGTGTGTGTGTGTGAGAGAGAGAGAGAGAGAGAGAGAGAGAGAGAGAGAGAGAGAGAGACGGGTATCTGTAGAGGTATAGAGGCACATTTGAGCCTCTCTCAGAGAACATGTAAAAGTTACCATGGGCCCGACGGCTGCTGTGGGTGCTTTTGGGTAGGGGAAGTGAACTGTCTTCAGCTAGTCATTACAGCCTCTGAATATGGGACTGAAATTTATACTTTTAGGGGATGTTTGCAAACTACCCTTAACACCTTTGGAAGCCAAGTCACTAACCACCTTCAGGCTCTAGTCCCCACTTCCTCTGTCTGCATGGATCAAAAGTCAGCAACTTCCCTTCTCTTCCTCTGACACATGATCCACTGGAAAATGGCGTCCAGCTTCTACTCTGCAGGGGAGGCCCTGACACTGTGTTCATTGAAGTTCCTTCCTTCCCTCTTGCACACATTCATTCAATAATCTGAGTGTGTCAGACCCTTTGGGGGACACAAAATGGATACTTGTATTTTATCAGTGGAAATAAGACATGGTTCAAACTCACCTCTGGCCCTTACCACCGCCCTGCCAATGGTACATTCTGAGCTGCCCTCAGTCTACCGCCTTGGTGGAGGTGCCTGTGTTTGCTGCAAATCTGTAGTCAGCTTGGAAACTCACCTTGTATCTATTCCCCTTCTCTTTCTTCTTCACTTCCCTTTCCCCCTTTCTTACTTCCTTTGAACTGAACTTCCCAATAAAATGTTAAATATAAGCTTCTGACTCAGGCATTTAAAAAAAAATTTCCCCTTAAGGAAACAGGCCCAAGATAGGACTCCATAAATATTTGTTGGGTAAATGAATGAATTGTAGGACAAGAGGTCAGGCTAGATAGTGTAGGATGAGAAACAGAGATACAGGAGCTAATTTGGAAAGGTCATAAATTGACAGGTCGTCTGCTTAGAGATGTTGACACAGGGGTTGTCTCCATTGCTTGCACACAGCAGAGACACATCATCCCCGATGTGGGAGAGGGGAAGGAAATGGAGAGAGGAGAATGAGAGAGGGAGAAGAGGGCTGAGGCAGAACTTGAGACACACTCACATTTAAGAATCAGGAGAAAGGAAAGGATCCCAGCCAGAGGCCTGGTGAGGCAAAGACGACCAGTGTTCATTCAAGCCCCCTTACACCGCCAGGCCACAGCTCACTGCATTTCCCACCCCCTATAGACAGGCATGGTCATGGACCACATTTTAGCAATGGACAGAATGGTGAACAAGACAGAGCCCCTGGTCCCATAGAGCTCAAGTCAAATGGATATAGAGAAGTGTCCCGCTGGTACTGGGCCTCTTTCAAACCTGGCCTGGGAAGACTTCTTACAGGAGCTGCCATACTCTATCCCTGTCCACAGGACAGTAGAATGACTCTGAAGTCCTAGGGGATGTAGGAACCACCAGGCAGACGGATCCCAGGGTTTTGAATCATCGACTCTTCAACTGGCCTCTCCATGAACGAGGAATACACTTTGATTGTGCTAAGGCACTGTGATTTGGGGGTTTCATTGTTATAGAAGCTAGTGTTATGTCATAACCTGGCAAGTGTTGAAAAGATGAGGGCAGATGTTGAAGCTGAGGAGAGGGGGCACACGATGGTCCTGAGGCCTGGACTTGTAGCTCTAAACCCTGATGTGTTTTACACACCCCAAGTGTGTGGGGTGTTGGGTAAGTTCTCACATAGCTTCTCTCCCCTTACCATCCTCTTAAGCACAAGTTCTTCTTTTAAGGGTTCCCCAGCCAAAGTCACTGAGACATGCTTTGGGACTTTCCTTAGAGAAAAGAGCAGACTTCACAGTCCTGAGGCCACCGACTCTCACACAGGACAGTCATCCCAGCCTCCCTCTTACAGTGAGATGCACGTGCTGGAGTTCTTTAGCTGAGAACAGACACAGTAGGAAGGACAGAAGCAGGGTACCTTGCGACCTTGGCACTGGGAACTTGGGAGCTCTCTCTGTGTGCCTGCCATGCACGGCTCAGCTCCAGGTGCCCCTCTGTCCTGTGGGGTCCCACTCAAGATTCCCATTCCCAGGAGAGAGAGTCTGACAGGTGTGACTTGAGGCCTGTGTCCTCCCCTGTAATGTCACTGGTGATGACGGGAACCCAGGAACCACCAGGAGAGGCCATAGCACTTAGAACAGGAGGGGAACAATTCCTCAAAGGAAATGATGCCAGACACACAAAAATAGCAGCCTCCCCGGAATCCTTTGGCAAGGTCTTATCTCCATGTAGGAGCAGACATGAGGACGCTGTTTGAATCCTTTTGGGGGTCAGCAGCCATTAATTTTTCAGCAGCTTACACATTTTTATTTTAACAAGTAAACGTTATTAGGGGGACTGTTTAGAATCTACCTTTCATCCTTGCCTTTGAGATATCCTGAACTGGCAACTACCTGGGTGGGGGAGGAGGATGAATCAGAAGCAATGGATTAGGAGCTGGGAGACATGAATTCTACCTTCATCTCTACTTTTTTTTTTGCGCTATGCGGGCCTCTCACTGTTGCGGCCTCTCCCGTTGCGGAGCACAGGCTCCGGACACGCAGGCTCAGTCAGTGGCCATGGCTCACGGGCCCAGCCGCTCCGCGGCATGTGGGATCTTCCTGGACCGGGGCACGAACCCCTGTGCCCCGCATCAGCAGGCGGACTCTCAACCACTGCGCCACCAGGGAAACCCCGTCTCTACTTCTGACAAATGGTTTCATTGTTTTATAACCCAATTTCCCCATCTACAAAACAGGGTAAGAAAACCTCCTCTGCTTAATTTACAGATTTGTTGTGAGGGAAAGAAGAGAAAAGAAAAGAAGAGAAAAGACAAGAAAAGAACAACAAAACACCGAAAACTCCTAAAAGGATTTTAAGAAGCCAAAAGTCAAATATAAGAGCAATTAGTTAGCAGAGCATCTGTTATGGGTTAAATTGAGTTTCCCTAAAAGATAGGTTGAAGTCTGAACCCCTATACCTCAGAATGATCTTATTTGGAAATAGGGTCTCTGGAGGTACAATTAAAATTGAGATGAGTTCATACTGGAGTAGTATGGGGCTTTAATCTGATGTGACTGGTGTCCTTATAAGAGGGAAGAGTCACAGAGACAGGGACGAATCATGGGATGACAGAGGCTGAGATTGGAGTGACGCAGCTGCAAGCCAAGGAATGCCGAGGATTCCAGCCAGAAGTCTGGAATAGGTGAGGAAGGTTTCTCCCCTACGATTTTAGAGGGAGCATGGCCTTGCTGACACATTGATCTGGGTCTTCTAGCCTCCAGAACTGTGAGACAATAGATTTCTGTTGTCTTAAGAAGCCACTAAATTTGTGGTACTTGGTTATGGCAGCCCTAGGAAAGGAATACAGCATCCTTTAACAACTCCCAGGGCACAGTGAAGCTTTGGCCAAACTTCTTGGCCCATCCCTGAGAGGTGGTGAGCTAGTATCAGACGTGGGACATGGGACACGGTCCTGGATTTCAGAGGTAATAACCACTGATGTGAAGGTCACAAAGAGTCAAGGTCAGTTGTGGAAAACCCAAAGCAGCTATTAGGGTTAAGTAGGTTTACACAGGCAGCAGGATTTTAGTCCACATTGACTGAAAGCACCACTTCTGCCTTGAGGGACCAGAGTGCTCAGAGCAGAACTGGGGTCGGGCAGCCTTGAGACTGAGCCTGATTTCACTTCCTACAGATGTGATTGAAGCATCGCTTTCATACTTCAGCCTCCACCACTCAGGCTCCTGGACCCTCAGGCTCCAGGCCAGCACATCAGGGTTGCTGCCCATGTAGAAGTCACCCTTGAGGAGAAAGTCTGCAGGGATGCCCTCTAAAGGTTGGCGCCCCGCCCTC
>NW_020173731.1:10782474-10803831 GCF_003031525.2 Neophocaena asiaeorientalis asiaeorientalis | reverse complement strand
ACGGTTGTGGCCTCTCCCGTTGCAGAGCACAGGCTCCGGATGCGCAGGCTCAGCGGCCATGACTCACGGGCCCAGCCGCTCCGCGGCATGTGGGATCTTCCCAGACCAGGGCACGAACCCGTGTCCCCTGCATCGGCAGGTGGACTCTCAACCACTGCGCCACCAGGGAAGCCCCACTATGCTGCTTTTGACTTAATTGCTTAAATATTTCTCTGAAAGCAATAATTTAGTTAAAAAAATGTCTGTATATATATATATATATACATATATATATAGGCAAAAAAAGAGTAAAAACAAAGAAAAAAAATAGTGTGTGCATGTGTGTAGCTGTGAACTTCTTGGCTCCTGATGCTTAGAGGGAAGGGATGCTAACATTATGACCCAAGTGCTTCCATCCAGATAAGCTCAACTCTTCCCAAGAGCTCGGCAGGGAGAATATCCCAGAGACACAAAGGAATTAGCCAAGGATGCCAGATTGGTGAGGGGTGGAGCACAGAGGTGGATACAGGCTTAGGGTTAGGGTTAAGCCTGGTGTGTTTTCCAGGACCTCTGCTGCCAGAAGTGACAGCCAGGGCCCGCCCCAGTTGTCTTGCAGGTCTTGGGGTGTCTCTCTTAGCACCTGGCGCAAAACAAATATTTGTTAAGAGAGGGTTTGATAAATAAATTGACACTGTGCTGAATGAGTTAGAAGAATGGACTGATGGGAAATCTGCTGTTAAATGAGAAAAGAAAAAGCTTTCCTTACCAATAGCCATCTCTGTTTACATATGCAAGGAAAAACGTCTGCATAAGATAACTTCCGATCCATAGTAATGCTTATCTCTGAGGAGGAGGCTCACGGGGGACTTTCACATATTTTAGAATAAGAAAAACACTGAAGATATTTCCATTTTGAAAAAAGCAAAATTGAAAGGAAGGAAAAGAAAGACAAGTTGTTCCTAGTGGCAAAGGATGGTCCTTAGACCCAGATTCCCCGTATCAGCTCCCTTAGGATGGGCCCTGATTCCCAAAGGTGAAAAGCGCTTGTTCAGAGCCTCTCTCTCCCTCTCTCTCTCCAACCACACCCCTCCCATGTACTGTGAAATATTTTCATTTACAACAAACACATGAACACACCGCAAGGAACCAGAACTGTGGGAAAATGGGCCCAGGACATCTCTTTGTATTGAGGTCAAGTCAAAAGTTCACAGGAGCTAAATTGAAGGGGCGCCCACTGGCTAAACATGGGGTGATCCGGGCATTAAAAAATGGCAGGAAAGTTGAAACATATTCATTATTCTGAAAACTGGTAAATAAAGGGAAAGAAGCAGGTAATCTTGCCTTTCTTGTATGAGCTGTACCTCATAGTGGACGATAGTTAATGAAAGGGTTGTTTTTTATAGAAGAGTTCCAGCTAACAAATACAGGAGGAAAAATAGAATTAGAAAAATCC
Organism: Neophocaena asiaeorientalis asiaeorientalis; assembly: GCF_003031525.2. NCBI lineage: Eukaryota > Metazoa > Chordata > Mammalia > Artiodactyla > Phocoenidae > Neophocaena > Neophocaena asiaeorientalis. Next base: position 10,802,399 of record NW_020173731.1, on the reverse strand, counting down.
CTGTTTTCAGCCCCTAGTGATAGTGTGGATCTAAGCGAGGATCATCAATGGCTGCTGAAGCCTTTGGGTCAAATGCTGAAGGGAACGTTATCGTGGGTGGATGAGGCTGACAACTCGGGAACCCACCCATCGGTCCTAACGTTACAAATTGAGCGGCGCCCGGCATTATCTGTCCCCAATGGGACACAGTAGAGGTACCCAGCACCATTTATGAAGTGTTCTTTCCACGAAATAAGGCCTCTAGATCTGACTATCATTTTATAGGAACAATGAACTCAGACAAACATGTTACGTGACAGCTCTGGATTTCAACCAGTGAAATTCAGAACGTGCAACTATGGATGAAAAGAGACATTTCAAACAAATGTACTTTGTGAACCTTTGAATCCTGACACAAACAAGTCAACCGTAAAAATGACCAAACATTTATGAGGCAATAGGAAACATCTGAACACTGACAGCACCTTTAAGAATACTGGTTTCCCACACAGGGACCTGTATTCAATATTCTGTGATAAATCATAATGGAAAAGAATATGAAAAAGAATATATATATGTATAACTGAATCACTTTGCTGTACAGCAGAAATTAATACAACATCGTAAATCAACTATGCTTGAGTAAAATTAACCAAAAAAAAAAAAAAAGAATACTGGTTTCCCTTGCTATCTAAAAGTAGAAGTTTCCTATGAAACTATGCTAATGGACACACCTTGCTAATGGACACACAAATTAAATCAAGATAAAGCTCAGATGCTCACAGATACAGTTCAAAGCTATGGAGGCTTGATGCCCAGATACTGAGTATAGTTCCCATGAAGGAGCTTGCTGGTGCCACTCTCACTGCTGGGGTATCCCCTGCCTCTACAAAAGCTTGCTGCAAAACAAACACTGACTGCTTTTTTCGATTTCTGTCTTTTTTTCATAAGTGCAAAAATCCTCTTTGGATTCCTTTAGTTTAGGGAAAACAGGTACTAATGTAGGTCTTTCATAAAAGCAAAGTGGTATAAAGTGAACTTTTGAAAAGCAGGGGATACCTGTATTAGAAGGGTTTATGGATAAATATTTGATGTGGTGATTTACGGTGTGATGCTAAGAATTTTACTTCAAAATGATCCAGGTGTGTGGGGCTGAAGAGAGGAGTAGCTGGTGAAACAGAGAAAACAGGCCCTGCCATGTGTTGATGGGTTGTGGAAACTGAGTGGGGCTGTACAGGGATTTGTTGTACTATAATTTCTGCTTGTACACGTGTTCGGAAATTTCCGTAATAAAACATTAGCAAAAAGCGATAAAAAGTATGGGCATACAACTTAATTCTTCCATTATGATGTTGGTGGAGTTGGTGTGTATATGGGTGTATGTATGTGTGTGAGTGTGTATGTGTGTGTTCTCATGCTCTGTTTCATTCTAATTTGGGTTGCAGCTCTGGAAAAACTGCATTCTATTGAAAAGAACTTTGACAGCTGTGGAGAATGTCCCAACCTAATAGGCCCAGGTGAATTTCCAGGGGGGCTGGCACAGACACAAGACCCCTGCTTAGGGGACTGCTGGGGCCAGCCCCACATGGTTATTCCCATGGTCAAAGGCAGTAAAACTGTTTAATGATACATTGCTTAGGGTCCGGAAGGACCAAGCTGGAGGTTGGATGTCAGAACCTTGAAAGCCACTGATTAAGAACTTCATGCCATCCATGAATTTCTGGAATTGGAAAGAAGAATATAAATGACGTATAGGGAAAGAAGGAAGTAGTGCTGTCTAGAGGCTGTACTGTGTAGTAGTGGTAGCTATACCAAATGGCCTTGGACAGCCGCTTCACAATTTTGGCTGGTTGGTTCTTTCTTCCGTTTCATATACCTATACATGTTTACTCCAAAAAGTGTTTGCACAATTTCTTATACGTGGGTCTTGGCTTCTAAGTTCTACAATTTTGATACTTGTTCATCTGTTATACACCTCCACTCCTTACCATCATCTTAACAACTTGGAAAACTGAAACCTTGTTGCATGGCAGGAACAGCAAAAGGTTTGGCATTAGAAGATCTTGGCTTAAATTCTGGTTTCTTTAGTTTCTAGCAAAGCTCAACTTAATTTTTTAAGGGAGAGTAATTGCTCTGTAAGTGGCTAGCCACTGCCATTCTCTTGTTTAAGTTCTGGGAAGAATCATTCGAGTGGCTCCTTCAAGTTATAAGGCAAGTAGGTATCCATTGATCCGTGAGAGGAGTATAACCTCTCCCAACCTTATTTGGTTTGGTAAAGACTTGGGGTCTAACAGGCAGAAGTTGTCTTTCCAGCAACTATTTGAAATTTGAGGTTGCTGATGAAGGTTTGGGAAAATTCACTGAGAGCTTCAAGAGTCTTCTTGAGAGGAAGGGGACAAAAATGCAAAGTTATGACAGCATCCTTGATGGATTAAGGTGGCTCTGATTGAAGACTGCTAGCGTAAAAGGACAATAGCACCATAATGTGTACAGGGAAGGGTGTGCATGTGAGCAGGGACTCACATAGGGTGAAGGGGAGAGAGTGTGGGGTGTTGGAGTGGGGAAAGGTATATAGACTAATGAACTTAGCACAGTTGAAATGTGTAGCTTGTCCTCAGCATCACCGTGGCAGCTCTACAATTCCTTTGTTGGAGGAGCTTAGGAGACTTGACATGAAGCTTGTGTTTTAAAGCAAAACACTTGTTTTCACTTGCATTGTCTGTTTATATTTGTTGGCTTTGGGAAGGGGTGTGAATGGAGATCAAGTTATGGGGGTAGGTAAAGCCTTCTGTCTACACCTTAGTGCTTCCATCCTGGTGCAGTCACCCTGATGCTGCAGGAGACTCTTGGGCAAAGTTGGTGTGTTAAAGTGCGTCGCCAAAGAAATGCGATATTGAAAATTTGGGATCATAGATTTCCAAAACACCTGGAAGTTCCCTTTCTACCTCATTCTCCAAACTTACCGATCGCCTGCAACAAGACATTTTCTTGCGTGAGGAGAATGTTAACTTGAATGTTAGAAGAGATATAACCTTATTCTGTATCCCCCTACCTCTAGCAGCTCATATCTTGAACCATTTAACTCTCTGAGTATCCTCATCTATCAAATGGGCTAATAATATCCCAGTCTGACTTGGTGGTTGAAGAGATTAAGTTTTGTCAGTTGAAAAGTCCTACCTGACAATGTCAGAAAACCTCATTAAATGGCTTGTCCAAGGTTTGCTGCTGCTTCACGGCAGAACAGGAAGTTAGAACCAGCCCAGTGGCGTTTCCGCCATCGGCAGTACCACCCCTCCCAGGGGGAATGCTTTCAGAGCTGGATAAGATGGGAGGGGGGCAAGGGGTAAAGGCACCCTGAGTACAGGCGACTGTTTGGAAAGGGGAAGTGGCAGCTGTGTGAGGATGGTCCTGTGACTTGCAGAATAAGGAAACAGTTCTCACCAGCAGGGTGTAGGCAGTTGGTTGGTGGGTGTGGGGGACCCCATTGATGGTGAAGGTGACATCCGGCAAGACACCGATGTTGGCGCACTCCAGAGTGTACAAAAATAGAACACAGAGGATCTATTCAGAGGCCTCCCAATTCCCCGACCGTGGGCTCTGCCCCAGTGGTCTGTGCAGTTCCTTGCTACCGCCTGAGGGGCCTGTGATGAGGGAGGTCCCTGGGTCCACAATGGCCTGCAGCCTTCGGAGAAGAACGTCATGGTGCCTCCCACCTGGATTCTGAGGACAAAGGAAGCATCGTCAGCTACTCCTACTCGTTCCTTCCCCTTTCTCCCCCTAAGCTGCCCTGGCACCCCAGCAGCTCTCACTCTCTGCTGGGTTCTCTAATCTGCTGAAGCACGTTAGGAAATTGCATTTTGGTCTCTCTCACCACATGAGTGTTTCTCTCTCTCTATATATATATTTTGTTTTTTGACTGAGATGAATAGCAGGAAATATATTTACTTCTTGACCCAGTACACATACACACATGCACACACACACGCAGGAAATAAAAATTTCATGACACTACTTAACCTTAATATGTGGAGTGCACTCTGATATTTTCCACTTTAGCCCATTTCATTAAAAAATATAGGTCACGATCCCCTAAAATGATGTCGTGACCCATAAATGGGTAAATCCTTGCAGTTTGAAAAACCCTCAGCAGACAGGAAACATTGGAGCCTTTTTGGCTTTTGTATCTCTGTGCCTAGCACATGCCTGTCCCCTTGCAGGAACTTATCTTCAGCTGAATTGAAATGTGAATTACATTTCTTTGAATTCTTGCATGGTCTAGTGCAGCGCTAGGTATGTGGCAGGAATCTAGTTCCACTTTCCCTGATTGCTCCGCGCCTCTGTGTGTGTGTGTGTGTGTGTGTGTGTGTGTGTGTGTGTGTGTGTGTGTAGACTCAATCAATGCCACCCCCTCCATGAAACCCTTGAGGAGTTCTTCAGATAGAAGTGGTCTTGCCCTTTCTGGTCTGGGCCACTTTGGTGGTGGTCCATCTCATGGAGTACTGACCACCTTCTACTCTACATGGTAGTAGTTTGTGTATAGGTGTCATCTTCTGCAATGATTTGTGAAGGCAAAATCTGAGTCCAATTCGCTTTTGCACCCCGGTATCATTCAGCCCTTGCCTTGCATGTTAATTAATGTTGAATGAGTAGTTGGCCGGGTGTTAGTATTTACTGTCTGTTGAATTGAAGATACACCACATGTACAAGAAAGGAAGCTGAGAGTTGGTACCATGTGTCTGCTGCCCCGTCCTGCCCCTCTGCTCAGCACCTCCATATTCTAGCCTCATGCAGCGAGCTCCCAGCATCCTCTCTCAGTGACCAGCAGTTTCATTCAGGTCAATTTAGTTAATCCAATTTCACTTGAGCCTGTTATGAGCTCTTCCCTCATCCTGTAACTACTCAGTGGAGGATACTTACGTGTCCACTGCAATCTGCCAGTAGACTTGTTTGGTGACTGGGACTCAATCTATGTTCCCAGAGAGATGGGAGTGGTCCTAGCCTCTGAAAATCAGCTTGCTACCTGCACCACCTCCTGTGTCACTACATGGAAAGAAAGGCAGATGGTCAAGGAAGCGCCACTGGAAAACCTCAGGGGCGAGCCTCAGCCAGGCCCCTGCTTCTTGGTCTGGTCACTCACACCAAGTACCTAGATAGGCAGAAATATCAGCCTGCGCTTTGAGACCAGGGCTTCCGACTGCTGCAAGTTGATGAGTCGGAGCCTCTCGGGCAAACAATAGAAACAACTCTGCTCAGTGATTTGTGAATATCCTCCTGCTTCTTGGATAGAAGGGGTAAGGAGGTGAGAAATGGAGACCGCAGATCTGATCAAGCAGAACTCAGGCAGCACCAAGGCCAGGACCATCATGGGGTGTGCATTCACCATGCAAATTGAGGCACCCCCAAAGACTCCTTTGCCCCAAGTATCTTCTCCACTATTATGGTGGTGCCTGGAATTTCCACAGTATTCGCTCTTTTGTGTTAGGCAAAGACGCTAATTGAACGTGAAGTGACCTACTGGAGCTTGAGTATTTATTAATACTGTGTTGATTTCTCAGAGTATGTTCTGCCACCTAGCAGGATCCTGCAGAAATAGGACCTAAAACGGATTTGTTTTAGGGAGGAAAAGGATCAGAGAAAGACAAAACTTGGGGCCCTGTATGCAGGGCAGTAAAGGGGAAGGGAAGTGGATATCTGTGGGAATCCAAGGAAAACAGTTTTCAAGGCACGAGGGGGGAGGAGCTGATGTTTGTTGATGGCCTTTATGCAAGGTGTTGTGCTAGGAATTTTCCCTGCCTCATCTTATTAATTCTCATGTCAACCTAGTGTCCATTTGAGAAAAATGAGGCTCATGGAGATGAAGTAATGCAAGAGGGGGGATTTCTTTTTTTTTTTAATTAATTAATTTATTTTTGACTGTGTTGGGTCTTTGTTGCTGCACGCAGGCTTTCTTTAGTTGTGGCGAGCGAGGGCTACTCTTTGTTCTGGTGCGCGAGCTTCTCATTTCAGTAGCTTCTCTTTGTTGTGGAACATGGGCTCTAGGCACGCGGGCTTCAGTAGTTGCTGCACGTGGACTCAGTAGTTGTGTCTTCCATGCTCTAGAGGGCAGGCTCAGTAGTTGTGGCGCACGGGCTTAGTTGCTCTGCGGCATGTGAGATCTTCCTGGACCAGGGCTCGAACCCATGTTCCCTGCATTGGCAGGCGGATTCTTAACCACTGAGCCCCCAGGGAAGTCCCAAGAGAGGGGGATTTAAATCCAGGTCAGTCTGACTGCAAAGGCTTTGCAGTTTTCCACCACAATTCACATCTTTCTAGGCTGAAAGGGAGCAGGAAACTCTGAAGGGAAGAAGCGAGGTGTCCAGACGCCTGCCCTCTTACTCACAGTTCCGTCCAGGCCTGGTCTCCACTGCAATCAGGCTGGAGAGGAAGCCATGTGATGGAGGAGATTCAAGGCTCTCCATGTGAGAGAGGAGAGAGAGAAATGCGCTTCTGCTGAAACAGGGTAAGCTCAGGCCAAGTTTCCTTGGGAAGGAGTCGGAGAGGTAAGAAATCTCCTCCCTGACCCTCCCAGGACCCCAGGTAAATGTGTCCGAGGGCTGGTGAGTCTCATGACCTTTTCCAGCCACAACATGCAATTAAAAAAATTGTATAAATTGGCAAAGAACACATAAAATTGACCCTCTTAGCCATTTTTAAGTGTGCAGTTCAGTAGTGTTAAGTATGTTCACATGGTTGTGCAACCAATCCCCAGAACCTTTTCATCCTATAAAATTGAAGCTCTATAACCGTTCAATAACTTCCTGCTTGTTCCTTCCCCAGCACCTGGCAGCCACCGTTCTACTTTCTGTCTCTATGAATTCCGCTACCGTTAGAATTTTCTTCCTCTTTCAGGCTGAATAATTTTCTGTTGTATGCATCTACTACATTTTGTTATTCCAGCCATTAATGTGTAATTATTTTATTGTCAGCTAACATTTGAATTTTTTTTCCCCACCTCCTCTCCCTAGAATTAAGCTTTTTGAGGGCAGGGACTGTCTTTCTTGTTCCATTGTGTTCCCAGTGCCTAGCAGCATGGTGAGCACAAAATAGGGGCTTGATAAATATTTATTCACTGCAGAAATGAATGTCCAGTCCCAGAGATTCTTTAATTACTCCAGTGTGGTATAGTTTAAAAAGTCCTTTCTTCAACGACTTTGAGGCAAACCCCATTTTCTCAATATTCAGAGAGGGCAAGTGTTTTGCCCCAAATCACACAGCTGATACAAGACCAAGCAAGAGCTCCAACCCAGGTGTTGTGACTGCTGAGTCTAGACGTGTTGTTTCCCTATAGTCATAACCTTAACCTGGTGGGGCTGATGGGCCTTACCTGCTCGTGTACACAGAAAACATGGGTAGATCCACCAGCTTCTGGGCCATTGTGTCGAACACTGGGGTCACCCTTTCAGCAGCCAAGCAGGGTTATCCCAGGCCCAGAATGCCATAAGACTCTCCATTCATAAAGGACTGGTCAGTCTCTGTGACACTCTCTTCAAATTGCTGACCGACCTCAGGCAGTCCTTCTACCTAAAGGTGGAGCCTGAAAGACAATCACACAGATCTTTGGCAAACGGGCTCAGATTCTTGAAATCCTCCTCTGTCCTAAAGCTAATTCTTCCCCTACTCAAGTTTCCTTGGTTAAATGGATACAACAATTTTTGCCATGTTCCCATCCACTTAATTTTTTCTATGTAAACATTTTTTTTTGAAGTATAATACAGAAATCACAAGTGTACAGTGTTTTCACAGACTGTACACATCCATGTAATCAAGCTCCTAAATCAAGAAACAAGATGTTACAACCCCATTGCCAGAAACCCCTTCAACTACCCTGCCAGTCATTGAGACTTTCCTCAAGAGTAACCAATCTCAAAAGAAAAGACAAAACAGCAAGATAACCCATCTCTTGGCTTCTAACAGCTTATACTGTCTTTGCCTATTTTTGAATTTTATATGAATGGAATCATATGGTATGAATTCTTTTTTATCTGGCTTTTGTCACTCAACACGATGTTATTGCATGCTGTTGTAGAATTTTCATTGCCTTTAGTATTCCGTGGTATGAATATATCATCATTATTTATCCATTCTACCACTGATGGATATTTGGGGTGTCTCCTGTATTTGACTATTGCTAATAGAGCTTTTACTTGTCTTTTGGTGAACATGTGCACTTATTACTGTTGGATATATGCCACGGAGTAAAACTGCTAGATAATGGGTTTGCAAGTGTTTTGCTTGAGTAAATACGGACAGTTTTCCAAAGTGATTGTATCAATTAACATTTCCAATATCAATGTTTTGAAAGGTCCAGCTGTTCCATATCCTCACCAATACCGGCTCTTGCCTACCTTTTCCACTTTAGTCTTCTAGGGAATATGCAGTGGGCAACATTGAGGTTGTAATTTGTATTTCCAGATGACTAATAAAATTGGACATTTGGATATCCTCTTTTGTGAAGTGGGTTATCTACAATTTTCTTATTGATTAGTAGGAGTTCTTTATTTATTCTGGAATAAAGTCCTTTGTTGGATATATGTACTACAAATACCTTCTCCCAGATTGTGACAGATGTTTTTACTCTCTTAATGGTGCTTTCTGATGAACAGAAGATATGAATTTCAGTGTACTCAAATTGATCAGTTTTCCCCCTTATAATTAGTAGTTTTAAAAAATTTGTTACAAAAATGTTTGCCTACCTTAAGGTCATGAAGACACCTTCCTACGTTTTTTCTAAGAGCTTTATTGTTTTGCTTTTCACATTTATATATATCTACAATCTATTGGAAGTTTGATAATGTGTGAGTTAAGATCCATTTTTTCTTTATTAGAAGTCAGATTTATTGAGATATGATTTATACACAATATTTCACCCTTTTAAGTGTACAGTTCAGAGATTTTTGAAACACAAATAGTTTCTGTTTGCTAATACTTTGTTTACAACTTTTGTGTCTACGTTCATGAGAAAGAGACTGGTCTGTAATTTTCATTTCTTGTAATGTCCTTTTCAAGTTTGTTATTAAATTTATGCTGGCCTCATAAAATGAGTTATGAAGTGTCTCTTCTTTATCAATTATCTGGAAGAGTTTGTCTAAGATTGGTGCTATTTCTTCTTTAAATGTTTGAGGGAATTTACCAATGAGGCTACCTGGACCTGGAGTTTTCTTTGTGGAAAGGTTTTTAATAATAGAGTCAACGTTTAAATAGATACTGGAGTATCCATTCAATGTTAAATAGATATTGGAGTATTCATTCAGTGTTAAATAGATATTGGAGTATTCATTCAATGTTTAAATAGATATTGGAGGGTTATATTTTCTAATTTTTTTCTTGTGTCAGTTTTGACATGCTCTATTTCTCAAGGCATTTGCCAATTTTAAAAAATTATCAAATTTATCAAAATAAAATTATTCTTGATATCCTCTTATTATCATTTTAATGTCTGTAGCGTCTTTAGTAACATATTACTTTTTATTTCTAATATTGTTAAGTGTATTTTCTTGCTTTTTCTTGAACAGTTTTGCTAGAGGTTTACCAGTTTGATTAATCTTTGTAAAGAGTTCATTCCTGGCTTTGTTGATTTTCTCTATTGTGTGACTTTTCTATTGCATGAATGTTCCACTCTTCTAGTTATTATTTCCTTCCTTCTACTTTCTTTGGGTTTGATTTGCTCTGCTTGTTTTTTTATTTGTTTGTTACTTGAAATAGTTGCTGAGACCATCGATTTTCAGCTTTTCTAATACTCACATTTCAGCCTGTAATTGTTTCTTGAAGGACTGCCTTAGGTGCATTCACAAATATTGACATGTCATATCTTCATTATCTGTATCAGTCAAGGTTTTTTATAAGAGAAACAGAGTCATTAGGAGCTATATCTAGAAAGGATTATATTCTAGATATTTGACTCTATGCAATTGTAGGTCCTGGCTAACAGAGTACATTAGGATGTTGTTTCTGCCCTGGTGCTGCCGTGTCAAGTCTACAGTTTGGACAGACAGCAAGGGAAGACAGATGTCAAGTGGGAGAAGAAGGGTGAATCGAACCCTTAAGGTTGAAGGGGAACGGGAACCTGCACTGTTCTGTCACCGCCTCTAAGCCTCAGTGATGGGGGAGCCTGCAGCACAAGCTGACACTGTCTGTCCCAGAAGCCACCACTGCTGTCACACATGCCAACACTTCCTAGCTCTGGAGTAGGAGGTAGGGGACCTGGATTAGGTCAGCTCTGCCATGACCAGCCAGCGATCTGGCAAGTCTCTTAACTGCCACTGCGAGCTCTGCTTTCCGTCTCTGAAGCCCAAGAGGCAGATAGACTTGGAGCTTGGAGACAACTTGGGCCCTGCCTTGGGCTCCAAGAATGTTAAAAAGGACATCAAAAGGACTCAGGGACCAGCCCAGGCCCTTGACCCCTACCCCCAAGTGAACAAATCCTCTTTGGCATTTACCCACTTTCCAGGAGTCCCTCCTTTTGACCTTTCATTGGGGAGAAAGTGTGAGCCAGAAGTGGCTGGAAGTGGTGAGAATTCTGGTTAGCGCTGAGCCCTGCCGTGGTTTGCCCCTAATTGCCCATATGTGCCATCGGGACTGAAGATGGTCACTATGGAAACCTTACCCTGAGAGACTTCCTTCAGACCCTCCAGGCAAGCCCACTTCTATAGCAGGTGAGAACACTGGGGCACAGAGCGGTTAAGTGACTGGCCCAAGAGCATGCACTTCACTCAGTGGCCAGGATAGGGACTCAGGCCTCCGGCCTTCCAGGCCCGTGATCTTTCTGCTATAGAATTACCATCATCATCACCATGATCCCTCCGTTCCCTCCCGTCTTCCAGGCCAGTTAGCTCCCACATTCCCTTGCCTCTGTTTGTTGTGAGTAGAGGGTGTGGCTGGCTGACACGTGAGAAAAAGTTTGTTGGTCTGTGCAGCCGTGGCCACCCGGCCACTGACTAGATCAGAGACATCCTGGATGGTCTGCGAGGAGCTCCAGGCTCTGGCTGGATCTGGGAAGTTTGGCACAGATTAGAGGCAGGAACGTGGGAACGTTTGTCAGAACTAATGGGTCTGTTATCTCTGGAAACACCCGGAACCGCACCTGCCCCGGCTGCAGGTTTCTGATCCTCCCACGCTAGAACCAAATATTGTTGTGGACGATTTGAACACTTCCCCTAGGGAACAAGAGCCCTTGGGCACGTGGGTGATGGTGTGAGTTCGCATGTGTATGTATGTGTGTGTGTGTGTTCTTTACGAAAAGGGAGAGGGAAGAGCATTTGGGGTGAAATGGTACCATGTGGGCAAAAACAGGTCATAGTACAGACAATGATCCGGTCTCCGCAGTCTGTCAGCACTGGGAGAGGGTCCTAGCGGAGGGAGAGAGAGAGAGAGAGAAAAACAGAGAGCGTGCAGCACCTCAGGCCTCAGGGATGTGGATTGGAGGCTGCTTTGGAATCAGAGGTTTTGTGTTACCAGAACATTTGAAAGCTGTTGAGGGTGACACTATGCAGTCAACTTTTCTGGAGCTTCAGCTTCCAGAATGTAAATTAATAATAAGAGGCTGGTGGCTCAGTGCTCTGTGGAAATTGGCTTTAGCAGGGTTTGATAGTCCTGGAGACTGTGCGTCATTATGAGACAAAAGCAGCACCTGCCCTCATGCTCAGCCGGCCCCTGGCCACAGTGGGGCCAGCAACCCAGGATGCTCTTGGCCCCTTGGCCCCGGCTCTGCTGACATCAGCAGCTCAGCACGGACATGACCAACTGGAAAACGTCCCAACCTCATTCGGCTCGAAGTTGATGACTGGTGGGAAATATACTATGCGATGTGTAGTACAGCAGGAAGAGGGCCTGGATGGGGTGCCTGGACCCAGACTTGGCTCTGCCATTCACTCACCATATGACTTTGGATAGATCACTTTTCTCTAAATCCAGTTTCCTTGTCTGTAAAATGAAGAGGGTGGGTTGGGTGATACTACAAGGAACAATTTTGGGGGCATAGGCTATGTGCCAGCCTCTGCCCTAAGGATCTTACAAGCATTAGCTCATTCAGTACTCACACCAGTCCTATCAGGTAAGTATTATTTTTAAGCCCATTTTACAGATGAGGTAACTGAATCACAGAGGGTTTAAGTAACTTGCATAATGTGCCATAGCAAGGCTTCAAACCCAGGTTTTCCTGACTTTCAAGTTGATGGTCTGTACTAGATAATGTCTAGCGTTTGACATTCAAGAGTTTCTTCCTGGAAGAGAAAAACAGAGAGAGGATGGGAAGGAGGAGGAAAGGGGAAGAGAGGGAGAGAGACTAATTTCCTACATGGTGGAAATTTTGAGGCCTTTTCATTGTAAGAGAGAGGGGTGTGTGCAGGATGGAGTATGGTGGTAAGGAGCTGTGTGACGAGAAATCTTGTCATTGCTTACTTTTTGCAAGTGTTTCTGTTTCGTCTTCAAGGGACCTCTCAGCAGTATCATTATTGTATTGCTGACAGGTGCAAAAATTCTCCCATGCACGCCTCTGCTTGTTACCCTCCCCCACCCGGACACTGAATTATGGAAATCAAAAGTTTATGGTGGTCGAACCATTTGTTTACTGCTATAAAGAGCATCTGGCACTGAACGTGTATTCTCTCCCATGGCTTGCTCTTCTTTGGTTTGGCAAAGCTTCTTGCTTTCGTGCAGCTGGAAATAAGAAGGATCCAATGTCCCCAGCATCTCGCCATGTCAAGAATTCAGTTAGTCTGAGTCATTTCCCAAACCGCTGTCAACTCCATTCTGGGAAAGTGCCTTTCAGACCAGAAATTGTTGGGTGTATAGTCAGCAAAAGGCACAGGCGCGGGGGAAGTTTCCCACTGGAATATTGCATGTGCGTGTGCCTGTGCATGCACGTGCACGGCTCCCTGTGCCTGTAAGCGGGAAGAGCAGATCATGTCTCAGATTTGCCAGAGAACAGGACACACGCCAGCACCGCCAGCTTCTGTGCTTGTTACTGAGCCCAGACTTCAAAAGCAGGCAAAGCAGGGTTTGGATTTCAATGCTGCTACTTAGATGATTGTGTGACATTGGGGTAGTTTTGGAGTTTCAGACCCCTCTACTGTAGAAAAGGAAGAATGATTTCGTTGTTGGATGATGTGAGGATTCCAGGGGACCGTCCTTGGGGTGAGTGCTTTCTATGTGTCACCCAGCCCAGGGCTGGTACCCGGGCGAAACCATATGAACCGGGACAGGTACCCAACATTAACTGAGTGCCACGCGCTGCTCTAAATGCTTTAAATATCTTCAGTCATGTAATCCTCTCAACCACCCCATAAGGTAAATAGTCCCAGAGAGGTAAAGGAATTTGTCCAAGGCCACACAGCTGGTAATGACGGAACCAGGCTTGAACCCAGGAAGTCTCACTATCGAGTCTGCGATCTTACACAACACTGCTGTCTGGAGCATAGGTGTATGTTACTGTGTGTATTAACAGACTGAAATTCATTGTGAAGATCATCTACCCTATGTGTATTGTAATTGTTCAAGAATGTTATCAAGGTTTCCACATGTCCTTAGTTTTTACTGTGTGATCAGGGGCTCAACCATTTAAAGTCTAGAAAATGAAAATTCTCCCTGATCCTTAGTTTCCTTATCTGTAAAATGGTAAAATGGGGATGTTAGGAAGATGAAATAAAAGCATTTGTGAAAATGCATGACACACAGTAAATGATCAATAAATACCTGCTAAAATTTTTATTATAAGGGAAGAGAGATTATGCTTAGGCAAACGTGACATAAATCTGATGCTTCCTTTGTTATCTCCCTGGGTTTTCATTTTCAGATTTCTAATGACAGGGGCCTCACCTCGGCAGTACTCCTTTCTTGACTACTTTTATTTCCTCTACCAGGACTGGACTCTCTGAACCAGTTCCCATCCTGGAATTTCCCCAAGCACCCTCAGGGTAGGGTTTAGGCTGTAGCTAAATAGAATAAAGGCAGAATTTTAATCTCAGGGTCTTATTCCAAGTGAATTTGTCTCCACTCCTAAAAACTCTTACCTTGTTTCTGGTCCGTTAGATGTTTTGGAAACCCACAAGAGGAAAACACATATTAGAGATGTAATTGAGGCTCGAGCTTATTAGGTGTTATTTCCTTAATTTATGCCTGAAATCAAAAAGTATTTCTGTCTTTCTCCATGGCCTGCTGTAACAAGCAGGAGTTTTTGGGGTTTTTTTTGCGGTACGCGTGCCTCTCATCGTCGTGGTCTCTCCCATTGCGGAGCACAGGCTCTGGACGCGCAGGCTCAGTCAGTGGCCATGGCTCACGGGCCCAGCCGCTCCGCGGCATGTGGGATTTTCCCGGACCGGGGCACGAACCCGTGTTCCCTGCATTAGCAGGCGGACTCTCAACCACTGCGCCACCAGGGAAGCCCACAAGTAGGAGTTTTATACATAGATAACTTTCAGCATTGGGCACTGAATTAGGACAGTCTTCAAATCATTGCTTGGCCCTTCAAACAGCTTAGCTAAAAGGTGCTATTTTATTTAGTACTGCAAACTCCAAGTGATTCAAATATCTTGCTTTCTGAACCAAGATATATTTACAGTTCACTTTGGGGGTTTTATTCCCAAGGAGGATTCGGCATTCCAGCATTAAATCCACTTAATTTTAAAATTTTATGAAAAGCAACAGCTGGAATATACTCCCAGTCTTAAAAATAAATGCCTGATTTAAAGCAAATAGGTTATGATGAAGTATATAAAGTTTTATACTCTCTCAAAAATGGTATTATCTTTATTTGCTAGATTTTTAAAAGCTTTTAAGAGGGCTGTAACTGTCGCTGCTAGTATTTTGTTAGGGTTCTACCAGTATTTAGTTTTTACGTCATCCTAATGTATAGTTTCAAGTCTTACCAGACAATCTGAATTCCACTACATTTCTGTTTGGCTCCAACATTCCATTTAGCTTGACCAGTCTAATTTAAAATGTGTTTGTTGGAGGTCATTAATGTTACTTGTACAATGCTGTCATTATATGACATCCATATGAATTTTGGTGTATGTCACATTGCATTCAATCTGCTGTAATTATGTTTAGAAATACTACAGTAACTAGATGCAATGTGACTTTTTTCCATTAAGAGTAAGTCAGTGGCTTAAATGTGATTATGGTCCTGCAAGGTGATACTTGCTAAAGTATCTAAACTTTTTTTGTTGTAACTGAATCAATTTTTTAAAATTTATAAAGCTGGAAATGATCAAATGCTGTTTTTTTCATTATCAACAGTGGTGTGTCTTTTTATGTATGTTCTTAATGCTTATGGACCGCTCCCAATGTAGTTATTCAAAAAGAAAAAAAAATTTGTCTATTCCAGGATGCCAAGATACTTGTCTGATCTTCCTTTCAGGTTTGACAAGTTTCTTTTATCTGAGAGCCTCTAATTGGAGCCCCATCACTAAAGTTTTGGCAAACACCATTCATTTATCCACACAAAATCGGGACACCTAGTCTCATTGATCATATTTCAGAAACAAGAAACCCAAGGTCCTTAGAGAGCTCTTCCCCCAAAGGGCAAGACGCAAGCTTAGAGAATGGAGGGTCTTCCATACCAAACTCTCACATAGATGCGTCCACTGTGCTGTCCCCAGCCAGAGATGATAGTGGCTTGAAACGGACAGAGATGGAGTACTAGGAAAGAAGTGGAGATAGAACTCATAGGATGTGACACTGAATTGGATGGGGATGAAGGAAAGGAAGGATCTAGGATGACTCCTGGAATTTGTCCCACAGACACACACAGTCCTGTGCAGAATGCTGCTAGTTTAAGGTTGTTTTTTTTTGTTTGTTTGATTTGTTTTTTTTTCCATTGAGCGTTGTTTGTGATAGGAAAGCTTAGGAATAAACATCAAAAAGGGACTGTCTGAATAATTATGGTATATCTACTCAATGGAATGCTGTGGAACCAGAATAAAACAATGAAAAACTCCAAAGAAAAATCTCTAGTATATATCTTTGTGTTAAAAAATGTCTTAACAGTATGTACAGTATACTACCATTGGCATATAATAAAAGGGGAAAAATACATCTAGTCTCATTTGCTTATATATGCATAAAATATCTCTGGAAGAGTATACCAAGAAGTTGGTAGCACTGGGTACTTTTGGAGAGGGGAACTAGGTGGATGGGGGCAGGGTGAGAAGGAGCCTTGTCATTGTACATCATTTTGTATTTCTTGAATTTTGAATCATGTGACTATGTTACTTTCTTAGTTTTCTGTTGCTTATATAGCAAATTACCACAAATGCAGTGGCTTAAAACAGCCCAAATTTATTATCATATAGTTTTGTATGTCAGAGGTTTGACCTGGGTTTCACTGGGTTAAAATCAAGGTGTTAGAAAGGTTGTGTTCCTTTCTGGAGGCTATAGAGGAAAATATGTTGCCTTGCCTTTTCTAGCTTCTAGAGGCTGTCCATATTCCTTGGCTCATGGCCAGCAATGTTGCATGTCTCCAATGTCCTTCCATAGTCATATCCCTCTGACCACAGCCAGAGGTCCTTTTTATTCTTTCCAGTTTTACTGAGATATAATCAACATACAGCACCGTATAAGTTTAAGTGTACAGCACAATGATTTGACTTACATACGTCATGAAATGATTACCACAGTAAGTTTAGTGAACATCCATCATATCATATAGATACGAAATTAAAGAAATAGAAAAAAATGTTTTCCTTGTGATGAGAACTCTTAGAATTTACTTACTCCTTAACTCCTTAACAACTTTCATGTGTAACATACAGCAGTGTTTGTTATATTTCTCAGGTTGTACATTACACCCTAGTACTTATTTATCTTAGAACTGGAAGTTTGTACCTTTTGACTGCCCTCATCCAATTCCCCCTGCCCCCACCCACTGTCTCTAGTAACCACAAATCTGATCTCTTTTTCCATCAGTTTTGTTTGCTTATTTTTGTAGCATAATTGACGTACAGCACTATGCTAGTTCCTGTTACACAACATAGTGATTTGATATTTCTATACATTTCAAAATGATCACCACAATAAGTGTAGTTACCAGTAAGTGTAGTTACCATTTGTCACCCTACAAAGATATTACATTATTATTGACTGTATTCCCCACACTGTACATTTCATACCTGCGACTCATTTACCCTGTGACTGGAAATTTGTATCTCTTAATCTCCCTCACCTATTTCTCCTCTCCCCTTACCCGTTCCCCTCTAGAAACCACCTGTTTGTTCTTTGTATCTATGACTCTGTTTCTATTTTATGTTTGTTCATTTGTTTTGTTTTTTAGATTCCACATATAAGTGAAATCATACAGTATTTGTCTTTCTCTGTCTGACTTATTTCACTTAGCATAGTACCCTCTAGGTCCATCCATGTTGCTGAGTATATTTCATTGTACGTATACATACCACATCTTTTTTATGCATTCATCTACTGGTGGGCACTTAGGTTGCTTCCATATCTTGCTATTGTAAATAAAGCTGCAATGAACATAGGGGTGCATATACCTTTCTTAATTAATGTTTTTGCTTACTTTGGATAAATACCCAGGAGTGGAATCGATGGACTGTATAGTAGTTCTATTTCTAAATTTTTGAGGAATCTCCATACTGTTTTCCACATTGGCTGCCCCAATTTACATTCCTACCAACAGTGCACAAGTCTTCCCTTTTCTCCACATCCTCACCAACACTTGTTATTTGTTGTCTTTTTGATGATAGCCGTTCTGACAGGTGTGAGGTGACATCTCATTGTGGTTTTGATTTGCATTTCCCTAATGATTAGTGATGCTAAGCCAGCCAGAGATCCTTTTAAGCACTCCTGTGATTAGATTCAACCCTCCCAGACAATCCAGGATAATCTCCCCATCATAAGGTTCTTAATTTAACCCCACATGCAATGTCCCTTTAGCCATGTAAGGTAACATTCGCAGATTTCAGGAATTTGAATATGGACATTTTAAGGGCCATTATTCTGCCTATCATAAGTACCTATTCCAAACATTTAAAAATGCAGAAAAGAAACAATTCCTAAACTTTTCGTCTGAGCTGTTGGAGGGGATAGTGGTGTCTTTTACTGAGTACAGGATCAGGAGAGCAGAAACAAGTTGGGGGAGGTGGAGAATCAATGTCTCTTTTGTGGCATATTAATTTCGAGACGCTGGTAGCCTTTCCAGGGGTGATAATGAGGTTGACAGTTGAATTTATGGGTTTGGTGCTCTCATAGGATTTGTTGGGGCTGGAGATATAAATTTGGGAGATGTATAGAAGGTGGTTAAAGCCATGAAACTGGCTGAGAACTCCCAGGAGTGTGCTTGGATGGAGAAGAGTAGAGCCACAGGTGGGTGAAGGAGGAAGAAGGAGCAGATAGGGCTAAGAAGGAGCACAGGGATGATGTTGGAAAATACCACCTTACCCCCTCCCGGAGGCCTCCTCCCCACTCCCTGGTTTATCTCCATCACCCTCCCGTGTCCATTTTGTTTGCAGGGATGAGCACAATCTGTAATTCTCTCTTTTTTTTTTGCGGTACGCGAGCCTCTCACTGTTGTGGCCTCTCCCGTTGCAGAGCACAGGCTCCGGACGCGCAGGCTCAGCGGCCATGGCTCACGGGCCCAGCCGCTCCGCGGCATGTGGGATCTTCCCGGACCGGGCATGAACCCGAGTC
This sequence comes from Neophocaena asiaeorientalis asiaeorientalis, assembly GCF_003031525.2. Taxonomy (NCBI): domain Eukaryota; kingdom Metazoa; phylum Chordata; class Mammalia; order Artiodactyla; family Phocoenidae; genus Neophocaena; species Neophocaena asiaeorientalis. The sequence continues at coordinate 10,783,739 of NW_020173731.1, read as the reverse complement.
CCCTACATCGGCAGGCGGACTCTCAACCGCTGCGCCACCAGGGAAGCCCTGTAATTCTCTTTTATTGTTTCTTGATTGTCTGTCTCCCCCCACTGTCCTGCGAGCTCCAGGAGAGCAGGGCTCTGGCCGTCTGGATCACTGTTGTATCTCCAGCACCTAACCCAGTGCTTGGTTCAGAGTAGGCACTCAATAAATATTTGTTGATTGAATGAGTGGATAAAAACAAACAAACTTAATCCATACATTTACCCCCAATCCATAAACAAAGAAGATGGCTCTAAAGTTTCAAAGTTAAGGAAAAAACAGTGCTGACCTTCTATATCCTCCACTGACTATTGCCCCTAGGTAGGCTTGCATAGCAGTTGTCTACAAGGCATGATTTTAAAATAACCAGGAAGATACCTCTGTTCCACCTGGTGTTGGCTTGCTTGAAATTCCACCATTGTCCACGTATTCCCTAGGGTAAGTCATTAGCTTCTTAGCATAGCACCTAGCACCCAGCAAGCACTCAATACCTTTTAGCTATTCTTTTTATCTGGTCTTTTAGTGATGCAAATACCCCTGGGAAAGATGGCCCACTGAGTCATCATTAACTCCGTAGTATGAATTAGTTTCTCAGCAGGAATAGTTAAGGAAGGACCTCAGGGTGGGAGCAGGGGTGGAATTGCAGAAAGGGAGAAAGGTTTCCAAAAAACCACTAGGGAATCGAAAGCAAATCTCAACTTGTGGTTTTGCTGAGGCCCACACTGACACAGCATGAAGATTGCTCTGCAAGCAGCGCCAGCCACTGGTGTTTCATTTCGGGGGGTGGTGTGTTTCCCTCTGAGCCCAGCCAGGCAACGGAGGAAATGAAGAGGCTCTCAAGGGAGGGGCAAGGGAAAGAGGCCAGGGTAGGGTGGTAGAGAGCAGGTGGTGAGAGCAGCTGCCTCTTCAGCATGGATGGCTTCTCCTGCTGCTGCTGCTTCTGGCCCAAGAGACAGGTAACCGGTTCCAGGAGGGCTGAGACTTTGCTTTCAGTTTCTTTCCTACTTGCCTGGAATCTGGGCTCGACAAGGATGAACTGGGTGCTATATAGCCTAAAGGGATTAGAGAACAAGACACCTCCCCCTTCCCTTAAACTGCTCCCTAGGGTGCTGTATGTCCCAAACCCCCAAATCAGATGCATAATCTGACAGCTGTTTATGCGGACAATGGGAAAGAATATTGTCCATGTGGTTAAGGTATGTCTAAGGCTCTTAGGAAAAGGACTGAGCTGCAGGTTTAGT